>NC_041349.1:25621425-25984558 GCF_004354835.1 Perca flavescens
CCGTAAGAGCGCGCCTCTATTCTGCGGGGGAAATTCTCCGCCTCTTAAAAGCAGGTCTGAACCAGCCGCAGCCGAGTTTCCTCGTAGACCTTTATGCCGCTGGTGAAATGGCAACAGTAATTTGAGCAAGACAAAGACATGGGCGAGGCTGAAAATGTTTGTAACACAAGAATCACACTCTGTCAGTGAACACAACATCATTTAGCGTTACAGATCAAGCAGCCGTGCAATATTAGAGTTACTGGAAGAAATCAAAGATGACATTGAATCACCCACTCAGCGTTCACATCCCATTCCAGCAGTTGTTAAACTCCTCGCTACATTACAAATATTGGCATCAGGATCATTTCAAACAGTCATCAGCAGTGGGAATATCGCAGTCTGCACTCAGCCATATCATAGCACAAGTACCGCTTCGCTACAGCGCAATTTGTGGGCGGAGAAAGACGCTGATTGCCTGATGGGTGTCAGGGTTGATAAATACTACGCAAAATGTGGAAGCATAGCGTGCGCTATTACCGAACTCGCATAAACAGATGCAGCGCAAACTGCGCCAGTGTTATTAAATCTAGCCCTCTGACTTCTAAACATCACTATCAGCATGTGTTCTGTACACAATAAGCTTTTAAATCAGACAAATCACAGTTAAAATCCCTCCAAATCAAAATCAATAAAAGGTTTATATAATACGTCATCATGTTGAGTCGATTCTGAACCAATCAGCTGTTCGATCAGCTGAGAGGCCGGCGTTTCCCAGCATGCACTAGGTCCGCCTGCGTCCGCCTGGCTCTTGCAGTTGGTGAAAAGCATCTGCGCTGCCTGCGTCTCAGAACTGCGGCCGCCTTGGTCTCGTGAGGTTATCGTTGCCCACGTGTGCATGATGTCAGAGCAAGTCGGGATCAAGTCGGACACAAATCTAACCGGCATGCAACGGGTCGGCGATCGCCGGTGATCGATTCTGCGCAGATCTGGCTCATCTCGAACGAGCCTACTGTCTGCTTTCCCGCCTGTGTGATCACCTGCCCCGCCCTAAAGGGTTTCACCTGTGTCTAATTGTCTCCCCGCCTCCCTGAGTATATGCACACCCCCCTCTCACTAGCTTTTGTTGCCAGCTCGTTATACCCCAGTGACAGCGTTCTAGCATTCCCTCCTCATGTTTCTTGTAAGTTAAGACTCTTAAAGGAACACGCCGACTTATTGGGACTTTAGCTTATTCACAGTAACCCCCAGAGTGAGATAAGTCCAGACATACCCTTCTCATCTCCGTGTGTGTTGTAACTCTGTCCGACGGCTCCACCGCTAGCTTAGCCTAGCATGGATCCTGAAGGTAACCGGTTCCAACTAGCCTACTGCTCCCAATAAGTGACAAAATAACGCCAACATGTTCCTATTTACATGTTGTGATTTGTGGAGTCACAGCGTGTATGGCGTTATTTTGTCACTTATTCGGAGCAGAGGCGTTATTTTGTCACTTATTTGGAGCAGTAGGCTAGTTGGAACCGGTTACCTCCAGGATCTGTGCTAAGCTAAGCTAGCGGTGGAGCCGTCGGACAGAGTTACAACACGCACGGAGATGAGAAGGGTATGTATGGACTTATCTCACTCTGGGGGTTACAGTGAATAAGCTAAAGTCCCAATAAGTCGGCGTGTTCCTTAAAGGCCTGCTTTTTATTTATTTATTTATTTTTTTTTTTTTTTAACTCTGCCCTTGTCAAGTGATTTTGGATACCTCAGCTCAGTCCTTTTGAACTCTGCCTATTCTTTGGATGAGCCTTTGTTTTTACAGTTTGGACACTGTTGCTTACATTGTACTTTGTACAATGAATCTCATGAACTAAGTTGCCCGTTGAGTTGTGCATTTGACAAACACCAGGGCCCGGATCATCAAAGTCAATATCAACACTTTTTAATAATAAACGGCCAATGTAATATGTAGGGGAGAGAAAAGTGTCATGCCATGACAGTGCACTGTTAATATGCTAATAATTTGCAAAAAAAGTAGGGCTTTTGTACTTTTCTCTTGTTAATAACTACTTCTTCTATGGTGCTCCTGAGAGTAACAGTTTAAGAAAATGCAGACAGTTTAATATGGCTGCCAAAGGAAACATTACGCACCTGGAAGCCGTCTTTGGGCCTCTGAAATGACCATAGCTTCTCTTTAAGAAGTTTATGCAAAGTCAGTCAGTATTTTATGGTGTGGTCTCACCTGAATGACAGACCACCTGCACCCACCTTCCATCCTTCCAACCCCTTTCTCTCTCCCTCCCTCGTCCCCAACTCCATTTCTCAGTAGCCCTTCGTCAGTGCTGAATTATCGCGCCGTTTTATTATTCTCCAGGGGGCGGCCGGTGCTGACGCAGCGCTGAGGAGTTGTCTTGTACCGTCTGCTTCTCAACCCCCCCCCCCCCCCCCCCCCCCCCCCCCCCCCCCCCCCCCCCCCACCCCCTTCTTCTTCCACAGCCCTGGAGGAAAGGAAACGAGGGTGAGAGGAAAAGGGGAACAGGGAGGGAGGCTACCATCCCCAGAGGAGCCTCTGAGAAAAAGCAAAGGGATGCCCAACAAAGGTGCATGTGATGGAGAAGGAGAATGGGACACATTCAACTTCCAACAAGAAAAAAGATTAGACAGAAGGGGACAGATGGATAAAGAAGCCGGCAGAAGAACAAAATGATCCACCAGAGAATTTTGGCCTAAGCTCTGGCACACATTTGCCATCTAAAATAACTCAATCTTCCTTCGCTCGCTAATCTCTTAACTCTCTTCTTTTTTTTTTTGTTTCTCCTTCTCCGTCTCGTTCTCCGTCTCCTCCAAACATACAGTTCAAAGACCTCCCTGCTCCTCCCATCCTATTCCCACATTAATTAAATCTGTGTGTAATTACTATCGTCGAGAAGGGAATCTGAGGCGAGCAAGGAAAATTGGTCACGGTCTCGGTATCTTTGAAGTGAAATTACTTAAGCAAAGTTTACTGCCAGAATATAAAAGACGCGGAAACTGTAACGACATGCAGGGAGAAAGTGGGAGGCTTGAAATCCCCCCAAAACATTCCAGATTTGAGCTGAGCTCATACCTGTTGGTGGCTCAACCTGAGCTCTGAACTTACTGGGAAGACACAGCAGGGTAAAAAAGAAAAGAAAAGAAGACTGGCAGAGCTGAGAAAAGAGGTTTCCCCCACAGGGATCCATAAAGATTGTGTGACGATCCGTTTCTCTTGCAGAACATTCAAGCTGCCTGTCCTCATTTCATGACCTTACTGCAAGTGTTTCCCCTTGGCATCTTGTATAGCTTATTTATGAAAATAGCCTGTAATTATTCATCAGCTGCTTCAGGGACGGGAAGGCATCGATCTGAAGCCATGACTCTGTTGCTGTGTGGTGAGTTTTAAACCATGTAGACCGTAGAGTTATTATAACATTTCAACGCATTCTCATCAGTGGCTTTCTAGGACATCGTACGAAAAAGCCATGCACAAAAACTCGTATGACATCCTACAGAAATGATGGGTCACGTGATGACTGGTCACCATTGGTGAAATGTACACAACCACAGTGACTCGACTACCATACTCACTTTTTACTCCACTACATTCTTCTGACAGCTTTGATTACAAGTTGCTTTACAAATTGAACACAAAAAAAAACATCTAGTTTATAAAAATATGTTTATTCTAAATTAACCCAACAATATACAGTCCTACAAGTCCTGCTGAAATGATTAGACCATTAAAAATTTGTTGATTGACAGAACTGTTTGGATCGTTTCCAGTTTCTAAAATATGAGGGTTTTTCTGCATTGTACGTTTACTTTTAATACTTTAAGAACATTTTCCTGATGATGCGTACTTTTACTTAACTAACATTTGCAGGACTTTCTCTTGTAACGGAGTTTACAGTGTGGTATTAGTACTTTTACTTCAGTATAGGATCTGAATACTTCTTCCACCACTGCTGGTCACATGACAGTTAAGTTTGGCGGTCTTTATAGTTAGACAAAAGGTGAATGGGAGCCGGTCACCCCCCCCTGTTGGCCCTGTGTTTTATGACCCACCCATCCACTTCCGACCTCCTCCTCACACGGACCAGAGCGCTCTCACATAGCAGCAGTCCCTGTGGTGCATACAGCAAGACATACGTGGAATACATCCAAATTACATGACATGACTTTTGGTAGCTATATGTCATGAGAAGAGCTTGCACATTTGGAAATAGCTTACATGTCTTTGTAACAGCAGTTCATGGAGGCACCAGAGCCTCGGACTGAACTACCTTTGAGCTGTCAGTTGTCCCCTCTGCCTGCAGACTAACCTGCTGCCGTCGTCTTTTCTTCATCCTGCAATAATTCCACAACAGAGCTGTATTTATTATTGCACTTGGTTTGATAGGACCTGTGTGTTTGTTGGTTTGTGCGTGCATGCTTGTGTTGGGGAATCATTGTGGAATCTCCTCTCCTTCATCCATCCCTTTCTCCTCTAGAACTCCTGCTCTCTATACACATGGGAACGCACTGACATGAATAGAAATGTACTCACACACACACACACACACACACACACACACACACACACACACACACACACACACACACACACACACACACACACACACACACACACTATAGAACAAAAAATGTGCATCCTTGCACATGTAAAATGTAGATATAGATGGATATGCACACACACACGCACACACACACACACACACACAAAAATCATTTATACATTTGCACAGAAACACGGGTTCTTTATGCTAAACCCACACATTCAAACACACTGTGTACACACACAGCGTTGAAAATCCACACACAGAATGTGAATGAAATAAGACACGTGGTGAAGTTAAATGGATTTCTAATGTGATGCCCATTCCCTCCACTTTTAGTGTGTGTGTGTGTGTGTGTGTGTGTGTGTGTGTGTGTGTGTGTGTGTGTGTGTGTGAGCATGTGTGTGTGTGTTCTTGCAAAATGATTAGAATTTACATTATGCCCCAAAATGTACACGTGTGCATATTTTTGCAGACACTAAACACACACACACACACACACACACACACACACAGATGAATAAATCATTTGGTGATTGTCAATAACACACAAAGAGATGTGCAAAGAATCAGGCGGATAAACGAATTAATTTAAACAGTCTCCCACTTTTATTCATATGCCCTGTTGACACACACACACACACACACACACACACCAGGAGTATGTATGTGTGTTTAAAACGTGAGCAGCTGCACACATGACAGAATCCCCAAGGTCAGTTGGTGTGTGCGATTCTGTGCGTGACGTTAGATAACTTTATAAGTTGTGAGTGTGACATCTGCCTTTCCCTGTGTGAGAGCCTCTATTACACTGGTGTGGGGTGATAGTAAAGTAAGCTAGCAAAGGGAGAAACACACACACACACACACACACACACACACACACACACACACACCTGGGGTCGAGGTTCTAAATCTTCATCAGCAGAGCCACCTCGCCTGAGGATCAGAGCAGAATAACTCACTGATGAATGGGTCTGTATGAGAGAGAGAGAGAGAGTGTGTGTGTGTGTGTGTGTGTGTGTGTGTGTGTGTGTGTGTGTGTGTGTTTGTGGTTGTGTGTGTGTGTGTGAGAGGATGTATGTTAGTACTAATGTTCCTGCAGGGATTAGCTTCACACCAATCAGGACAGCACAGTGTGATTAACCCCGGCATGATTAAACCAATCACGGATATGCACAGCTTATGCACATCCACAAAGTAAACATCCTCCTTACATGGTACACATACACCTTTGGTCAGTCAGTGCATCATCCCTCAAGCATGGCTTTTCCACTTTTCTTTTTGTATTTTGACCTTTAATTACAGTATTCCACCAGGCCAATAAGTATAACATTTCGAGGCACAAGATCCAGCTCCCTAAACTCATGCCTCCAACTTCTGATAAATGACAATCAGCAATTACTGAGAGGTGACCAAATCAGTAGCTGTTAGCAGTGGTGCTCCTCACTTATACACACTGAAGTGCATTTAAATGGTGACTTAGCTTAAAGGTCCCATGGCATGAAAATGTCACTTTATGAGGTTTTTTAACATTAATATGAGTTCCCCCAGCCTGCCTATGGTCCCCCAGTAGCTAGAAATGGTGATAGGTGTAAACCGAGCCCTGGGTATCCTGCTCTGCCTTTGAGAAAATGAAAGCTCAGATGGGCCGATCTGGAATCTTCTCCTTATGAGGTCATAAGGAGGAAGGTTACCTCCCCTTTCTCTGCTTTGCCCACCCAGAGAATTTGGCCCAACCCTTAACGTACACATGTTCCATCAAAACAATTTCCTTCCCGAGGCTGTTTTGCAGAGGCACCGTGGCTCTGTCCGGTGCTTAGCCCCAAGATGATTGTGATTGGTTTAAAGAAATGCCAATAAACCAGAGCATGTTTTTACCCCATCCCGGAATTCTGTGCGGACTAGCCAGACCCTCCTCCTCCGCAGCGCTGTGAAGGAAGGTCTGGCAATGCGAGACTAGTTCATCAGAGATATTTCTCTTAAAGATGCTCTAAGCGATGTTGGGTGACGTTGCGTCTTGTTGACGTTCGAAGTATTGTCAAACAAAACGGAGGCTAGCTCGCCCCTTTCCCTGTGTGAGAGCCTTTATTACACTGGTGTGGGGTGATAGTAAAGTAAGCTAGCAAAGGGAGAAACACACACACACACACACACACACACACACCTACCTGGGGTCGAGGTTCTAAATCTTTATCAGCAGAGCCAGATCCTCATCCCATCCCCTCCCTTCCCGTGCTTCCTGAAACGCGCATTGTGGAAGTAGCTCTACGTGCCAACGCTTGCCGTGACTTTTATTTTTGATGGACCGCTAGAACGTGGTACTGTGTCTCAGTGGTTAGCACTTCTGCCTCAACGCAAGTTGGCACTGCAGAGATCGATCCCCCGGTCCGGCCAGGGCCTTTCCGGGTGGAGGGTGGAGACATGCATGCTAGGTAACTGGGACTACAGCTGAAAATTAGCCATCTGGCTAACACTGGCGCATTTACAGAAATGTTGATTCATGTGCATTGTCTTAAGCCCGGGACACACAGGGCCGAAAATCGGCCGTGGGACAGTCTGGTGAGGTCAGTGACTAGAGTCTGTTCGGTGTGTCCCGTGCTGTCGTCCATCTGGGGGGCTGTCGGCGTTCATTTTGGCCGACCTGACATGTTCAGTCGGCGAAAGGGCAGTCGGGACTCAACCGGAAATGGCGAGCGGAATGAGCCGACTAGAGTCTCTCAAAATCTGATGAAAATCTTTTAAACTGACCTTTGTTGAGCTGAAATGAAGACAGATTCAGCAACTGCACGGCCTATTTCTCGCTTAAAATGTTTTCAGAAACACATTTCAGTGAACTATTTTAGTACAATATGAGATTGTATTCTGAACGAGCCGCCATGACAGTCTGGCTTTGAATTTCCGGCAAAAACAAACCCATGTGACGCGTTCGTCCAATCAGCTGCTGGATTTCATTTCTTGGGCAACAATACAGAGTAGCGCCGCCTGCTGCTATGGAGACGTATTACGTTTCTCAAGTCGGTGTCGCCTCAGTGTGTTCCGAGACAGTTTTTTGGACCTCGTGGACCCGACTGATCATTTCAACTGGCTTTTCTGCCGAGGGTCGGCCATCTGGTTGGTGTGTACCGTCTTTTAATGAAAAAATACATCCTAAATGTGACTTAGAGACACAACAACAATCATTTAGTATGTGGCAGTAAACAACCTTGAAAGCAATGATGGCAATCTGCCATAAAACAGGAAGAAGAAGAAGCAATGTTGAAGCTCCATGATGGCTGATCAGAAGTGTTTTTGATGCAAAAAAAGGCACAAATTAGTGTGTAGAAATGCATCAGAATGCAGGAAATGAAGTGTTTGACAATCAAAATGTCCTGAGGGAGGACACCCCTCAATCAATGTTAAAGACGAAACCTACGCCCTTGGGTGAATTTGTGTGCTAAATGGTATAGGAGGAAAGTTTCAGCTAGTGAATTTTGGTATACCCCCCCCATACACACACACACACACCCCCGACATCAGTGCTACGCTGGACTGTATCATCACATAAATCCACTACAATGACTCTTCATACACTCTGTTCCCTCCCTCCTGTCTGGGACTGGCACTCTTCCCTCCTCCCACTTTCATTGACAGAATCTGTGGGGGACATCATGTGGTTGTTGTTCTTTTTGTCCCTCATTGAGTGTGTAATGCTTTTTCACCCTCTCTCACACACTCTACAGCCCCTCTACAGCCCCCCCCTCCCCGTTCCATTTCATTCACAGCGCAGTGCCGAGCCAGATGACTCATCCTACGGTGTGAAAGACGTGAGTGGCTATCTGTGTTTATCCTAGCACTCGGTTCTTTTCCAGTCACTCTCACTGTCCTTCCCCATCTCTCCCCGCTTCCACTCCCCCTCCCCCCCACCTCTCCCTTCGTCCACGAGGCACCGATCCATAGCTCGGCTCCGTCACATTTAGACGTTGATGGACGGGAGGGATAAGTGGCTGCGACAAAGGAGCACATTTTATATATGCAGAATCAGATGGAGCTGTCTGACAGTCACCTCATGTCAACCCTTGCTGCAACTGACTGTTACTCTACACATCCCAGCATGCCTCAGTGCCAGAGCCTGGACACGAGAGTCACACAGTCCTGTTACTTTCACATTTCACTTTGCGACAGATCCACTCTTTATAAAGGCTGCTGCCATTTCGGAAGTTTCCCTACCATGAGGAGGATGGATTGTCTACGATGTCATTTTGAATTTGACTTTTAGTTTCGAAAGATCCCAAATATGTAGACTTCCGATTTGCGAAATTGTCTCTAAACATAATAAACAGATGTATTTTGCTCAGCGTTAAATTGAGATTTTTTTTTTAAAGTAGCAGTTCGGTTTAAATTTGACATCCCCACGCACCAAAACAATTTCAATGAGGTCCTCCTGCGGCAGAGTCATCTCAGAAAATCTTTTAAGTGGAAATAAAAAGTAAGGGAAACCCTCTTAGGCCCTCTAAGTAAGCAACAACTAAGCAAAAACTGTTGTAGTGTTAATAATCGGTCAACTATTAAGGGACTACTCCACAGATTTAGCATTGCACTTCCTTGTCTAAACCATAGACTGTATATAAAGATGGTCTGTACTGTATCTAAGTACAAATGTTGAGGTACTTGTACTTTACTTGAGTCTCTTCTTTTCGTGCCACGTTCTACTTTTACTCCGCTACATTTCAGAGAGAAATATTGGACTTTAGACTCCACTACCTTCATCTGAAAGTTACTTTACAAATTAAGATTTTTCCACACAAAACACACGTAGTTTATGAAAATACGGTGTTTTATTATAAATTAAACCAACAATACACAGGCTTAAACATTTAGTGAATTGACAGAAAATTTCTAAAATGTGAGGATTTTTCTGCATTGAGTACTTTTACTTGTCAAACTTTAAGTACATTTTCCTGATGATACTTACATACTTTTACTTTAGTAACATTTTCAATGCAGGACTTTTACTTATTTTTACAGTGTGGTATTAGTATTTTTACTTAAGTAAAGGATGTGAGTACTTCTTCCACCACTGCAATTACAGCTGTCAATCATGTCATCGGGCTTCAGCCCGTTTTTTTAGAGCGTCAAATAACTAATAAAAACCAAACTTATCAGAAAAATGAAAACTTTAACAAATATTAGTGTGATAAGAACTGCCTTAATTGACAGAAACCATCTTTGGGAAAAATGTGTTTGACTTGTACTTGTATTTCTTAGTTTGGCCCATGTCCCATCCGCTAACATGGAGGGAGGAGGGTTTATGATTCTACACTGCAGCCAGCCACCAGGGGGGACATCCAGATGTTTTGGCTTTACTTTACACAGTCTATACATCAACCCCATGTCTAAACCTGGAGCATATTAACCCACAATGCAACTCAAAAAAGATTTGGGTGTGTTATGCTAGTAGTGGCTAATGTAGCCTGGAGCTGCTAGCCTCAAGCAGAGTTGAAGTGCGGACTACAGATGTCTGGTAAACTTACTTTTTGCTAACCCCACACCTCCAGATTTCTTTCTTTTTCAAACAAAATGTCGTTTTCAGACTTCGCACAGATAACCTTTTTTACAACTTTAGTCACATCGCTCACATTCGCAGTAGCCCTGCCCCGACCTGTAAACAGACTTTAATGTGTCAAATTGTTTGACTTCCTCTTTAACGTTAAGATTAGAATGATCTAAGATACATTTTCAAATTCGACTTTGTGAGATACTTGTACACGTTCACTGTTCATGGTTGTAATTCAAAGTCACACTTCCTTGTGTCTGCCCTCAATTATTCATTTGTACACATGTTCCTTTCTATTTAGAGGATAGGGATTTCTTCTGCATGAACGCTCAGTCTCTGCGTTGATACGTACAGTATGAATGTGTTTGGTTAATTGAGGCGCATGATGCATCATGCTTGACTTCCTGAGCACAGGCCCCTATAGAAAGACCTATTCCTGAATTCGAAGGCAGGCACAAGTTTTAGGGCCAACAAATATATGGTTTTAAAGAAGACATCTTCTGTCTTCATTATTTCAATTTAAATTCCTAACATTTGAAATGATACTTGCTGGAAACGACCGTGTTAACAACATTTCATAAGATTCAGACATCAATGTTTAAAACCATCCTACTTATTTGAAATGAAGGCTTAGGGACTGCATGCAAATTATTAGGTAGGGAAGTGGTAAAGAAAGGAGGATTATGAACATATGTAGATATGTGCAGTATATATTTGCCTTTTTTGCGAAAGCAGGTGGGTATATTAACTTTTTCTCACCCTAGATATATATTTAATTTCCATTTTCCCTTGTCGATAAGTAGAAGAAAAGAGAAAAAAAATATGATTCCGTAGCATATTACAGTTAAATGTTAAGATTAGGTAAGGGTACACCATTTTAAATTCTTGTTTATTTGTTGAACTGAGTTGTACCAATACTGTTCAACCAGTATAAGGTTGAACCACACTGCAATCATTTACACACAGTCCCTTAGTATACAGGTCCTGAGTGCATTGATTCCAATGAGAAGAGGGAGAAGTGAACGTGAACACAGATTGTGAGTGATTCTTTCGCCCCCATAGTCAACAAAGTAAATATTTTTCACAAGCCACATATCACCAGAACATTCTGACACTAAAATGGCATTTTTCAGACAGACACATCAGGAAAAAATGAACTTTGTTTGATACCTGTTTCTGTCTCAGGGCCAAACTGAGACAGTTAGCTCTGCTTAAAATGCACTATCTTTAGTATAGAGGATCTTCCATACTGTACATGTAAATGCAAAAGTGTCTGCCTGTCACACATTCATGACACTGTGTACTTCTAAGAACATGAAGTACGAGGCAGTGGGTGTGAACAGCATATTGCACTTAGGATGCCTGAGCTCTGCTGTAATGGTGTGTGTGTGTGTGTGTGTGTGCGTGCATGCGTGTGTGTGTGTCCATGTGTTAAGTAATGCATTCCTTGTGTCCTGTAATTTCTGTGTATGTTTGTGTTGTTTGGTGTTTTACAGTACAGATTCTAAAATGATGGATTGCCCGGAAAAAAACAACAACACATGAATGCATGAGTGCGCTATCACCATCTACCATGCTGTTGTAATAATATAAGTCTCACACCAGTGCCCTTACATAAAAAGGTATTATTAAATTCGGTGTATTACTCCATTTCATACCTCCACATTCTTCTACCTTCATCTCTTTCCATTATCTCTCCACCCAGTACTCTACTTTTTCTCCGATCAGCCTCTTTTCATTCCATTTTTCTTTACTTTTGTGTGTGTGTGTGTGTGTGTGTGTGTGTGTTGTGTGTTTCAAGGGTAGAGCCCGAGATGTATCAGAATGATTGGGTTAGAATTACACCACAGGGTAAATACTCTGCTGTGATTGGTTTGTTTTAGAGGCTTATTATAATAAAGGAGGAGGTGGTGCGGTGCATTTTGGTTATCAGTCCTTTACACTTCTAGGAAGATAAGGAATGTCCACTGGATGTTTTGGGATGTGTGTTTAACTGCCAGTGCATTAGGACATTTGTGCGTGCGCGCACACACACACACACACACACACACACACACACACACACACACACACACACACACACACACACACACACACACAGTTTCTGCCCTCCACATACAAAGAGTGTCCCCTGTGTTTGCCACTCAGGAGAAGGTCAGAGGAGGCATCTATAGAGTGTTCCTCCAGGTAAGCAGTCAGTCATAGTGGAGCTGCTGATCCACACACATCTGCACAGGTCATATCTGCAGGTCCCCAAAGCCCCGAGGCCTCTGAAGGAACATCAATCACTGCAGACCTTGGACACACGAACACACACCTCTACTTTCACACTATAGGACTATAATGTGCGCATGTGGCCACCCTTTTTTCATGGGTTAACACGGCGCTCTTTAATCATGTGAGATACCGTTTCAAATGGAAAAAAAGTCAGTTCATTATTGATGACTCCAGGTAATTTTAGGGCCAGTTTGGGCTTGTTATGTCATACCATTTGATATAGAGATCAAGGTTGTTTCTGATGTCCTCATCAGTCACGCTGACCTCTCCAAACCCTTCTCACCTTGCTGTGGAACATTTTGAAAGCACAAAGACAAACGGGGTGATCTTCCTTTCATTGTGCTTTGCTACTATCTAAATAATATATCAGAAATGATCTTTTATTAATTGAGTGCTATGTTTACCAACTAAAAAGAACTGCAAAGATCACAGATGTGTGTTAAAGGTTAAAACACACACACAGCTGAGCCGGGATGTGTGTGTGCGTTCATTTAAAACGCAGCACCTGACTGGGAACGATACAGAGAGAGTTACCAACAGCCGCTGGGGCAGATGAACTCGCGCTGTCTCTTTTCTGTAAATAGGCTACAATACTTATCTACTCTGCAAAAAGCAAATGTTTACAAATAAGCAAAAGAGTTGGAGTTCTTCATTCTTGATGAAGATGATGCTGGTTGTATTATTTTGCAACAGCATCTTTCATTGTAAATGAGGCATACGTGACGAGTGCATAGTCATTCATCATTAAAGCTGGGCTTTTGGCTTTTCCACCTCAACTTTTCCCTTCAGCGTCTTTGACAGTGACATGTTTACCTGACAGGAACAGCCTTTCTTTCTGCAAGCATTTTCCACCAATCAGGATGCTGCATAGGCTACTGCAATAATGTTTCCATAATCACAGACTTTAACCATCACTCCTCAGTGAACTGCCTCCTAGTCTGAGATCTTTTTCTAGTTAAAGAGCCAGTTATCATTATGGAGTTTCCATGTTTTTTTAGGAGTTTGCTCAAACTAATACATGTAAAAGAAAAAATAGCAATAGCATTAATTCAGTAGAAAGTGAAAATTTCAAACAAGAATAGGCGTCTTAGGTATAAATTCATTTTATTTTCTTTATTTGAAAGTCCGGCCCCCAGAGTGTCTGCTTAGAAAAATTCTGGCCCTTGAAAAAATGTAGTTGATGACCCCTGCTCTAAAGTTTCCTCTATTCCTCGCAAGATTTCCTCATTCTCTGCCATGATTCCTCGGTGGGACAGACTAAGATGCGAGGAAGGGAAGCAAGTGAAGGGAACGTGGATGCAATTTAAGGACCTGGGTCTCATTTATAAAATTGTGCGTAGGATCCTTAATAAAAGTGTACCAAAAATGGCATAGGGAAAAAAATCAATAATTCTGATTTATAAAACCTCACACTTGTAAGCAATGTTGCATTTATAAATCGCAAATTACCCACAAGTGTTTGCGTACGTGGATCAGCCTCTTATCCCGCCCTGTGAACGCCCATTTTTAACCATAAAAAAACACACACTTAGCTGTCTGCCATTTCCCTCTGGAAACAGCCGGTTGCCCCCAGAGTGGCGAGGACCTGTATTTGGACCCTGAAGTCTCTCTCTCCTGATTCTTCCATTGGCGTAGTCCTCCTGCAGGGCCAGCAGTGCCATCATGCAGCATTAGGCGCGGGGGTCAACCCAGTATTTATATGTTTACAACAATTAGAGTGATTGTTAACACCTTGCCAAAATCACAGCATCAACTAGTGTTATCCCCTTTCATAAATCAGTTATGAAAAGTAACTGAGGAAATAATTCAAATTTGTATGTATTTCCAATGCGGTCCAATCTGAAACCCATTTTCCTGGCAGAATGTGACGTAATAAAAACCAAGTAGTATCTTTCAATAAAACTGTAAGCAAGCGAGGTTTCACTCAGTGTTAACTAACATTTCCAAACAACTTGTTTTTTTTTTAATTCTCAGACAAAATCCAGAACCAAATGAATCAAAAGCCAAAGACAGGATAGGATGTACAGTAGGGGCAAAACTTCTCATCGGCTTCATGAGGTTTTAAAACTTCACACAGTAACTGGGAGAGCAAAGCAAACAGACACGATAAGTGCTCTGGCCTAGATTGTATGAGTTCTCTTTGTGCCTCCCAGCACAGTATCAGCAGTATGGTTACTTATGCATGCATAGCCTGGTCAGGGCTGCCCGGATGAGTTTGGCTCAGCTTAGCAGAAGCAAAAGCCATCTTCTAGTGATAACAGCAAATGTACTGAATTTATATAATGTAATTTATATTTTAATTATTTTTTTCTTTTCTTAAAATATTAAAATCCACACATACACACACACACACACACAAACAGTGGGAAGTCTTATGAATCCAAACCTTGTGGCAACGTAGGCCATTCGAACCAGAGAAGTGTTTATAGCTGACTAAAATACAGAGCTAAAATGTGTTAAAAAATATGAAACTACTGCCCAGTACAGTCAGCTGAATTTTTTGTCGCATGTACTGTATAAGCAAGGGAATGAAATACTGACTGACGAGTAGTAGGATATTATTTTGAAAGATGCTACCTAAATCAAACCAACCTAAATCAAACCAACTCTATATATGTATATTGAGGTTTTTGGAATTCATGTTGAAAATAATGGAACTTTTTGGGACACCGATGGGAGCGATAGCATTTCACTTGTTTTCAAGTGCATTCAAGAGGCATGTTGAACAGATTTCTTAAATATTACTCAAAATTGACACCTATGCAAAAAACAGTACATAAACAATAACTATAGAGAGAATTGTTAATGACAAATGAATAGTATTTATTGAATGTATTTAACAATTTTATTGCAGAGGGATTGGACTTATTGCTTAGTGGAAACACGAAAGCAACAGCAAAAGGCACACACTCCCTTCTTCTTCTTCTTCTTCTTCTTCTTCTTCTTCTTCTTCTTCTTCTTCTTCTCCTCATCACAGTCCTGAACCAGGAAGTCTTGTGTTTCATATACCTCCACTTCCTCCTGCTGCAGTACTTCCAGCTCATCATCCAAGTGCACGGCCACATTGGTCTCCAGTGTGACCATCAGAGAGGCTTACCATGGTGAACATCTGCTCAAGAGAGACTCATGGCAAAGCCTTCCTCTCCTCCCTCTCCTCCCTCTCCTTCCTCTCCTCCCTCTCCTCCCTCTCCTCCCTCTCCTCCACGAGTCCCTTTCCCAGCTCCTCTAAGGAAAAGACCTTTAAGAGAAGCCTCCGTCTTCTCCAGAAGTCCCTCTTTCAGCTGAAGGTGAGCCCGGCTGGATGCACCAAACTGCACTTTGTGGTCACTCTGAGGTGAAATGAGTCCAAACAGGAGGTTTTTTTTTCTTTTTTTTTTCGATCAGTCTGAAAAACAGTTAAAATATGGCTTGATTGGACATTTTCAAAGCCTTTAATTTGAAAATCCCCCATCAGAAGGGTCTGATATTACCCGAATGACGGTCTGGGGGTGGTGTACTATCACTCCGAGGTGAAATGAGTCTGGCTAAACAGGCAGTTTAGTTTTTAGAGAAGCCTGAAAAATAGTTCAAATATGGCTTTAATTAGCAGTCTGAAAAAGTTAAAATATAGCTTTAATTGGACATTTTCAAAGCCTTTCATTTTAAAACGCTACATCAGAATGGTCCAATATTACCCAAGTGACCGTCTGGGGGTGGTGTGCTATCACTCTGAGGTGAAATGAGTCCGTCTCAACAGGAGCTTTTGTTTTTAATTTAAAATTAAAGGCTTTGAAAATGTCCAATTAAAGATTTCAACTCTTTTTCGGGCTGATCGAAAAAAAAAACAACCAAAACCTCCTGTTGGGACAGACTCATTTCACCTCAGAGTGATAGTACACCACCCCCAGACTATCACGATGATGATATAATATAATACTATATAATATCGGACCATTATGATGTAGGATTGTTAAAATGTTAAAATAAAATAAAGGGTTTGGAAATGTCCAATTAAAGCTACATTTTAACTGTTTTTTTACGGTGGTCAGGGAAGCCGTCCGACTGAAGAAGGAGTCTTTCCGGGATATGTTATCCCGGAGGACTCCGGAGGCAGTTGCAGGGTACCGAAGGGCCCGAAGGGCTGCAGCCTCTGCCGTGAAAGAGGCAAAGCAGCGGGTGTGGGAGAAGTTTGGAGAAGACATGGAGAAGGACTTTCGGTCGGCACCAAAGTGCTTCTGGAAAACTGTTCGCCACCTCAGGAGGGGGAAGCGGGGAACCATCCAAGCTGTGTACAGTAAGGATGGGACACTGTTGACCTCAACTGAGGAGGTAATAGGGCGGTGGAAGGAGCACTTTGCAGAACTCCTGAATCCGACTAATACGCCCTCTATGTTAGAGGCAGAACTGGAGGATAATGGGGGATTGTCGTCGATTTCCCAGGCGGAAGTCACTGATGTAGTCAAACAACTACACAGTGGCAAAGCCCCGGGATTGATGAGATCCGTCCAGAAATGCTCAAGGCTCTGGGTGTGGAGGGGCTGTCCTGGTTGACACGCCTTTTCAACATTGCGTGGAAGTCTGGGGACGGTGCCAAAGGAGTGGCAGACTGGGGTGGTGGTTCCCCTTTAAAAAGGGGGACCAGAGGGTGTGTGCCAATTATAGGGGTATCACACTTCTCAGCCTCCCTGGTAAAGTCTACTCCAAGGTGCTGGAAAGGAGGGTTCGGCCAATAGTCGAACCTCGGGTTGAGGAGGAACAATGCGGATTCCGTCCTGGTCGTGGAACAACGGACCAGCTCTTCACTCTCGCAAGGATCCTGGAGGGAGCCTGGGAGTATGCCCAACCGGTCTACATGTGTTTTGTGGATTTGGAGAAGGCGTATGGCCGGGTCCCCGGGAGATACTGTGGGAGGTGCTGCGGGAGTATGGGGTGAGGGGTCTCTTCTCAGGGCCATCCAATCTCTGTACAACCAAAGCGAGAGCTGTGTCCGGGTTCTCGGTAGTAAGTCGGACTCTTTTCAGGTGAGGGTTGGCCTCCGCCAGGGCTGCGCTTTGTCACCAATCCTGTTTGTAGTATTTATGGACAGGATATCGAGGCGTAGTCGGGGTGGGGAGGGGTTGCAGTTTGGTGGGCTGGGGATCTCATCGCTGCTCTTTGCAGATGATGTGGTCCTGATGGCATCATCGGCCTGCGACCTTCAGCACTCACTGGATCGGTTCGCAACCGAGTGTGAAGCGGTTGGGATGAGGATCAGCACCTCTAAATCTGAGGCCATGGTTCTCAGCAGGAAACCGATGGAATGCCTTCTCCAGGTAGGGAATGAGTCCTTACCCCAAGTGAAGGAGTTCAAGTATCTTGGGGTTGTGTTCGCGAGTGAGGGGACAATGGAGCGGGAGATTGGTCGGAGAATCGGGCGCAGCGGGTGCGGTATTGCATTCAATCTATCGCACCGTTGTGACGAAAAAGAGAGCTTAGCCAGAAGGCAAAGCTCTCGATCTACCGGTCAGTTTTCGTTCCTACCCTCACCTATGGTCATGAAGGCTGGGTCATGACCGAAAGAACGAGATCCAGGGTACAAGCGGCTGAAATGGGTTTCCTCAGGAGGGTGGCTGGCGTCTCCCTTAGAGATAGGGTGAGAAGCTCACTCATCCGTGAGGAGCTCGGAGAGAGCCGCTGCTCCTTTGCGTCGAAAGGAGCCAGTTGAGGTGGTTCGGGCATCTGGTAAGGATGCCCCTGGGGCGCCCCTAGGGGAGGTGTTCAGGCACGTCCAGCTGGGAGGAGGCCTCGGGGAAGACCCAGGACTAGGTGGAGGGATTATATCTCCAACCTGGCCTGGGAACGCCTCGGGATCCCCCAGTCGGAGCTGGTTAATGTTGCTCGGGAAAGGGAAGTTTGGGGTCCCCTGCTGGAGCTGCTCCCCCCGCGACCCGACACCGGATAAGCGGACGAAGATGGATGGATGGATGGATGGATTTTAACTGTTTTTTAGGCTGCTAATTAAAGCCATATTTTAACTCTTTTTCAGGCTGCTCTAAAAACAAAACGTCCTGTTTAGCCGGACTCATTTCACCTCGGGGTGATAGTACACCCAGTGTACGTGAATGGTCATGTGATATGCGTTTTGGGAATGTTAGTGTTAAACGGAGATAAGTTCTGCTACTGTTGTGTGCACAGAGATTGTTTTCTGGCTCAAAACGCGACACACAAACCAAAACAAAGTAGTGTAAATGCAGCCATAGTCATTTGATCCATTGAAGACGAAAAAATATTTGCAGCACAGCTTTTAATGTAAGTTTACTTCCTAATGCCGACTCGGGTCCAGTTTTTAAACTGCACTTTGGCTTCACAGCACACGGAGACTGACATCCAAACTGTGATAGAAGATCCCAGCCCGTGAAGAGACATTAGCTCTCCTCATGTAAAACAGATGTTCGTCATTCCTCAGCCCTCACTACAGCTGCTGCTCTCCACCACGAAGAATACAAAATGGATAGGCTCTCCACCATATCTATCATTAAGTAATTGCACGCGAAATCAAGCGAGAGTCGTTATGCTGAAAGTGGAAAATAATCTGGGTGATTTGACTCCCCCCCCTCCTCTAGCCCTCCTCTTTCTTCTTTCTCCTCACCAACTGCTTTTTTCACCTTCCTCTTTCATCGTCCTACACCTTTTGCTCTCCCCCTTCCCCTCCTCTCTCCTTCACTTTCACTCCCTCTCTCCCCCCAGAGTGACCAGATGGCCGCAATTTCACGACTGTTGACTTATTTACATTTCTGCAGTCATGGGAATGTATGAATCATGGGAATGTATGAATATTTATGAAACTGGTCTCTTGCTGTGGGGCATCTGCATGCGTGTGTGTGTTTGCGTGTGTGCGCGTGTGCGCTTCTGTGCATAATATCCATAATATTTTGTTGAACTGTTGGCTTCTGTGTGTTCCTCAGCCATACATTTTATATGTGAATTTTTGTCAGAAAGTAGAAGAAGGTGAAACAGCTGTTCTGTGTGTGTGCGTGTGTGTGTCTGTGTGTGTGTGTGTGGTACTGTACTACAGATCCCTCGGCCTCTGAGCTGGGGTTTCTTCCTTCCTCTCTGTGAAGACATGCAGCTGTACGAGAGTACGGGGGAAAGACCGGATGGGGGAAGAAAAAAGCCAATCCATATTTTATGAGAGCTAAAACCTCACGGCACACACATTTTATCTGTTCTCTCGCTGAACACTATTCATACATGGAGAGCTGAAGGATGTTTAGTATGTTTGAGACGGTAAGTTGGTAGCCTGGTTGAGAGATGAGGGTGTGTTTTGGTCTGATGATAGCTTTATGTCACACTGACACACTGTTGAGTTTGCTCTTTTCTTTGGATTTGTTGACCATACAAAAATAATAAATCTCACCAGACTTAGCCTTTAACATTACTTTCTTTTAACCACAGTCTTTACTTTTAGTACACAGTACTTTTAGTTGCCTAAAGTTTAAAAAAAATGAAAATTGATTGTCGTCGATTTCCCAGGCGGAAGTCACTGATGTAGTCAAACAACTACACAGTGGCAAAGCCCCGGGGATTGATGAGATCCGTCCAGAAATGCTCAAGGCTCTGGGTGTGGAGGGGCTGTCCTGGTTGACACGCCTCTTCAACATTGCGTGGAAGTCTGGGACGGTGCCAAAGGAGTGGCAGACTGGGGTGGTGGTTCCTCTTTTTAAAAAGGGGGACCAGAGGGTGTGTGCCAATTATAGGGGTATCACACTTCTCAGCTTCCCTGGTAAAGTCTACTCCAAGGTGCTGGAAAGGAGGGTTCGGCCGATAGTCGAACCTCGGGTTGAGGAGGAACAATGCGGATTCCGTCCTGGTCGTGGAACAACGGACCAGCTCTTCACTCTCGCAAGGATCCTGGAGGGAGCCTGGGAGTATGCCCAACCGGTCTACATGTGTTTTGTGGATTTGGAGAAGGCGTATGACCGGGTCCCCGGGAGATACTGTGGGAGGTGCTGCGGGAGTATGGGGTGAGGGGGTCTCTACTCAGGGCCATCCAATCTCTGTATGACCAAAGTGAGAGCTGTGTCCGGGTTCTCGGTAGTAAGTCGGACTCGTTTCAGGTGAGGGTTGGCCTCCGCCAGGGCTGCGCTTTGTCACCAATCCTGTTTGTAATATTTATGGACAGGATATCGAGGCGTAGTCGGGGTGGGGGGGGTTGCAGTTTGGTGGGCTGGGGATCTCATCGCTGCTCTTTGCAGATGATGTGGTCCTGATGGCATCATCGGCCTGCGACCTTCAGCACTCACTGGATCGGTTCGCAACCGAGTGTGAAGCGGTTGGGATGAGGATCAGCACCTCTAAATCGGAGGCCATGGTTCTCAGCAGGAAACCGATGGAATGCCTTCTCCAGGTAGGGAATGAGTCCTTACCCCAAGTGAAGGAGTTCAAGTACCTTGGGGTTTTGTTCGCGAGTGAGGGGACAATGGAGCGGGAGATTGGTCGGAGAATCGGTGCAGCGGGTGCGGTATTGCATTCAATCTATCGCACCGTTGTGACGAAAAGAGAGCTGAGCCAGAAGGCAAAGCTCTCGATCTACCGGTCAGTTTTCGTTCCTACCCTCACCTATGGTCATGAAGGCTGGGTCATGATCGAAAGAACGAGATCCAGGGTACAAGCGGCCGAAATGGGTTTCCTCAGGAGGGTGGCTGGCGTCTCCCTTAGAGATAGGGTGAGAAGCTCAGTCATCCGTGAGGAGCTCGGAGTAGAGCCGCTGCTCCTTTGCGTCGAAAGGAGCCAGTTGAGGTGGTTCGGGCATCTGGTAAGGATGCCCCTGGGCGCCTCCCAGGGAGGTGTTCAGGCCCGTCCAGCTGGGAGGAGGCCTCGGGAAGACCCAGGACTAGGTGGAGGGATTATATCTCCAACCTGGCCTGGGAACGCCTCGGGATCCCCCAGTCGGAGCTGGTTAATGTTGCTCGGGAAAGGGAAGTTTGGGGTCCCCTGCTGGAGCTGCTCCCCCCGCGACCCGACACCGGATAAGCGGACGAAGATGGATGGATATCTATCAAATCTAGGATCAATTACCTGGCAGACTCTAGAAAGTTACTGCTCCACGCTAAGAAATAGTCCCTCTCATAAAACGAATTGCTGTTTCTACTTATATGTTTTGTACGCATTAAATAAATGAGATTATAACATGTTAATTTAGTATACTTAAGAGGTGCTGCTAGGTGGATTTTGTTGGACAGAACCAGGCTTAGCTGTCTCCCCCTGTTTCCATTCTTTGTGCTAACCCAAGCTTGGTGCTAAGATCAAGATTGCTTTATATTCAACAGACAGATATGAGAGTGGAATGGACGGACTGTGTCTGACTGTCCCGGGACACTCCTCAGGACACTACTAACAGGACAGGACAGTTTTTGCTGCCACTGCTGCTGACTTTAAAACTACCCATGTGTGTAGTATTCTTATCTGGCTTGGTTAAGTGAAGGCACTAAAACGATGTGGTCAGGCTGTGAGAAATATGATGGTGTTCAATGTTATGGAACTATTGTCATCGATGCCAGAATAAGTACTTGGTTAAACTGAGGTGAAGATGGTGGTCATTGTTAAGTCAGTAAGCTTTTTCTGCCATTTTTGAAGCTTTTTTCAACAATCTTTTATAATCTTTTTTCCCAAATGCTATAAAATTGAATAAAACACAGAAATTCAATGAAAGTAGTGAACTGATCTTTCATTTTACTTGTGTAGAGCGTTGTAGGCAGCCGTCCACGTGAGTTTTTTTTTTTTGTTGACAATTTATTTGAAAGAAACCCAAATGTCTGATATCGACATTTTTGGAAAATGGGTCAAATTAGACCCGAGGACGACAGGAGGGTTAATACAAACAAAATGACCTTTCCTCCCTGCACTCTTTTGTTTACTCAACCTCAATCAGCGTCAGTTGGGACTGGTTCTAACTGACGTTGTTTCTGTTGTTGTCAGGTGAAATTATCACAATATTACAAGAAATTTATTTTATAACCTATCCAATCCAATCCAATCCACTTTATTTCTATAGCACATTTTACAAACACAAAGTTTACAAAGTGCTGCACTGAAGACTCAGAACATACAAACAATTCATAAATATATATATATAAAATATAGAAAGAATAAACACCACAGTGGACCACATAACTCACACAGAGTTAAAAGCCAAAGAATAACAGTGTGTCTTTAGACGTGCCTTAAAACACTCAACTGTAGGGGCAGTT
Source organism: Perca flavescens (assembly GCF_004354835.1). Lineage (NCBI taxonomy): Eukaryota > Metazoa > Chordata > Actinopteri > Perciformes > Percidae > Perca > Perca flavescens. Next base: position 25,643,985 of record NC_041349.1, read on the forward strand.
CGGATATGGAGCTGCAGGGCATTCCAGAGTTTAGGGCCAACCACAGAAAAGGCCCTGTCCCCCCGAGTCTTAAGTCTTGACTTAGGGACCACAAGCTGGTGCTTGCCCTCTGATCTCAGTGTCCGCCCTGGCGTATAAATTTGGATGAGGTCCGAAATATATGTTGGGGCCAGTCCATTCACAGCTTTAAAAACAAACAATAAAATCTTGAAATCAATCCTAAAACTAACAGGGAGCCAATGCAATGAGGCAAGAATTGGACTTATATGCGCACACTTACAACAATTACACTGCAATAAGAGTTGACGGTGACTGATTGTTGTCGGGATCACTCACCAACCTTTATATCTCCTATATTAGCCAATAAAATATCTACCAAAAGTAATAAACATTACTGTCGTCATATCAAACTCAATCATAATCTTGTGTTCCCATTAGAGCATGAGCTCAGGGCTGCTGCAAAGGGGCCGCACATCAATCAAGTTCCATTCTGTTTCATCAAAGAGAAAAAAAAAGAGATCAAAAATAGAAACTAGAACATCATCGTTATTGCCTCTCACCAAGAAGAAAAAAAAACTGTCACTAAATGAGGCAAAATTTCGACAGAACATTTGAAGAAATGAAAGGATGTTGCGTAGCTGCTGGTGATTTGTAAAATTGTTGATGACACGTCTCTTTGTTTTTCTTCAATTACAATTTTTTATTTTTTTTATTTTTATTATCTTGTGGAGTGCTACTCTCTACACCACTTATATGAGAGGGAACTCAGAGCACAGGTAAAATGTAGTTTTACGGGGTTTTTTCTATATACAATGTGTTTTTAGATTTTCACATGTACAGTATATTCCTATGTGTTTCTGTTGAAATATGGGAGTTACTTAATACTACGTAATACTGCATGAGTAACTGTGCGTGTGAGGAAGACTATCCTCCCCTGAAAAGCGCCCACATAAGCCATTTGTTCAAGCAGGTCCGCGTGCCCAGAAGTCAAGTATCGTAACAAACGTTCATGACTAGTTGTGGTGCCTAAACCTAACCGAGCTCCGATCGCTTCACAACGTTATAACGTGTTCAACACCTTTACCGTTGCGCTCTCAAGCCGAAGATGGATTTTTACCTTTTCCTGAAATACAATTTTAAATTGCCACTATTCAACGAACAGAAATGTACTTAAAGTGCTCATATTATGCTCATTTTCAGGTTAGAGGTTATATCAGAATAGGTTTACATAGTTTCCTTTTTAAAAAAACACCATTTTTTTTTGTTGTACTGCACATTGCTGCAGCTCCTCTTTTCACCCTGTGTGTTGAGCTCTCTGTTTTAGCTACAGAGTGAGACATCTCACTTCTGTTCCGTCTTTGTTGGGAGTTGCACATGCTCAGTAGCTAGGTAACCACTGCTAGCCAGTCAGAAGCAGAGTATGAGGGTGTGCCCTGACAGCAGCTAGGTAAGGACTACTAGCCAGTAAGAATCGAGTACGAGGGAGTGCCATGCTAGCAGCTAGGTGAGCATTATAACGTGTGTTACAAAGTGACACAAAAGTATGCGTGTTTGTCTCTGAAGTAAAGGCTGGACTACAATAGAGCTGTTCGGAGCAGTTGGTGAACAGTGTTTTCTGTTGGAGATGCTAAGTCCCTTTGGGCTGGACTTTGGGCTTTTTCACTTTGTAAACCTATAACCTGCACAAAAAAGATATATAACACAATAAAGGAAAGGGGAAAAGCCAAAAAGCATAATGTGAGCACTTTAAGCTAACTCTTTACTCTAACGTCACTGAGACGAGCAGAGACAGCAGAGTTGGATTCATTTGATTGGATTAGCATTAAATAAAATAAAGTTGTGTGTGAATATTTATCTCTGTTGACTTTTAATAGACTTTGATGAGCGTGATATATTACAGTGACTCAATCTTTTTTTATCCCGCTGCTGTTAAACCTCTCAATGAAGGTTAAAGACTTTGTGTGCATGTGTTTTTATATTGTGTCCGTGTCGGAGCCACAAAGGGAGAGTGCTGACTGTACAAATGAAGGTGACGTGCATGAAAAACATTAGTGCTATTTATTCCACTGGCCGAGAGAGCATGTGCGCACGGCACACACACACACACACACACACACACACACACACAAACACACAAACACACACACCCATGCTGTGCGATGACAACCGAGGGTTGCATGATTTAAGACTTTGGTCATCCTTCTCTAGCATGCCCACAACACACACACTTACAGTACACATTGTCCACACTCCCTATGGAACACACACACACACACACACACACACACACACACACACACACACACACACACACACATACACAGACACAACCTGTTGCATGATAAAAACACATGCCTTTCTGTAGAGCCAATCACATGCAGTGGTGGAAGAAGTATTCAGATCCTTTACTTAAGTTAAAGTACTGATACCATACTGTACAAATACTCTGTTACAGTTAAAGTCCTGCATTGGAAATGTTACTGAAGTAAAAGTATGTAAGTATCATCAGGAAAATGTACTTAAAGTATTAAAAGTAAAAGTACTCAATGCAGAACAATCCTCACATTTTAGAAACTGGAAATGATCCAAACTGGTCTGTCAATCAACTAAGTGTTAAATGGTCTAATGAGTTCAGCTGGACTTGTAGGCCTGTATATTGTTGGGTAGTTAGATTTATAATAAAACATTGTATTTTATAAACTACATGCGTTTTGTGTGCAAAAATCTTAATTTGTAAAGTAACTATTAACTAAAGATGTCATATGAATGTAGTGGAGTAAAAAAGTCCAATATTTCTCTCTGAAATGTAGCGGAGGAGAAGTAGAACGTGGCGTGAAAAGAAAAGACTCAAGTAAAGTACCTCAGATTTGTAGTAGAAATACAGTACTTGAGTAAATGTACTTAGTTACATTCTACTATTGCTCACATCCACACACCAGAGTAAATACCTCTGGGTTCATTAAAGCGGACTGAGGTTAACGCTGTGACCCCTGTCCAGTTATGGTCTGTCTCTAACAGGCAGCAGATTGACAGGGGTCACAGCCGCATTGAAGACTGAGACTTGAATTAAAGGGATAGTCCAGATATTTTAAAGTGGGTCTGTATGAGGTACTTATCCATAGTCAGTGCATACTGTACAGTAGATGGCGGTCGGCACGCCTGGCCATTATGAATGTTATTATGGAAATGGGCATTTCCATTTCAGTATCATCATAAATTAGCTCAATTTAGGACACAACTCCATTTTTCATTTACAAGTCCAGTTTAACAATCTTCTGAAAATAAAAATCTCCTTTTCCCTTCACCTTACGGCAGTGTTATGCCTAAATAACTTGTGAATAAAGACACTCGACACATTGGAAATTATTTGGTATTTCATTTTGGCATTAATGATGCATTTGTAGTGCAATTGTATTTATAATGTGCCCACAAATGGAAAGTGAACTTTCAATTTGATTGAACGATTTTCTTTTAATATTAGCAGCCCTGAGCTTCCATAAGCAGTAACATGGACTGTGGTATATTTTGGGACTCTTTAAATGGACACATTTTGTCATTAATCTTCCTTAAGCCTTCTGATTAAAATAAACTAGCGAGAATATGAATTCAAAATCCATACAAGCAACAAGGAAGCAAACAAATAAATCCAACAGACAGGAGATGACAGCTTTGTATCTTGATCCTGAGCTGTCACTGGCCAGCCAATCAGCTGCTCTTCGCAACCGTTTTTTCCTAGCTGCTGTTTGGCTCAGGGCATGGCCCACTCACAGTGCGTGGGCCTCACACCACATGCCAGAGCTGATCAGCTGTCAATCAAGCTACATGGGGGATTGTCCCCACGGCTACTGCCATCAGATGTGTAATCCTTGGTGATAATGGCTAATCCAATTTAGCAAATCCCTGCTGTTATAAACTCATCTATACAGTGCTTCATACAGTATAGAACATAAATATAGAATGCACATTCGACATCATGCTGTGTGGAAAAACTCTCCCTCTCTAACACACCCTCATGTAGCACAGAGCTAATACCATCAAAGGCCACTCTGCTGTGTTGATCTGTTCCTGTGCCAAGCACGCTGGAAGGCACTGGAGCACCTCCTATAGGACACGATGGGAGCAGAGAGCGAAGGGAACGAGAAAAGAGAAGAGAAGAACAGGAAGTTTCACACCAGGAGACAGTGTAGTAGTACTCGAGAGACTCAAGACCACCTTTTGAAGGTTTCGGCCTCGTCTCGGAATCAACCGCATTTTTACTCGGCCTTTTCTTGGTCTCGGATAAAGAGGACTCGGGATTTTATTTCAAGACCACAACTGCAGGGATATTGCTAAATTGCCTGTGCATTGCTGTAATTAGATGTAAAACATCCTGCTTCAAATGCAACCAACAACCTGGCTCATTTCTAATTTGAAATTTGTTACTGTTAATCACTTCTCCCAGCCCCTTTAACACGCACTCCCAAGAAAGTGAATGCGGGAGACAGGAGAGGCTCTGGCACTGGTCTGCTCATGGTCTTGATTCGGTCTCGCCCTGCCTTAGTCTTAGTCTGGACTCGGTCTGGCCCTGCCTTGGTCTTAGTCTGGACTCGGTCTGGCCCTGCCTTGGTCTTAGTCTGGACTCGGTCTGGCCCTGCCTTGGTCTTAGTCTGGACTCGGTCTGGCCCTGCCTTGGTCTTAGTCTGGACTCGGTCTGGCCCTGCCTTGGTCTTAGTCTGGACTCGGTCTGGCCCTGCCTTGGTCTTAGTCTGGACTCGGTCTGGCCCTGCCTTAGTCTTAGTCTGGACTCGGTCTGGCCCTGCCTTGGTCTTAGTCTGGACTCGGTCTGGCCCTGCCTTAGTCTTAGTCTGGACTCGGTCCGGCCCTGCCTTGGTCTTAGTCTGGACTCGGTCCGGCCCTGCCTTGGTCTTAGTCTGGACTCGGTCTGGCCCTGCCTTGGTCTTAGTCTGGACTCGGTCTGGCCCTGCCTTGGTCTTAGTCTGGACTCGGTCTGGCCCTGTCTTGGTCTTAGTCTGGACTCGGTCTCGATACACTGGTCTTTGTGTTTACTTGGTCTCGGTTTAGGTGGTCTTGACTACAACACTGCCAGGAGACGTCATAATTGTTGGTATTATACAATGAAGATAGCCTGAACAGCGGGGAGACACTTCCATGTTTCTAATGAGGGCTAATTTACCCAGAGGGTCGACTGGGAGGCGTATCTGCCTCGTCAAGGTATCATACCAAGGTATCATATGATGTCACGTGATGACCGGTCACATGACGAATGGTCACATGACAGTTAAGTTTAGCAGTCTTAACAGTTAAAATTAGCCGAGAAAAGGTTACTGTGAGCTGGGTGCAGTATCTGTTACATAAGCTTAGCCGACAAAAGGTGAGTGTCAAACACTGGTCCCCTTGAGTAGTACCCCTGGGACACGAACACGTCTTGTGTTTTCCCCTTAACTTCTCCCAGGACACAAACTCCGCTTCCCCGCTTGAAAGCCCTGTGTTGTAGACCAAAGCAGTCTTCTATAGCAGAAGTCACTGTGGTGCATACAAACAAAACACATGGAATACATACAAATTACAGTGCATAACTTTTTGTAGCTATGTGAGAACAGCTTGAAGTAGGCTATGTAAGGAGAGAATGTAAAAAAAAGGCAGAACATATCTTTCTCCCCTTGTCCACTTTTAAGAACCCCCTTCCAAATAATGAAAGCTGCTCTACAGCTCTTTCTCCGTTTCCCTCGCTTCCTCTTCCATCCCTCGTTTCTCCTCTGTGGATCATGGCAGGCTAATCTCAATCTGTTTCGCTGTGATATCACACAACAGCTCTATAGCTGCAGCGGTGCCAGCATCTCGCTGTCTGCCAGCCGGCACCGGCTCGCGGCACCGGCTCGCAGCTCTGGCGCTCCACACACTCCACACACTCCACACACTCCACACACTCCACACACTCCACGGTTTAGTGGGGTATTCTGTCCGCTGCATCTAAACGCTCAGTTCTGCTGCTCCAGAAGTGTGTCTCCAGCCACTGTGCTGCCCGTTACAACCCCATCATCCTCCAGGTTGCCATTTTCTACACATTCTCTTTTCAAATGCATCGTGTTACACTGAGGTGTCATGCTCTACTTCCTAATGACAATGAGAGCAATTAAGAAAACAAGCAGGGGCGTAGGCTTTTATGCAGGCCTCCGAAAAACCATTATCAATTTTCCAAAAGCAAAATGTGACCAAGCGTCGGTAATGAAGACGCAGTCGAACATTGATTTGGTCTGATGGGTTACATTTAAAGTTGCTAATTTTTTTTTTTAATTCCACTAGTCTTTAGTGGTAGTTTCCTTCCGAATAGCTCAAGTTAATATATCACCACTGAACCAGGTCCTGATGGGAGATCCTCTGTGAACAATTGCTAAAACCTTTTTAATTAGAAGTTACAGTGTGTGTGTGTGTGTGTGTGTGTGTGTGTGTGTGTGTGTGTGTGTGTGTGTGTGTGTGTGTGTGTGTGTGTTTTCGCTCTATCCAAGCTGTCTGTTTCCTGGAAGTGCGAGCGCAGTCTGTAAAACTGTTCCTCTGTTGGATTTCCCAGGTGTGCTCACCTTCATTTCTTTTAATTTCACTGCCGCGTTTTTTATTACCGTTGGCCAGGGCACACTGTTAATTACAAGTTAGAATGAGACGACTTTACGATTAGCTCATCAGAAGATCCCAAGTTTTCCCAACTGCACCAAGAATCTGCAACTCTTTGTTAAAGATCTTTCTAAAAGTTTGAATTTAAGTTCCAATCCTCAGGATAGAAACCACTGATTGACTAAGAAAACGAAGACTTCGCTGTGTCAAAACCTCCTGTATTGCACGTTGTCCTCTTGTTGCCTTCAGGGTCTCGTAGAGTTAAAATTGCTCCGGTTTCGGTAAAGGAAGAGTTAGAAAATGTAATATCCCAGTGTTTGTTGCTGCCAGCAGAAACAGCCTCTTTTCTCACATGCTTCTGGGCTGCCCTTGAGAAAACCATTGTGCAGTAATTTAAAGGTGTGCTACTTAACGCCGTCAGTCGAGAATATCTTTACTATAAAAAAAGTCCTTTCTCTTAAAGAGGAACTAATAAAAAAACAACTGCCTTTTCCTCTAGCTCCGACAAAAGGTGTGACATTTTGTGGGTTTTGTGTAAAACGTCTCAATAACTATTGGAAGGATTGCCGTGACATTTGATACAGACATTCATGTCCGCCTCAGGATGAATTGTAATAACTTTGGTGATGCCTCAACTTTTCTTCTGGCCCCATCATCAGGTGGAGATTTAAATTTTCCAAATGACATTCAGCCTCAGCTGTACTATGTGTACTTGTGTATATGGCTGTACTCTTGTTAAACGTTCTTGCTCGTGTCCCCCCAACTCCCAGGAACAGCCCTATTGAATTGATGGAGTGTCAACCTCCTTACGCAGAATCTGCCATTGTTATTAATCTCATACTTTCACCTTGTAGTCCTGCTTTGCTCCCACCATAATTACCACTGCCACTAAAGGGCACTGAAGCTATAAACCTAAATATGCATCGTAATTGCGGCTTGAACAAACAACTTTGATTACGCACCTGACGCAGAATATGACGTAGTTTCGTAAAGTAAAAAAAAACAAAAAAAAAACTTGCCATTTACTTTTAATTTAAAATGGTACACAAACTCCAGTCGCCTGAGTGAAAGGCTCTATGGTGTTTTTTGCCTCCAACGTCCCTAACCTTAACCCTCAACATAACCATTGCCGCGCTGCCTGGAAGGCGACTTTGGGGGCAAAAAACACCAAATACTGAGTGAGAGTCCTGTGACTTTTTGACTCATCCACATCACCTCCTAACAACGAAAACATACCGGGCGTGGAAGTGCTGCGGATGTGCTGCAAGGCGCCGTGAAGCGGAGCTATTTTCATTTTCAGTTTCTATATTTGCAGTGCGCTGATGTATGTTTATCGGTGTTTTTTGCCTGCAACGGTGCCTTTCAGGCAGCGCTGCCTGGAAGGCACCGTTGAGGGGCACTGGTTATGGTTATGGAGTCTGGATTAGGGTTAGGGTTAGGGTTAAGGTTAGGGTTGAGGTTAGGGTTAGGTGTCTTGAAGGCAGCGGTCGCAGCGCTGCCTGGAAGGAGCAGTTGGGGGCAAAAAAACACCATTGAGCCTGATGTATCTGGTTGTGCTGTGTGTATGTGCAGCGCGTTTGCTAAATGCTGTGCATGTGTTGTCAAATGAATGATGTTTACTTAATTAGCTTGTGTTTTTGTCTATTTGCGTGTGTTTTCTTGGGTTGCAGGGCGTTTGCCCCTATCGGCCACCGTATAGGTATGAGATGGATCCCGAAATACATGAGCACTGGATCAGACAGGTTTCACTACTGTGAACAAGTTTGCCTTTGACCATGAAAATTGTCCTCATTTCCCTCTGGATTGAATCCGTACTGCATTCATCTACTTGTGTTGTCTGTTTATGAACCCCCCCCCCCACCCCCCTCACGTATCTCTCTGGATATTGATGTCATCACTGCACTGTGCATCACCCTCCTAATCACCCAGGAGAAAACCAACCCATGCATAGACACCCAGTGCTTGTAATGCCATTATGTAACAAGTCATCAAACGCTTTGTTTCCCAAAAATGAAGAAATAAAGCTTGTTTGCGAGGGCGCAGTCACTCAACGGTGCCCTAAAATTGGTGTGAAAGCAAAGTTTTCCTCGCCGCGCAGCGTGCGCCCCACTTCTCCCACAACTCTCGGAGGAATTGTAGAAACTTCTAATGAACAGAATGAAGGCAGTGGGAGCCGGTGGGGGCCGCAGAGCCGAGTCTTGTGCTGCAGAGAGATTGTCCGCTTTGCTCAACTGGGTGTTTCTCCGAAAGACAACGGGTCAGTTGTCTTCCTCGGTCCCCTGTGGTTCGTTAAGCATTAGGATCCGCTCGCCGTTTCTTCCTCTCCTCTCTTCTGTCGGTTTGAGTGTCTCTAATGCTCCCTCCCTTGTCAGCTTCCCCTTCTTCATCTTTCTGTTGTTTTTTTTTTTCATCTCTCCCTTTCATTTCCTCTCACGTCTTCTTCCCTTCAGCAGCATATTTCTGTCTCTGGACATAATGGCTCCTCTTGTCTCCTTGCCTCTCTTTCCCTTTGTTTATTTATTTTCAAATCTGTGCTGCCTCTTTGTTATCCTGTCCTTTCACGTCCTGTCCTGTCCTGTCCTGTCCTGTCCTGTCCTGCCTCCTCAATAAAACTTTAATGAACCCTTCCTGTTTTTAACCTCTGCTTATGCGTCTAGACTTCTTGTCCATGTGTGTTTGTGCACACACATGAATTTTCATGCGTGTGTCTGATACACACAGGGTGATAGACTGTACGTGTGGAGGAGAGTGACTGGTTCACAGATGGAGCAACTGCTGTTCAGCTCAACTCTATTGGACATACAGTGTACTCAGCAGCAGGGGCGACACACACACACACACACACACACACACACACACACACACACACACGCAAGCACTGCAGATAAGAGGAAACGGCTGTTTCTTGATCCGTGCATTGTTTCAGAGATTGCCAGAGAGCCTTCTGAACAGAGTCCCTTTCATTTTGCTTAAAAGAGAGGTTTTAGGGGAGGATCAGCTCACAGGATCCAGCCTTAATTGGCTTGGTTCTTTAGGTATGTCAACCGCTTCATTTTAAAGTGTGTGTTTTTACATGAGTGCAGATCCACAGAGGGAAGTACTTTCACCCGCTACCCTGCAAAAGGCAACGAGCAGTAACTAAATGACACAGTAGCCATGTTTACGTTCAACTGTCAAGGACATTTTAAGGGGAACTTTTGAAATGTGGCAAGAAATGCAAATTACAGGTGTGTTTCGATCCAACTGGTCTGGAGCGAATGAACTAGGCTACACAAAGTGTATTTTTGCCAGACGTTGGCGGCTATGCATGGCTGTGATTCTTTCAATAAGCAGAGTAGAAGAAGTAGGTCGCGAACCAGAAACAAAACAAGTCTCCCTGGCCATCTAACCCATCTACGAGAGATAAAATGGAGAGAAGTCTTCAGGAATTTGGTTCAGTTGAAACTAGGTAGGAACTAGAAAGCACAGACCTCTGCCAAGGCATGCCCGATTTCGCAATGTTACAGTAACGCAGTGTGGATTTTCCCAGACAAATGCCTTACCTCGCAAAAGTGAAAAATAATTTGCGTTTCAACTTGTTTTGGATCTGCTCCAAAATGTAGGGGGTTCTTCCTTGGAGTGCAGATCAAATGCTAACTGCTACAGCTAGAGTGCAGTTACTGTAGTTTAGCTTTAGTTCAATAATATACAGTATATATATATATATATATATATATATATATATATATATATATATATATATATGCACTTTATATATGTACATTTACAAAAGTATATATGTACATTTACAAAATTTGCACATTTATAATATAATTCACCATAATTCTGAGTCTGTAAATAATGTTAATAACACATTTCTGTGGAATATTTGGTAAAAATGTCAAAAAGTCAGATCCTGGTCTTTATTCATGTTTGACCCTTGTGTAATTACTGCGTTTTGGTACTGCTCTGTTGGGCAGCATGGCTGTCACTGCTATACTTTAGTGTTGTACTCAAATGTTGGCCGCAAACTCATTTTGAGGGATTTCTCAACATTTCCTTAATGAGACAAGATGAGTAAGAACACACTCTCATCCACAACAAGGCTTTTAACAACTTAATAGCCCAATATATTTTGGGGGCTCTAAAAGAGGGCCAACAAGCTGTCAAATGAAGTGGGTAAATGTAATTATAACTACTATTTCCTGGTGTGATATGTGAAAATCTAACAACACTAGACAGTGGAAGGACACTTTAAAAGATGAGATTTTTTATTTTTTTTTATTTCTTAAACTGAAAGTAATGAATTGAGGATGAGTTGGCCTTATTCATGCTGCAGAACCTGACATGCCTGCCAACACCTGAGACTGTCTAATACACAGTCACAGCAGTACAGTGTGGATTCAGCCAGTTGTGGAAAAAGTATACAGATCCTTTAATTGAGTAAAAGTACTAATACCACACAATAAAATTGTCTGTTATAGTAAAATTCCTGCATTGAAAACGTTACTGAAGTAAAAGTATGTAAGTATCATCAGGAAAATGTACTTAAAGTATTAAAAGTAAAATGCAGAGAAATCCTCATATTTTAGAAAATGGAAACGATCCACTCTTCTGTCAATCAACAAAGTGATTAATGCTTAGGTGCGTAACTTTTTGATATTATGAGTTATGAGTATGAAATGAGTTGCTACAAAGCTAATTAAGACTATCAGACTATCAGACTTTCCCGCGCAGAAACTCAAGTGAAGATAATGACCTCTTCTGAAGAGTCCATCATGCTTTTTTTTTAATCCTCTAGCAACTGTGTGGTGGTGCGCGATCACCGAAGGCTTGCATCATGTCAACTTATTTTATAAACTACATGTGTTTTGTGTGCAAGAATCTTAATTTGTAATGGAAAATATTTGATTGGAACTTATTTGTGAGAAGGTCAACTCATGTTGAGTCCTTTACCTGTTTAATTTAGTGTATTGTCCTTTTGTAATGAAGGTCCTCTATCATTGAATGGCTCTCTTGTCCTTTACCGTTAGGTGTCCTTTTCTTGTCCTTTACCATTCATTTCTCTCTGCTGTCTGAATCGCCAAATCACATTAGTAAACAGCCAATGCCGGCATTTGGTGCTTAGAAAAATACTCAAACAATATTTCATCCTATCATCCCATCTTCTTTTTCAAAATCCTGATAGCTGTTTGGCTTTCTAAATTGCCACTGGCAGGAACAACAACCTTGACCAGGCATCATTACACCTTCACCTCTCAGTAAATAAAGGCACAGAAACAGTCCAAGGTGTGGCTTTGCTAAAATGAATGGCAACTGAGGGAAGTGCAATATTTATGAAAAAAACAAGTCCTGCCAAACCTCAAAGCTAATGAAGCTCTTAATAGCACGCAATGTTTGCTAGAGGCAAAAGAAATGGACTCTGTTATCTGAAAGTACAAATAGTGTTTGTTGAAACCGTTTTGTAGATGGCTCAATTAATATCAGGCGATGAAATAGGGTCCTGAATTCAGGCTTTAATTAAATAGAAGATGTCATACTTTCTTTGTAAAAAAACGCATTTTAAACAGATTGTATTCTTTTTTTCTTTTTTTTACAGCGAAGAAACAAAACAAGCAACAAGTTCAATGCCACTTTATATGGTTGGGAAGACTAATGGCAAACATCGCAATGTCACCCCTTGCACCTTTTCTTTTTTAATTAAACCTAACAGCACCTGTACTCACATTAATTGCCATTTTGGTTCCAGTCTGCAGCCCTGAGCTGTGTATGACACAGTGGGAGTTTGTTCATAGAATCTTGAATGTATTTCTCTGGGCCCCTGTCTTGTTACTTGTCTCGTATTGCAGACAGAAATGAGGGGAGCCATGCTTTACTGCACTCACTGACTCAGATAAACACGGTGTCTTGTCCTTGCACAGCCACAAATTAGAGCGTCAATTTGATGGGACTGGATGAATGATACTTGAAAAAAAGGCAACAAGGTAAATAGATAACTTTATTTCTTTCATTTTTCATAATAAGCAATAAACCCCAACCTAGAGGCCTTTCCACCCCCTTGTGTGGATTTTACTCTGCACTGTGGAGTAACGTGGCGTTATTGTGCTAGTGGCACTGTGTGGCTGACTAGCATTTGTTCTGGGTAAGAATACAGCTCAGCTCCACAAACTGCTGCATCTGGTTCTACCTGGCTGGTCGGTAGGGTTTTGGATAGCAGGCCGTTTCGCTCTCTCTGGTGTAGCTGCATGTTGGATGGCTGCCTGGTGTTTGGACCACTGACTTACTGGCTTGAATGGGTGTAAGATTAGCTGCTGTATAGGCAGAGTTAATCATACAGAGGTTGAGCTCTTTACAGAAGGGACCGTCAAAAGAGGGTCCAGGACCCCTAGGGCAGGGGTCATCAACTACATTTTTTCAAGGGCCAGAATTTTTCTAAGCAGACACTCTGGGGGCCGGACTTTCAAATAAAGAAAACAAAATGAATTTATACCTAATACGCCTATTCTTGTTTGAAATTTTCACTTTCTACTGAATTAATGCTATTCTTTTTTTTCTTTTACATGTATTAGTTTGAGCAAACTCCTAAAAAACATGGAAACTCCATAATGATAACTGGCTCTTTAACTAGAAAAAGATCTCAGACTAGGAGGCAGTTCACTGAGGAGTGATGGTTAAAGTCTGTGATTATGGAAACATTATTGTAGTAGCCTATGCAGCATCCTGATTGGTGGAAAATGCTTGCAGAAAGAAAGGCTGTTCCTGTCAGGTAAACATGTCACTGTCAAAGACGCTGAAGGGAAAAGTTGAGGTGGAAAAGCCAAAAGCCCAGCTTTAATGATGAATGACTATGCACTCATCACGTATGCCTCATTTACAATGAAAGATGCTGTTGCAAAATAATACAACCAGCATCATCTTCATCAAGAATGAAGAACTCCAACATAACGATCGCGTCATTCACGTGCAAATTAAGTAGCCACTTATAATACCTCCATAGATTTACCGCTCCAGCGGAGTTTGGTTTGTTCAGCCAGCAGTGAGGTTTACAAGAATTTGTCCAAATTTCCAGATTCCCAGCAACCTAAAATAAACAGTTAGACTAAACACCGCCGCCTTTTTTTTTTTTTTTTGCTTATTTGTAAACATTTGCTTTTTGCAGAGTAGATAAGTATTGTAGCCTATTTACAGAAAAGAGACAGCGCGAGTTCATCTGCCCCAGCGGCTGTTGGTAACTCTCTCTGTATCGTTCCCAGTCAGGTGCTGCGTTTTAAATGAACGCACACACACATCCCGGCTCAGCTGTGTGTGTTTTAACCTTTAACACACACACATCCCGGTGTGTGGAGCTCGGGCATCGCTGTAGAGAATCCCGGCATGTGAATAGAGATGTAAATACAGGAGGGCTGGGTTTTTGCTCTAAATGCTTGAAATGATAAATAACAGAACGCATTTTTTTCTCTTTACATTTTGTGAATTCATGATTACTCTGCGGGCCAGACCAAAGGCTTTGGTTTTTTTTTGGCTCCAAATTATTGTCAATTTTTTTTCAAAAATTGCTGTCTTAACACAAATCCAAAATATTATTAGCAAATATAAATCCACGCTGATGATAGGCTTAGTGGCCTATAGGTAAGGCAGTCACTAAGGTAGCCATCCACAGATACAGTTAATCCCCAAAGGATGCCAACAAGTATTAGGCTATTTTAATAGTTTAGGATTTTATGCAAAGAAGGTATGTACAAATGCTTTAGGCCGCCCTACGCGTTATTGTAGGCCCAGTTTAATATGCAACTTAATTTCATACAATATGTAGTAGGGGGGTCTCTGCTCCGTCTCTCTTTTAGTTATTGGGTCCTTCGCTTCAAAAATGTTTAAGACCCCTGCTTTACAGGATGTCACTTTTCAAATATGGAGGATATGAAGGTGTTTTCAGTGGCGTAACTGAAGTTCAATTAAAGAGAATAATTACTCTTCTCTGTTTACTTTATAGCCTACCTGTGCAAAAACAAAAACGTTTCTTAACCCTTATCTCTTGGCTTTTGGCTCTATTGTTGTGGGGGATCGCCCTTTTGCTCAACTATAATGTATAGCTTTTCTATTATTTGCCTTCACCCACTTACTTATTATATACACACATTATGATATAATAATGATGATTATTTATCAAAAATCTCATTGTGTAAATATTTCTTTATAAGCACCAATTGTCAACCCTACAATATCGCCGCAATATCGATACTGAGGTATTTGGTCAACGATATTGTGATTTTAGATTTTTTCCATATTGCCCAGCGATAGATATCTATGCCCAGTGCTTATGACACCTGTAAACCTCCTCTCCTTATAAAAATTAATACAAATGAAATTATTTCTTTTTAACCAAACATGTGTATGAAAGTGAATCTCACAAAATTAATTCATATTAAAATAAGTATAATAATTGTAGTAATTTAATGCGAAATTGACCCCAGTTTGACCTCGTCTTTTGATTGGGTGCTCAAAGCTCATGCGTGCTGTCACTCAGAGAGACGCCCACTTCACCGCAGGCTGTGCTAGCCAGCTACGTTTAGAGGCTAGCTAAACTAGCTACACGTTAGCCAAGAGTACAAATAATCTGCAGTTTTTTTTCGCTGTGTGGTAAGTTATGTAACGTTGTTGTTGTTCTGTTAAAAAGAACGACGGAGAAAGTTGATTCTGATGCAGACCAATGTCACAACATTATGGAGTAACTTGGCTAGCTAGCTAGCTAGCTAAGTGACGATAATCTGTCTGCTGAACTTCACCATCCCGCCCGGTGTTGTGTCGAAGTCTGTAAAAACAGAATGAGATTACCAATAACGCCATGTTGTGTATTTAAGGCGATATCAGGATGCTTTTCCCGAATATTAAAGCTCTGTGTGTCTCTTTGACATTGTCTGTCACATCAGCTGCACGCGAACGGAGTTTTTCGTGCTTTACGTCGGCTAAGACCCACCTGAGAAACCGGAGCGGTGGCGAGAAGCAGCTACCTGGGCTCCGTGAGGACTAGCTAAAGATGTGGACATTAAGGCTGTAACGGTGTTCTTCTGTGACCAGTGAGTACGTATTTATTTAATCTGACTACAATGTCAATTAAGGACCTTTTAGTATTATTGTTTTGACAGTTTATGTATTGTGTCATGGTTAATGTGTGTGCCAGCTCATGTCGTGTTTTCTGTATGTTGACCATTGGTAATGAGATAATAAGCCTCCGGTTAGTGCGGTCTTGCAGTTACAGTTGAGCCGAGTGTGCATTCTTGTCAGTGGGTGGTGCCTTTCCGTTAAAACGTGTTTGTCTAGGTTTGTTAGCACAAGGAAGTGATGATGGCTTTCCTGCTGTGAGTCGAATGCTGCTGAGTCGAGAACATTTTTCCGAGTGAAAACGTCATTATTCACGCCACTTTTTGTGGGAATCAGAGGTTAGAGGTCGACCGATATGGGTTTTCTCTGGCCGATGACGATGCCGATCTTTAGAAATCAAGGTCAGCCGATGGGCCGATAAATGCTGCAGATTTTTTTTTGCCCGATATTTTGCCGATATGTGCTTGTTTTTAAACCTCTATTTGAAAGATAAAATGTAACACTAATATACACAGAATTTCTCAACAAAAACATTTATTGAACACTTCACCAATCTACACTTGTATACTTCAATTAAAAATGTATAATTTAAAAACATACTGTATATTGTATAAATAATATATGAAAAATATATTAAATAAACGAAACAGGTAAGAAGAAAATAAACTTTGTCAAATAAACTTGTAAATGAAAAAATAAAGTTTAGTGCACTTAGCAGCATTTATTAAACTTCTGAGAATACAAATCTGCACATCTTCACAGAAAGTGACATGTTATTATTAATCTCAACACTATTTCCTACTAACTCCTGTCGAATCAAATCAGACTAGGGTTATCTAAAGTCAGTTCTTGTTCACCTTGTTTGTTAGATCATTGTTCATTTGTTGAAGTGTTGTATCTGTGTTTTGGGGATCCTACTGTTGCATGTCCTGTTGCACTCATTAGGATCAAAACTCTGAGTTGTAATTTAAAACTCGTCCAGCCAATTTAATAAAATTAAGGGTTTTATTCATGCTCGAGTCCATAGATGCAGTTAATGGATACAGGCTCTGTTAGCAACGATTAGCTCCGTTAGCGGTTAGCTCCGTTAGCGGTTAGCTCCGTTAGTGGTTAGCTCAAGTTAGCTCCGTTATAGGAGTGGATGAGACTGCCACGCACAGGGGTAACAACCAGGCTTTGATAAATGACATTCGGGGAGCTTCCACAGCGGTGTGGCCGCGATGTTTTGTACGGTTTTATTAGTACAGTTAATCCCAAGGCAAGAACACCAGCAATATGCTAGCTACTACTAACGGTAGCGTCGGAGCCTGAAGTGACTGTGCGAGACACACAGCGCAAGAATTCACGAGGGGAGGGGCTGGAGGCAGGTGGTCTGAGTGCGCTGTAAAAAATGTCGCCTATTCATGTTTTTAACACTAGGCTGCCCGCAGATGCGCCTGCCTATTAATCGGCTTGATATACTGGGATATTGACCGATGCCGATTATGTAAAAAAAATGCCAAAAATCGGCCGATTAATCGGTCGACCTCTATCAGAGGTGGGAAACTCGGGCTAGATTTTGCTAACCGAGTTCCCCATTTGGTGACGCGTTGTTGACAACTGACGTTTGATGGAGGCGACTTTGGTTCACTGAACATATTTCAATGACAATAAACTGTTTATTATTTATAAACGCCTCTGCCAAGAAACATACACAGACATATGTTTCAAATTATTCATAAATAAGCCTGTATAAAAAAAACTTTATCAGTGTCCTTTCCCGTTGGTTGTCCTCTAGATAACACAAACTCACACCTGTCCATGTGCTGTTTGAATGCTCCTATAAGAAAACAGCAGCAAATCTTTTGTTATTGTGGCCTCCATATTTTCACACACCTGATGATCTAGGCTACGGCCAACCTTTGGTGGCAATCAGGCAACAAGTTGTTATGCCAAACGCCAATATAACTGAAGAAGAAGAACACGCATCCCGACTATGTGAACGCTGGTGGTTCCCAGGTGGCATGAACGCAGCAATTGTAGCTTCAGCGAGGTGTCATCCATGCATCATCCATGCGACTTGGAAGTGTGTAGTCTTTGTAATTACGTGTTTTCACAGTCTTATACTTCAACAGTTTAACAATAAACTGAGACTTTCTTCGGTTGAAAAATTATCTTTTAAATTGACGAACATCATATTTGTAATCCATGGCTCAATTCAAACGGGATCAAAAAATCATTATTATCTCTCCATTGACTCCCGTTCATATTTTTTTCGAAAGATAGGTCCCATTGGCCGGAAGTAGAAGGGCGTGACTTTGGCTCTCTATGTGGAGTGGCATCTGACTGTATAAAAAGTGTTTTTTCTGTAACTGCGCATGTCTGCATAATTCATGGTGCAGTCAGTGTTTTAGTGCTGTCTGTACAGTCACAGTGGGTTTAATATACAAAAGCATGATGGTTTGATCAAATGGACGTCAGGACAAAATGTTGCTCTCCCTTAGCTCCCCCATCCACAGTTAGCTACTAGTAGTCTGCTGCCAGTACTGGCTGTAACTAGTGACTCATTATACTCCATTACAGGGTTGGAAATTAGCACCCGCCCCCAGCCAAATGCTGGTAAAATATGCAAGTGGCTTCACTCACCAGCCAACAAAACAATGGTAATTAATTCGGTGCTGGGTCAATTTTGGAATTCACCAGCCACTGTGGCAGGGGGACAAAAAAAGCAACCCTGTTCCATTGTCATTATTTTTTCTTTTTATTCAAACATGTCCATCCTAGTTTCCAAGATGTATCCCATAGTCCAAAGTGACATCTTCAAATCAATCAATTTTTTTTCCTGGGATTACATTTCACTGAAATTGTACAATTTCAGTGAAATATTACTGAAAAAAATGCTAACCACATATTAGCAGCATGGTCCAGTCTCGCTTGCTGTCACCAGTTTTATTTGCAATATCTAGGGAGCCCAAAGCCGCGCATACCTGCATTATGTGTTCATTAAATATCCCCGCACAGAAAATCCCTCCATATCAATCCCAATTTCGGGCCCATTTGTCTCGGACTGGTGCCGGTTAATAGGCACTGACTGACACAGAGGGATGGTGCGTTATTGCATTATTTGAGGGAGCACAGCGCAGCTGAGGCATAGTTTACGAGCGTCTAATCCACCGCTGTATCGAGGGATTTAGAGGTGAGCAGGGGGTAACGCACAGATGGTGCAACACCTACACACACACACACACACACACACACACACACTCAGTTCAACACAGTTCATAAAACACGCAAATGACAAACCTGCACTTTTCAAACTCTTGTATCGGCTTTGACATGGCTCTATTTGTGGTTTTATAGATGCACTGTGTGTGTGTTTTCCATCTTTTTATCGGGTATATTTATCTGTGACACCAATTTTTGGCAGGAGGTAGGTTGACGGCTAAAGCCATAATGTTTTAGCACCCTTGGCTCCCTCCATGTGATCGCGGATGTCGGGATGACAAATCTGGAGCTATATGTCCCATAGCTCTGCCCGCACTGTACAATTGTTCTCTATACAGCGTGATTGCTTGAATGTATGCTCCACACTGCTTGATTTTTGTGCATTTCCATCATGCGCCAACCCCAAATACCTTTCTTTGCTTTCTTCGCCAACATCAGTCTTTCTTTATGAATTAGCCTCGGGCTTCTTGCTCTCTGTGTGTCCCAATCTATCCCTGTTGTGACTCAGTTGACTCCTCCTGTCTCTGTACTCATCTCCTCAGATCAGTGCAGATTGGCTGTCCCATACTAATCTATATCATTCGAGGCTGCAACCTCCCACACTTCCTTCTGGCCTCATCTCTTCTTCTATCCTTCGATACACACTCATCCACCCCTCCCCCAGCCGACTTTGCTCCACAGTAAGAACCGATTTGAAAAGTGAATGATAACCAAGCATTGATGTATACAAATGGAGAACTGGTGACATGAGATTTGTTCTCTAGGGCTGCACGATATGACCTAAAATCAAAGTCCCGATTAATTGCACGTTTGACCTTGATAACGATAATTAAATTTTTTTGTGATTCGACAACGGACACTGCATTTTTTTGTGTGTAAAGTTTTAAAAAACGTCTTTTGCTTGATTAAAAATGTTAATAGGCTGTACAATCTATTTCTTAACTGCTAATGAACTTGTTAGTCCTAACTTTGAACCAGCAAGTTGCGTTTTAAGCTCTTTTTTTTTTGCTTGTGGAGAGCTAAGTGACACATGAAATTAAAGCTGCAAGCAGCGATGGACGGGCCCTCGCTCCTCTGCGTGTGTCGGGGTTACCGGTGGATGCCTCTCCTTGCGACTGTTCATTTGCACGGCACTCAGACACCGCAAATCGTCACCAATGAAAAGGGAATTCCCCGCTGAATTCAACAATACCTCACACAAGACTCTACGTCATTAGCTGTGAAAAGGGGCGTGGGGCGGGTCAAACCATCACCAATTAAAAAGGAACTCTCTGCTGAGTTCAATGATACCTCACACAAGACTCTACCTTAGATGGGTCAGCATTTATGAAAGGGAGCGTGGCTTAAACATAGGGGGCGGGCCAAACCATCACCAATGAAGCGGGAACACTCTGCTGAGTTCAGTGATACCTCACACAAGGGTCTACCTTAAACGGTTCAAATGTTATGAAAGGGGGCGGGGCCTGAGTAAGTGGGCATGGTAATACTATAGGGGGCGGCTCAGTATCACACGTAGACCACATTTAACAACTTTTCATCGTTAAGGTGTTGGGATGGTACAGACCAAGTTTGAAGTCCATCGGATGAAATCTGTAGGAGTTTGTTAAAGTATAGCACCTTGACTTTTAGGCCTACTTCCTGTTGCCACTAGGCGGCGCTATAACTTTAAGTAAATATCGGTCTTTATTTGTCCTCAGGGTTGGACTCTTATGAATCCTGAAAAGTTTCGAGCCAGTTGGACAATGTACGTTCGAGTTACACCCACTTCCTGTTTCGGCGGCGAAACACACAAAATGGCTGCTCGCCACGCCCTATGACGAAAAGTTTCTCTTTTAACAACTTTTCATCTTTTACTTCTTAAGATTCAAGGATGCTCCAGTCGCCTGAGATTTACTGGCTAAAAATTCAAACTTTTACGCAAGAAACTCTCAATTCACATTAACCTTCACAGTATATTGTTGTTTGCAAGTTTGTCCTCCTTTGCTGGATTTTCAGACGACCTATTCCTATACAAAATAGAAATAACTGGTATCACTGCAGTATCCTTACCAAATTTTGTACCCCTTTTCTTTTCTTTTCTTGTGGCATTTTGCAGCCCTCGCTGCACCACCGAAATCTAAATATCAGTGAGTTGCCCAGTGCCCAGAGCCAAACGCTCACACTATGATCAGTCATGCAAACTCAAAGTCTGAGGTTTTTTACCTAAATATTTCCCATCCCATCTGTTTCAGGGAAAACAACAAAAACACAACAATTCATGCCTTTTTTTTAACTTCTCAATATTTAAATAGATACAACTGATGCCACTATTTTGCCAAACAGTTTAATATAACTCATATCCATGCAGGTTATTTTTTGAGTCACTTTTTAGTATTGAAACATCTGTTACTTCAGAACAGAAGGGAGGAACCCTTCTCTAAGAGGGGCAGCGTTGCTATCATTAACGGCAACTGATAACGGGATGGAGGCGGAGAGAAGGGGGGGGGGGGACAAAAACCCCCGCCTTAATCAGGGTCATTGGAGCCAGAAATAACAAATGAGCCAACATACCTTTACATAATGAGCCCAAGATTAGACTGAGAGACGAAACAGGACCAGTCACCTCCAGTGTCAGAGAGAGAAATGAAGAGGGGTTACATGAGGAGCCACGATGGGGGGGGGAGAGAGACGATGAGATGGCTAATATAAAGAGGAGGAGAGGGATTAGGATGGGTTACATGTGGAGAGGAGGAAGTTGGAAGACACAATAAGAAAGATGACTGATGCATATTCTTTTTTTTTTTTTGGGGGATGCACGGTGTTTGTTTTTTTAAAAACATATTTTTATTGTTTTATATGCGACAAACAACCCCCCCACCCTTCCCCTTATTGCAGCATGAAAAAAATAAAAAATAAAACAAACTATTACCGACACTAAACATATTGACCAGGAATAGTTAAAAAGCTGACAAATAATTACAAACTTATAATTGAAATAATAATGTAGTAGAGTAGACACATTGGAAAATAAGAAATAAACAAAACTGTCAACTGTGACAAAATGACATGTTTATTTCTTTTCACTTATTGCCCTTCCATTGCCCCCTCAAGGTCACCATTTTTAACAAATCTATCGGCAATGTTAGTCATTTTTCTTACACATCGGCATCGATTCGATGAGGCAAAGTGGTCCGATGAGAACAACCAATGATTATTTCCGTCTAGCTGCTGTCGTGTGTTTCAGGCCAGCGCTGGTGTTTTTTTTTCATTTTTTATTTTTTTTTGGTTACGTGGAGTTTGTGACGCAGCCCAGGATTTATATGCTGAAGATGAACATACTGTGGACGTTTATCGCGGTGAAAAAAATAAGACTCCTTCAACACCACTGATTTGATCACTCATACGAAGAACCGACATCAAGTTTTTCACTAGCTGCTATGTGAATTGTTAACTGCTAAACAGTATCTTTTTTTTTTGATAAAAAAATTCATTCGTCATGAACAGGACGGTAACACAGTTTATTCAAAAGACCTATTTGTACCTTTTACGCCTGTCTGACTCTGCAAATAATTCCAGGATCGATCCGTTGACGCTGGAAATTCCGCCGCATGTCCCTCTTTTCAGCCAGATGTCCGTTACCGTCCTCTTTCTTTGTGTTGGCGTTCTAAACTCCGGTAGATTTCTGAGGACTATGGTTAACTTCTCCTCAGATCTCTGCAGGGTAAATCCAGACAGCTAGCTAGACTATCTGTCCAATCTGAGGTTTCTGGTGCACGACTAAAACAACCTTTGAAAGTACACATTGTTGTTCCACCAAAACAAGTTCCTTCCCGAGGCTATTTTGCAGAGGCACCGCGGCTCTGTCTGTTGCTTAGCGCCGCCCAAGACGATTGGGATTGGTTTAAAGAAATGCCAATAAATCAGAGCACGTTTTCTCCCATCCTGGAATGCTGTGTGGACTAGCCAGACCCTCCTCCGCAGCGCTGTGGAGGAAGGTCTGGCAAAGCGAGACCAAATGCAACTGGACAGTGCAACACAGCTAATGATGATATGCTATTATCATTTGGGACTCTCAAAATTCACCAGTGTTGAACCTGAGGGGGAATCTGTGGGATTCCATTGGTTACACTGTGAAAGTTTGATGTTTTTAAACATGCATTTTTCATGCAGAATCTGTCTTTGGTAAATGTATTTTTATTTATTTATAATTTGTGTAGTGTTAAAGGTCTCCTAACTTTACCACTAAAGAACCTTGTGAATGGAGCTCAGGATGACATGCAGACAGAACTGGGCCAGTCAGTCTGGGTGACAGGATAGAGGATGGAGGGATGGAGTGGAGGAAGGGGAGGGCGGGTGGAAAACAAGGCTGTGGCTGGCTGCCCTGTGGCTGGCCAGGCCTGATCACGGTGTCACCCTCAGAAGCATTCGCCGATGGAAACCGACTCGCTCAGGAAACAGATTGACGTCCAGCCACCCGTGGATGGCATTGGCACAGGCGCACATGTGCACGGACACACACACACACACACACACACACACACAGACACGCGCACACACACGCCGACATGCAGGCTTGCGCACTCAGATGTTGCACCCAAACTGACTCTGTACATATCGTACCTTCTCTTGCCCTAGGGCTGGGTGCCGAATTCGATACATTTCAGACACCAAGCATTTTGCCTGCTTAGTATCGAGTATCGAAAAATGCCTCGTCATTCAATACCAAATTTCAATACCTAATGGGCAAATCTCAGCGTCAGTGAGCCAATAAGCACGCAGCATGCTTCTACCAAGATGTGATGTTTGTGATTGGCTGTCTTAACGTCACACGTCGTAGAGACACACAGGAAACTCTAAATAAAAAGATTTTTGTTGAATTGGATTTTATAAAATTGGTATTGTAAAGGAATTGGTATCGGTACCGGTATCGAGACGTTTTGAGCGATACCCAGCCCTGTCTTGCCCTCTCTGTCCCTCTTTGTCTCTCTCTGTCTGTCTCTGTGGCTCTCTCCTTGGCAGCCCTTCTGACACTCTTTGCACCTCGTCTTGGCCCGCCTCTGCTGAGTGATGTCTTCATTGCAATTGACCAGGGTCTGTTTCCCTCCACACCCCCTCTAAACCAAATCTCGCCTCCATAGTCCATACCAGTTTCCATCCTCTACTTGCTTGTTGTAACGGTGTCCTTTTGTAAGCTGCCGGGCTTTTTCCCACAGTCTAGTGGACTGTCTGCCTCGGCGCTGGCCCAGCGTGTGATTAAAGAGGCGGTGTTGTCGCTGGAGATTGCGGGGCAATTTCCAGACTAGGAGGCTCGGTTTTGAAAAGAGGGAGAGGGTGAGGGATGCCCTTGCGTGGGGAGTTGGGAAAAGATAGCAATGGTGCAGTAACAGGAAAGGACAGGGAGAGTGAGAGAGAGATAATTACGTTATTTAACAGCTCAGGATACTGCAATACGTTAGCGATGTGTGTGTGTGTGTGTGTGTGTGTGTGGGGAAATCCTGCAGGGTTTTCTCTTCTCGTTTCCTGCTAGGCCTGCAGAAACGGCGAGGGAGAGACCAGTAGCAGGTCTGTCTACAATCACACAATCCCACTATCATTTCACATTTGCCTTCTCAGGGAAACGCTGACGGCTGCGGGGGCTGAGGCACAGTTGCTCTGCTGTCCTCATAGTTTAATTCAAAACTTGTATCACAAATGGGAGGGAATTCTATATTTTTACTATTTGCAGCAGTGTGGTCACTTTATCCTTGGAAGTCCTCTTAGTTATTCTTCACCAGTCTAGTGATTACTGACACAATATACCGGTAACTCCACACTTTCTGTGTAAGAGAGGATAATGGCACATTGTGATTTAGCTTCAGATGTTTTTTTTTTTTTTTTTTTTTTTTTTAAGTTCATTTTTTGGGGCTTTTTGCCTTTTAATTTTGACAGGACAGCTAGCTGAGAAAGGGGAGAGAGAGGGGGAAGACATGCAGGAAATCGTCACAGGTCGGATTCGAACCCTGGACCTCTGAAACAGTTGTCAATGAGCACGACACCAAACGTATTGTAATTGCTGGAAAATCAGGTGATTAGGTTTTTAGCTTACACAAATTAGATTGATTGAGTTTAAATCAATGTTTAGACTACAGTGCTATAATTTGTTGATCTTTTCAGATACATAGTTAAATGGGCTATGTATGCTTTTACATTTTCTATATTATCTTAAAAATGCCTCATCATCAAAATTGGCAGGACATTGATTAGTTCATGTCCTTGTATTGACGCTAATGGTGTCATCATGACTTTAATTAAACTCGTTTTTGGGAAAGATTAAAATGGAGACCTCTGCTACTGTCCAATAATTAGTGATGGATGGATGGAAGGGAGATATAAGATACATACTTTTGGCTTGATATGATTCAGTGATGTCTTTTCACTGTGTCCCTACATCTTTGGTCAAAAGCAGATGAAAATGTTGCCATGCTGCCAGTTTATCGCCAGTTATTGCAGCTTCCTCCTCACGGTCCAGCGTTTGAACAGAGACCAACAGAGAAGGTATGGAGAGATGTTAAATGAAGTCATTAAGGGGAAATACCAGCACTCCCCAGCACTCATTGCTGCAGTCCTGCATGCAGGATACATTCTGTTGTATCCCTATGAAAGGGATCTTATTTTTTATAGTAGTTTTGGCCATCTTTTATATCCAAAAAAAAAAAAAAAGAGTTGGCCTCGCTACATGCAACATGCTCACAGTGACGATGCTACCATGCTGATGTTAAGCCTATATACAGTATTTTAGCATGTTAGCATGCAAACGCACTAAACACAAAGTACAGCTATGGGTGATGGGAATGTGTATATCACGGTGGTGCTGGAGGGAAAGTCAAGGGGAGCACCAAGGCAGGAATACTTATCTGGGGACCATGAATGTCTGTACAAAATGCCATGGCAATCTATAAAATAGTTATTGAGATATTTCAGCCTGGACCAAAGTGGTGGACTGACCTATGAACACACTGACTAGCATGGCTTAGAATAATGGACTCACCAGGGAAACGCAGGGAGAATTCAAAGGTGAATTCTTAAATGATTACCGAAACTGTCGCTTGTAAACCTCCATCGTAGACCGACTTGGTTCAACTTTGACCTAACCCTGTTTGCTGCGGTCTTGCAATTGGGACGATTTTGGTCCCCTCTTCTAGATTTACCTCCAAAAAAGTGGTTCACATCACCTGACCAAACTGTTGCCGCGTTCACAACCTGTCTGATCTGACTGCTAGCTCCTTGCTCTATTGTGCTTGATTGTGTTCTGTATTTGATGGTGTGTTTGTGTGACTGACTGACTGCGTATTATTATTTTTTTTATAAAGACGTGTGGAGAATGTGACGGCAGTGACGCACGCTTCCGACTGACTGACTCCGACAGTGTCACGGCATCGATGCGTCCTTGTCGTAGCAGAAAGCACAGCTCTGCCAACCTGGCTTAGTTTGTCTCTTTAAGCCAACATCACATCAGAGAAGGCTGGGGTGGGACGGAAGAGTAAGAGGGTGAAGTTGGGGGGGTGGGAAGCACCCCAGCTCTGACCCAGCCTGGCCTGGTCCGGTACCAGAGAAGGGATGAAGAGAATAGGAGAGACGGGTGTGGGAGGAAGTGACTTTGAATCACAGACATCGAAGGAGGGATCAGAGTGAAAGAGGGGGAGGAAAAAAGGGAGGGAGAAAGAAGAGCAAAGGGGAGGGTTGAGAGAGAGAGAGAGAGAGAGAGAGAGAGAGAGAGAGAGAGAGAGAGAGAGAGAGAGAGAGAGTGAGTATGTGAAGCATGCTGCTGGCGCTCACTCGTAATGCACTGTGAACAAGCAAGAGAGGGAGTTACACACACACACACACACACACATTGACATACGCACATGCTGCCTCTGTCACACACCCTCACACCCGTACACCTTCACACTGTGTCGCTCCTTCATATATACACACACACACACACACACGCTCCCCTCACACGTGTGCGCTGAGGCAGAGAGGTGCCTTGTTCGGGAGACACACACTGTCTCTCTCACACACACACAAACACAAACAGACACACACACACACACACACACACATGGACACACACTGTGCAGCTAGACTCAACAGAACCAGTACGGCTACTGTCACCCACCGGTGGAGACTCGCATGAGCGGCAGCAATACAGCATCTACCGTAAGGCACGGCTACCTGGCAGCCCCCCCCCTCCTCCTTATTCCCCTTCACCTCATCTCCTCTCTCTCTCTCTCTCTCTCTGTCTCTCTCTCTCCCCCTCGGTCTCGCTCCATTCATTCACCCCCTGGTTCTCCCAGCTGTGGGGCGGCGTGCGTGGCTGAAGGACACAACGCTGCGCTCTGCTGTTGCGTGGCGCGCTGCCGACAGAGTTGGAGAGCCCGATCCGACCGGGGGGAGAGATAGACTCACTGCACTCCCTCCCTCTCTCCCCTCGTTCTCGCTGTGTCCCTGTCTGTCTCTCTATCCCCGCGCTCTCTCGTTCATGAATGTCACCTCTATCTCTGGGAAAACGCTGGATTTCTCAAGCCCCCCCTGTCTTTTTTTTTCTTTTCTTTTTTCTTTCTCCCCCTTCTTCTTTCAGGGTGTGGGTGAACGCAAAGGGTGATGCCAGGAGAGCTTGAAAGACAGTGAGGAAACAAGCCGCACTCCGTCCAGCAGCGTCCATCCGCACCCCCCCCCCCCTTCATCCTCGCCCCAACGTGCAGAGCTGGTACCTCAGGTCGGACAGGTCTCTACTTCTTCTTCTTTTTCTTCTTCTTCCACTACTTCTCTCGCTCTGACGTTGTTTCGGATGGGGACATTTTAAAGGTGATGGACAGAAAGAAAAGGAGCAGTGTCGCTCCTGTTATTTTTGGAGAGTTGACATTCGGGCATTTCTTTTCGTCCCGCTGAGTAGGTTCAGGCGTCTGATCTGCAGGATTAAGCGGGTTAAGAGGACTAAACGTGATTTTTATTTTTTTTTTTTTTTTTTTTTTTTTTTTTTTTCTTTTGATTCTTCTTCTTGGTTTCATCATGCAGCGAGTGGTTCCGTGGATCAATCCTTTCAGACGGGGTTGAGTCGGAACTTCATCGGCGCTCCAGGAGGAGGGTGCGGGTGCGCTCGGATCGGGACAGAGGCACCAGGGCACGTCGCTGGGCTACAGTGCTCTGGTTTTCAGGTGGATGACAACATCACTTGTCCCAGCAGAGGAACAGTGACGTTATTGAGGCTTCACCTGAACCTCACCCGGGACAACTAGAAGGACATTTTGAAGGCAAACGCCCATCGCTCAAAACCTCAACGAGGGCCAGTTTTCAGTTTTGGGGCGGGCATTTTTGAGGGAGCCGCCTTCATTTCCTCCACCTCCTGCTCGTTTCCTGCCATTCTTCCCCGCTGCTTTGGTCCGTCCTCAGAAGCCCCCCCCCCCCGCTCCCCCACCCCCACCCCCCTCTCCTCAGCTCTGCACCCCTCCCTCAGCGGTGCTCCGTCGCCCTGGGTGAGCGGGCAGGGGGGTGGCCCACGGTACCCCCCGACACCTGGGCGCCACCAAGCCGCCCTTGGCCGGTGAGGTGGCGGCAGGGTCAGCGCTGGGAAGATGGCCGCTCTCGCCAGCTCCCTCATTCGCCAGCGCAGGGAGGTCAAGGACCCCCAGGCAAACCGGCAGATCGCCAGCAAGCGCAAGCCCTGCCCAAAGAGCAACAAGTCGCTCTGCCAGAAGCAGATCCTCATACTGATATCGAAGGTTCGGCTATGTGGCAGTCGAGGGAGAAAAATGGAAAAAAGACCAGGTGAGACTTCCTCTCAAACTCTCCTGTTTTTTGTTTTTTTTTTCTTCCTCTGTCCTACACCCTGTTCCTCTTCTCTTCTTCTTTGCATTTCCGGCCTGTACCGGATAACTGGATTTTGACGGCTGACTTGCCAGACTACAGAATAATCCTCAACTGTAAAGCCTCAATACAGAACATCCCCAGCCTGTAATTTGTAGTGCAGGACTTAATCTGAATTTGGGAAAACATCCCAGCCCATCACTTCCTGGTAGCCGTACACAACATGTCCTGTATTTATGGTTGCACAGGACATGGACCGAGTCAAATCCAGCTTAATGCTCACCGATTTGTACCCCTGACCAGCCTGGCGTTGTGACCGTAGTGACGACTCTGTCGAGGCGCATGTCAACACATCCACACGCTGGTAATCTGCAAGCACACGGCGAGCGTGGCTCATACACACGGTGATTTACTGTGATATAAAAATGTCAAGAGGCGCCTCATTTGCAATTCTGGGGGCCATTACTCTCCCTGTGCTTCCCTCAAGGCAAGTGAAACACAGAGTGGCCTAATTTGTCTCGTGTGTTTGCATGTTAAATGGAATTGCAAAATGATTCATTTGAAGCTAAAGGAGACAGTGACCCTGTATGTGTGCGGCGAGTGTCTGTGCTACATGTGTGTGTCTATATATATATATATATATATATATATATATATATATATATATATATATAGAGAGATTACAAGCCAAAAATAAAGTAAAGACTACTTCTTCTCAGTGTTGATACTGTATCTTAAGGATGTCAAAATGTCGAGGCCTGACAATAACATGGGGTTTGAGAGGTTCCGTGGTTGTGGTGAGGCAGGAGAGACAGGACTGAACAGTAAAAAAACAACACACACACACACACACACACACACACACACACACACACACACACACACACACACACACACACACACACACACACACACACACCCCCCAGTGGAGCTGGCAGTTTGTCCACGAACGTAATGTGCGTTTGTAGGTCAGACCAATTTGGTGCCAAAGTTTGATTTTATATTTGTAGTATTAGTTTATTGAAAGCTTTATAAAGTTGTTATAGAGAAAGCTTTTTTGGAAGTTATATAGTCTTCCCCTCACTTTTAGTAGTCTTCTTAGCTTCTTTTGATTGGTAACTACAACAGTTTGTTCCCATCTTTCCAATTTTTAAGGTAAACACTATTTGACATACATCTTGGATCACTCTATGCATACAGTATATGTGCATCTTCATGTGAGCTTGTCCTCACCTGCGTGCGCGTACGTGCGTCCATTTCCCCACATCCACCTCCCTGCACTTCCGTGCCCAGAATGTGTGTGCGCTTTTCCGCTCGATGCGAGCGTGCTTGTGTGTCCCATGATATTTATTACCTCAGCGTGCCAAGTTCATCATGGTAATTACGTGGGGTACCTCTAACGTGGGAAGCAGCATCTGCCATCGAGGCGGCTGCTCTCTATATTGTAATTACGGTAGTAAAGTATGTTGGACAGGTCGTGGCAGTGCCAGCTCTTTTGGGGGGAGGCCACGCGTGCGCCATGCCCATTGTTTGGAGCCATTTCCACCCCGATTGGCTTCAGTGCTGCTCCCCCTCTGATGGATTTATTGTGGTACTCGTTGGGACTAGGCATGGGGACTGTGGTTAGAGACCCATTACCAGTTTTCATCATTTGAAGGTGTGATTTACAGGGGTTAAGTACCCTGTGTGGCAGTGTGTGTGTCTTCATCATTCTCTACGTGTGTGTATGTGTGTGGGCAGCATAGGGAAGACACTACTGGCCCCTGGCTGTGTGTGTGTGTGTGTGTGTGTGTGTGTGTGTGTGTGTGTGTGTGTGTGTGTGTGTGTGTGTGTGTGTGTGTGTTAGGGCTGCCACCTCTTAGTCGATTAGTCGACTCATCGGTCGTTTTGGTCTTAGTCGACTAAGATTTCTTTAGTCGATTAGTCATTTTTTATGCTTATTCATGCTTAATTACTCATTTCCAAGAAACTTATGAGCACATTTATGGTAAACACAAGATTTAAAGTGGTGCTTTTGCAGGATTAATTGTGGAGAAACTCAATTTTACAGATGGTTAATTAACTACATTTATATTGTGCTTTTCTCAAAGCACCTCTCAAAGCGCACAGCTCTGTCAATTAAATCAACTAATCGATTAGTCGACAAAATTGTATAAGTGTTAGTCGACTAAGAATTTTTTTAGTCGAGGACAGCCCTTGTGTGTGTGTGTGTGTGTGTGTGTGTGTGTGTGTGTGTGTGTGTGTGTATTCTCATCATGTGTGAGTTTCCTACCTCCTTCGCTGAGCTTCAGCCCGAGGCCACAGTTGACCCCTGGTCAGCAATAAACGCCCAGAATATTCCTGAGCCATAGCCGCCTCCTCTTCCTCCTCCTGGCAGCACTTGAGAGCAGCCTGCTTACAGCTTGCATTCACCTTGCCTCCAACTGGCTTCCATTGTTTCTACCGGCATCATTTTGTTCTGCTATTGGCTTATTCTGCATCCTGTGGCTTATAGTCTCTTGCATTGTCTTGTATTTTGGTTGGTTCCCATTTATTTGTGGCTAATGGCTTTTTTTTCACTGGTTTCCTTTGACTCTGGTAACCTTCTCTTGGCTTCTGTTGACTTTTGTCAAGCACAGAATTTTAAGCAGCAAAGCTCGGAATTTTCATTTTTCATCACACGCTTGGAAATAAAAAATTTAAAACGGGGACGTTAAGATTGTAGTCACCCCAGGCTTATAAGCACAAATTCCAAACCGATTTCACTACAGCCAACTGATAACAGTGTGATACATTATAGCATCAGTACTTGTACCGGCTTATAATTAATAATGCAAGATAAACGCCACATTTTTACTGTGATACACAGGGACAGGGTGTCAGTTATTATGGATGCGCCATTAACGAACATTATTATGTTTGCATCTAGCTTGAATGTCAAATGACGTCCACGTCGACACATGCAGTCCTACCCAAGCCATCCTACGGTTCCCAGGCAGGGAACAGCACCAACCCAATATGACCCCCCTCAGGTTGTCTGCATCGTGGAAAGTGTCACGAGGAATCCATTGGGGAATCGGCAACTTTCTGGGTCAGCTGTGTAACATCAGATTTACATCACATTTAGATCACATTTTTTACATTGTGGTTGTTCACTTACAATATCTGCCATAGGTGAAACTAGCCTACCCATATCAGAGTAGAGTTATTCTACTCTGTGTTCAGTTCTACTTTAAAATCATAATCAGGAGCAGGTAGAGGTAATACATAGCTGGTTACTCAGTAAGAGAATGATGTTCCGTTTTTTTGGGGTCAAATTTGTACTAGTCCACTTTCTACTTCTACTCTACACTACATTTCAGAGAGAAATATTGTACTTTTTACTAGACCACATTAAAGGGGAACTATGCAGTTTTTTTTTTTTAAAGTTAATTTACCTTAACTGAACAGCTTCTGAGTCATTGGAATGGTTATATGACTTTTTTTTTTTCGAGTTGAGTGGTGGTCGTCTCACTCCCTCCCCCGCGCCTGTGAGCGGATAAAACCACCCTTGCTTTCTGAATGTGTCCTGCCTTCAGTCTCCGGGTGAGCTGTTCAAAATCTGCACGGCTTTCTACGTCACTAGCCGAAACGAGCTGGCTAACCGCAACCGTTTGCATTCTAGCGCTAGCCTGCTAACGCTAGCATGATACCTCGTTATCAATGGCAAAGCACTGCTACAACACACACAAGTTCACCATAATCTACAAAAGAATTACTTACATGTGCACCCTCGTTTAGAAGAAGTCTCCCGGCTAATCCTGGCATGTAACTGACCGAAGTTGGAGAAACAGCCTTTCTTTTACTGTGTATGGAGCTAGCTGCCATGATCTACGATCTGAGCTACTGCGCATGTGTGAGTTATATATGTTATATTAGGGTTGCCCCCCTCTTTGACCAATTTCTCATTTTAGTCTTAGTCGACTAAGATTTCTTAAGGCGATTAGTCGAGTGTTATGCTTTTCATGCCGAATGACTTATTTCCAAGAAACTTGGGTCTCTGGTAAACACAAGCTTTCGAAAGTGGTTCTTTTACATCATTCTTTGCAGTGAAACTCAGTTTTACAGATCTGTTGATTTTAAATCAACTAAGCCATTAGTCGACAACATTTTTTTTTTTAGTGTAAGTCGACTAAGAATGTCTTTAATCAAGGTCTTTCCTAATGTTGATATATTTGCCTAGAGGTAATTGATGGTAAAAAACACGCTGATTAACCTTTAAATGTGCTCCATTTGAAGGCAAACAATACTGCTGTAAGATGAAGTCTTCAGTTTGTTTGGTTTGGGTCTATCCTCTACAGCAGGGGTCTTCACCGGTTTTTAAGTCAAGGACCCCTTAACTGAAAAGAGATGGAGCAGGGACCCCCAACTACATGTATTGTATAAAATGAACTGGGCCTACAATAACGTGTAGGGGGGCCTAAAGCCTTTATACATACCTCCTTTTTGCATAGAATACTAAGCTATTAAAATAGCCTAATAATTGTTGGCATGCTTTTATAATTCATGTTTTATTTTAAACATACATGTGGCACAGTGGATCCTTAGGATTAACTTTGTCTGTGGATGGCCTAAGTGTGACTACCTTACCTATAGGCCAGTAAGCAGTAAGGATTTATATTTGCTAATAATATGTTGGATTCATGTTAAGACTTTTTATGTTTTGAAAAAACTTTCAAAAATGAACAATAATTTGGAGCCCCCCCCCCTGTATTGACTCTGAGGATCCCCTAGGCGTCCTGGACCCCCTGTTGAAGATCTAAAGACTTCCCCACATATTTCACCTAATATTAGTCCCTGTTTGAAATTGTGTGCGTGTGCGTGCGGGTCCGTGTACGATTGTGTGTTTGTGTGTCCTCAAACATTTGCTACCTGCTTCTAAGTGACGGATGCGCAGGAGTGACGTTTGTTTGTGTCCCGGCCTGACCCACACACCTTCCGTCGCCTTACTTCCTCTCTTACAATGTCACCCCCCATCTCTCCCCACTCTGTCACCTCTACACACACGCACACACACCCTCTAACCCTCACCTTACCCATACTAATGATGCCCCAGCACTAAAGCCCACTCAGCTTATAACAAGGTCAGCTCGCCCTGCACAAACACTCACAAGCAAGCTAGCCTTAGTGGACACCCATATACACAAGTACTAATACCTATAATCACACACACGTGCACAAATACAAACATAAAACCCACACCTAGGCACTCAGTCGGACTAACACACTAATAAATCCACATGATAATTTAAGCAGTGAGTGTGGGAGAGAGATAATTTCGCCCTGGCTGTGTGTGTGTGTGTGTGTGTGTGTGTGTGTGTGTGTGTGTGTGTGTGTGTGTGTGTGTGTGTGTGTGTGTGTGTGTGTGTGTGTGTGTGTGTGTGTGTGTGTGTGTGTGTGTGTGTGTGTGTGTGTGTGTGTGTGTGGGACTGATGTGATCTAATGAGGATGTTAAGCCGCCTATTGGATATCAAAGGGAAACCAAAATAGCTTGTGTTCGTCCTCTGACTGCCGGCCGTAGCGGCTGTGGAAGCCCTCCTCTCTTCTGTTAACAGGATAGAATAACACTCGGAGTTGTTACCGCAGCACGGGGCAACTGTTCATCCAGCCACCGCAGAACGGTTTGCGTGACTGTGCGTGTGTGTGCGCGCGGGAGAAAATGTGTGCGCGTTTTGTGTCGGAAACAAATAAATGACAGTAGTCGGCACTCACACCTCCGCCAGTGTGCTCATTTTTGTGCCGTGATTCATCAGGCCACATGAGCTCCTCTCATTAACACACACTGATTTATCAATAATGTGCGGCAGCGTTTGGAGAGCACACATTGAACTGGGGGGGGCGATTTACTGCCTCAGAGGCCAGACACTGGACAGGCTACACCAGGGAGGACTATATTTCTCTCCCTCTCTCCTCTTTCCTCTCAATCCATCCTCCAGCTGGCTTTCTCCTCCTCCCTTTCTCCCACACAGCCTCGACCCCCCCCCCCCACCCCCCACCCCAACCCCTCATCCACACCACTCACTTATCTTCTCAAGGACATCTGGCTTTCTTATAACTGTCTCTCCCTCGGTGCGTGCCTGTCTCTCTCCGCTCGGCCGTATTTCCCCCGACTGTGTCTAATCATGTTGTCTCCGGGCCAGGCAGTTAGTCACTGGATGCTTCAATGGCACAAATACTGTAGGCATTGTGCTGCCGTGTTACGCAACCCGTGGTTCTATTGTGATATGATGGATCAGGAGCCCGTGTGATGCACGTCGAATATAGGGAACTCTAATCGTTCAGATTTGGAGTTTGTTTGCTATTGTTCTCCTTCCCTCTCGGCGTACGCAGCCTTCATGTTGCTATGGAGTTATCAAGGGTGTAGGTTTGGTTAGGGAGAGAATTATATTATCTAACAAATAACAAATAGTCAGACAAATTGCTGTATTATTAATATAGTAACACCACTGACAGCTGCAGCAAAAGCTGGATGGAAACTGAACTGAACACTCCTGATTTTAACCCTGAATACTTTTGGGAATCGGGCTCAATTCTTTGCAAGATTGTCGTTGGATGCTTAGTTTTAGGGGACTGGGGGATGACGCCTGATTTAATTGCCTGTGCGATCCGCGATCTGGTTGTCAAACGATCGGGATGGATTTCCAGAATGTTCCAAATGTTGGTCGGCCATCTTGCAGTTTGTGCAGTTTTGCTCGGTCTACTTTTCCACACGGCTGCAGCTGTCCAAAGAGCTGTTCTAAACTCTACTGAGCTCGTTGGACTGAAGAGGTATTTGACATGTTGTGGCTCCTGTTGTCTTGAGACTTTGCCTGAACAGAAATGAAACTCCACAGCAGAACAGCCCAACCATACTGTCTACATCTTCAAGTCATCTCCGTGTTTCCTTTTAGGATTTTTAAAAAGGCAACCGGGATTAAATTGTTTTTGTACAGCCCTATTTCTAATATCTTTTTTTTTTTTGCTTAGGGCTCGTCCTTTCTGTAGATTTGCTAGTAATGCTGTCGTTCTCTTTTGTTTTTTACATTAAGGGCAAAGCAGTAGTAGTGCAAGACTAATACAAATGTACAGTGTCTGCACAGCGTAAGACGGCATGACTCTCCATGATGCAGCGTTCAAGAGCGAGTCTGTTGTGTTAGCTCCGCCTACCCTCTCTGATGGACCAACAACTGCTCTGTGATGGAAAATGCATCACTAACCCGATTTCTCCACTGGGCGCGTCTGGGCTGCGTTCTGGTTTTGGTTCCATCCTCCGCGACGCGCCATACCACACCGGGAGCGTCTCAGTGGCGGAGCGTCTTGCTGCCCGACTCGCAGATTCTATTGTCTCTACAAGTACTTCACAGAACAGTTGCTTTCATCAGTGGGCTGTAGGCTCAATCACCTTTGGGTTACCTCATTCAGCGATTGATAGGACATTTATTTAAATGACTTATTTTTAGAAAATGAAAGATGAAAACAAAATAACAATAAAATAAAGCGAAGAACCCTGTACACAACCTCAATGAATACTAGGGTTGCACAATTAATCACAATTCTATCGAAATCTCAATACGAACTAGTGCAATATCCAAAATCGCAGGGGCGGCACAATATTTGTTAAAGGCAAACTATGTGTCAAACCATTCTAAAATAAGTATCGTAAAAATACACTTCAATCATTTTATATATATTTTTCAATGAGAATGATACAAAAATGATCATTCCCTCCAATATCGTGAATCATACCGCAATCACAATATCAGTCAAAATAATCGCAATTGGCTATTTTCCTCATATGGTGCAGCCCTAATGAATACATTCTCAGAAACGACACCAATTAAATTTGACATGTTTGAAAAAGTAGATCAGAGGAGCGAAAGCCAGCCAGAAATCGGTTTCAGAGTCAAAAGATGCTCCCTCCTTTTGGAAACCGTGCAGGGAGGGGGCAGAAAGTGAACAGCTGTACAGTAAAACCCAGCAAATAAACCTGCTCCAAGCCACTGGGCATTTAAAATTGCTTCATTACATCGATGTTTCCGAAAGGATGATCATGAAAGCATTTTTACAATAATCTCACGGTGGAGGTCCACCCGACTAAACATAAAGATGACCCCACCCCCCCCTCCCCGCTCAGCTCCCCCTCTGACCCTCCACTGCCCCTTTAGTGCCAAGTTTTCTGCAGCATCCACTGATAACAAACAGCAGGCAGAGATCTGATCACGTAGCTCCCATGAAGAGTTTTTTTTTGTGGAGACAATAATATCTAATTCCCAATGGAAATCATCTTGTAGTTGTGAGAACTGTTTTAATACTTTGAGTAGTGGCGGCTCTTAGATCTTTTGCTCATTAGCTACAGACCACCAACCGTCCCCCCATCCATCACCGGTAAGCCATATCGCCACGTGCTTCAAAGCGTGCAGCGGACGGCCTCCGTTGTTTCCTAACAGGTTCCGCCCTCCGTCTCTGCCAGTGTGCCAGATGTTGTGTATGAAATGGTGCCCGGAAGAAATGATTTTTTGACGCTAACATTTGGCCTGTGCGATGATCAATGTGGGCTTTCAGTGCCGCCCCGCCCAACCAATTGATTTATGGAGCGGCACACCATTTGTTTTGATGCGGAGTGGTTTTTTTTTTGGTTTTTTTTTTGGACGGGCATCAATCATCGTTATCAGACAAAATAGAATATTTCCGGTGCCTGTGCCTGATAATTTGTGTGTGTCTGTGTCTGTGTCTTTCCTGTCCTGTACTTCAGTGGGGGCTAAAAGTTTGCTCCTGTGTGTTCCA
The DNA here is from genome assembly GCF_004354835.1 of Perca flavescens. Taxonomy (NCBI): domain Eukaryota; kingdom Metazoa; phylum Chordata; class Actinopteri; order Perciformes; family Percidae; genus Perca; species Perca flavescens. The sequence goes on from NC_041349.1 coordinate 25,681,464, forward strand.
CGAAATAAGTGTCATAACTGTGCGTGTGTGTGAGTGCTAGTGAGGACATTTTGGGCTTATGAAGGCGGCAGCGTGCCCTGGTAGGAATGAGGCTAGCAGCTCGGGCTCGGTATGGCGCGCTCTTGGCATGGCACGGCACTGAGAACACCAAAGTGCAATGAGAGCAGGGCAATGATGCCGAAGGGTTTAAGTTCTGAATATTTTGCTCTTCAGATGACCGCCAGCTGCGAGAGGCACACACCCACAGTGAAACATGTCTGCATGCATGCAAATACGCTGGCATTTAGCTACAGCAGCACTCAACATCTTCTTTTTGCATCAGACAATTTCCGCTCCGCTGGGATTCACCGTCTTGAGAGCCCAAGTAACAAATGACCGGCAAGCGTTGAGTCAGCATCTTGCACACCCCCCAACCACCACCAACTCAACCTTGCTTTTCTCAATGTCAATCCCCCCCCTCCACACACACACACACACACACACACACACACACACACACACACACACACACAGAAACAGCGCACTGTCCCTTTTAGTCAATGATAGTTAAATCGCAATATTAACATGCCGAGGACAGTAAAGCCAGCATTAGCATTTTTGTATGCAATCAATTTGCCGCATGGTTTGTGTGGAGAGCTGACGTGTGTCACCTCACATGGACATGGCGGTTTTAGGGACACACACACACACACACACACACACACACACACACATAAAGCATGAAAACCTTCTGGCTGGATCCCAAACAAGACATAGAGGCGCGCTAAGCCACAGAGAGATCCACAATGGCACTGAGAACACACACACACAACAACACACACATACACACACACACACACACACACACACACACACACACACACACACAAACGTCCTGACTCTCTCTCTCTCTCTCTCTCTCTCTCTCTCTCTCTCTCTCTATATGTGTGTGTGCGTGTGTTTACCGCTCACTCCGTCACACGCGTCACCTCAAACCCTTCAAACCTGCCACCGTGTGATGGCGAGAAGAAACTGGCCTTATGGGAAAAGCCCTCTGTGTGTGTGCATGCTTTCCTGCTTGTGTCTGGATCTGATTACGTTTTAATTTACTTTGATCCCAGAGACTTTGGCTCCCAAGGGTGGTGTAGAATTTACTGACAGGTGCTGTGTGGACCAAGAGGATCAGCACAGCCAAGGCCAGACTCTGACTTGTCATTGAGTGAATATTATTTCACTTCTAACACAGAGGGGATAGAGAAGAGAAAGTGAAGCTGTTCTTATTTGACTGACAGTCTGAGTCTTCAGTAGAATACAAATTCTTTGTCAATGATCATTAGCTCCCGGCAGCTGTAAAAGTGGATGTTTTTGTTTGTTTTAATTAATCTAAACCTGCCACTGAAATACTCCCTTTTTAGTTAATCTTTTTATTTACAACTTCCAGAGTAATACTTTAAAAGGCTGTTTCACCCAAATTACAAAGAAACTTATTTTCTCACCTAGGTTTTTGCATGGACTATTTTCTTCCAAAGTTTGTGTCAACAGTTTTTCTATGAAAACCTTTCCCAGTGAGGTCTGCGGATTATTAGAATAACAGATTCTTTCTTAAAAACATGTTGATTAAATGTAATTCATGAATCACTTATGCAACACAAATTATATTGCATTCCCCTCCGTTGTATATTGCGAGGCAAAAATGTAGAAACCCGTCATGATTGGAACTTTCTACAAGTGACGCTTTTCACACACACACACACACACACACACACACACACACACACACACACACACACACACACACACACACACACACACCACCACCACTACCACCTCTTTTCCCGCAAGTCATGGAATTTGCACCTCAACTTTTTCTGCTCTTTGAGGTTAAAAGAAACTTTTTTCTTCATCAGTCTATCTCTCGTCATCTCTTCGTCATCACCTCGCTACCATTCCTCCCCTTCCCGTCTTCCCTCCACTTGTCCTCCTCTCCTGCTTACATGCACACAGAGCACTTAAACATGCTTGCTGCATTTGCTGTACTTGAAGTGCTGTTGGCACGTCTGTACATGACTAACACTGAATAATGTAACTTGCCTGCGTCTGTAGACTGACAGCAGAGGCGAGCGTTTCGACCCTATAGAGATAATTCTTTTATTTTACTGCATACGTAACATTCCTGGCATTCGCATAATGCATATTCGCATGCAAACGCTGCCGGGTTGTTTTGAAGAGAAATGTGGCAAATTGCATAGACAGGCATGCACTTTACATTTGCAGTTGCTCCCTTGTTCACACTGACGTACACACACACAGATGGTAAAGGGGGGAACGGTGCACACAGAGCTGTGATCTATACTGTATCAACCCCCTCTAGGCTATGGTGTGTGCTCAAAAGCACAAGTGTAGTTATTGACTCCGGACCTACAGCACATGTAAGCCATCAACATGTGTTCTTTTTGTAAGGATTTGTAATGTCTTTGCTCCCTTTTTGCAAAAATAAACAAGTCAGAAACATTGGGAATTCCCAAGAGTGTGTTCGAGCTGTCAATCTTCAGACTGATCGCATAAAGTGGCGTATGTATGACACGCCAAGTCTAATGCCATTTTGGCATGTTATCAAGACGCATAATTGCTTTTTAGCATGTTTATCAACGCCGTTTGGCCTCCATTGACCTACATTATGTGTGAAATATCGCCTAGCGAGTAGTATGAAAGGACTGAAGTCCGCGTAGGGATGGTGGTTGTGGTGGCGGATGGGTAAAACACAGGACTTTCACCCACAAAGGCACTCTTTATCTTATGCCCCCATAACTGCCGTTTTAGCTGAGTGGGAGCTCTCGGCATTAGCTGCAGCAGCTCCGTGTTGCTAGCACCGATTCGGCTCATTTTTTTTGCTATCGGCAGTAGTCATATACATATAGCAATCAAGATTAAAGGAAAACTTGCCCGGAGTTCTCCTTTAATGCTCAAATACAGCCTGTTATTAATATATACTACATTACTATGGTTGTTGTTACACGTTCTGTCCACTAGAGGGACTTCAAAAATCAGCGTGGCCTTGAAGGGGATCTCCGTCATCGCGCATTGCATTTCTTGCACTCAACTTTATTTACATTAATTTTCCACCACGAGCGACAAACCCAAAACAGAGAACTCTGTAATGAAACATGATCTAACATGTGCAGTCAAGCGGCTCTGTTTTAAAGGCTAACGGCACTTTCGGTTAGCACAATGACATCACGTTAGAAAGCACAGCCGAAAAAGATTTGTCATAAACTAAGTAACAATCGTGTTAGCCACGATGCTAACGGCATTGATAACCAAGCCAAACGGTGCCGTTTCTTATTTTTTTTGTGATTTAAAAGCCGCCTGTTTCTTTCAGATTGTAATATATGAAGTGGAAGCTAACTCCGACAGCTGTAGGCCAGCTAACATTAACTTTATCTTTCTCCATGAAGCTCCCAGCTAAGCTCCTATAACTTCATGACGCTTGTTAGGAAACCAGTACGAGCTAATCAATAACCTAAGCATTTTGGCTGGGTGGATGTCGATTTTAATGTCATGTTAAAACTATTTCCCATCCTTCTTCTGATTTCCAGCCACAGCCTGTCTCTCCCCCCCTTTACAAATGTCATGGGGGACCTTGCTGATTGCAGCACCCTGTCTACCTGTGTGTTGTTGCCTCTGTGGTGCAGAAGCACAGGTGCGTGACGCGTCCTTCATTTTAATGTCCCATCAATCTTTAGCTGGAGAGCAGCCAGAGCGCGCGCAACCTCCCAAGCCCATTTTTTTAGTGGTGCCTTATTTTCAATCCAATGTTCAATTTGTTCAATAAAATAATGTTGGAAATTATTTCCTTGCATTTGTTTTAAATTCAACAAGAAATTGGTAGTTTCAGCAGAATACTGAAAGAAATGCAGAACTGAGTACACCTCAATATCTGTTTATTAATCTCAAGCAATATCGTTATCGCGATATTCAACAACGTTATCGCACACTTTTTATTATTTCTTGCAGCCCTACTACTTACATAATGTAAGATATTTTGCATGCAGATGAGAGGAGAACCTCTTTTAAAAGTGGGGCTTTACCTGTGCCATTGGATGATTCATCACGCAATTAAACTGCAGAAAGGGAGGGAAGGAACAACAAGAGAAAGAGATAGAAAGTACTCTCAGCTGTTCCTTGAGCCAAGCACCAAGTCTTTGTTAAAACTTTTGGTGAAAGCCATTGACAGCAAAACGCAGCACAAATTGTTAATCGACCTGCCACACTGCTTTTATTATTTCACCTCTTTAGTTTTGTCAAAGCAGTAACTTATCCAAATCTAGTCAATGCAAACAAAACCACGATTATGGGGGAATAGAGCTGGGCAATATATCAATATTATATCTATCGTGATATGAGACTAGATATCGTCTTAGGTTTTGGATATCGTGATATTGTAATATGGCATAAGTGTTGTCTTTTCCTTATTTAAAGGCTGAATTACAGTAAAGTGATGAACTTACCAGACTGATAATTGTTGTAGTATTTGCCTTTACCCACTTAGTCATTATTTTCACATTACTGATGATTATTTATCAAAAATCTCATTGCGTAGATATTTTGTGAAAGCACCATTAGTCAACACTACAATATCGTTGCGGTATCGATATCGAGGTATTTGGTCAGAAGTATTGTGATATTTGATTTTCTCCATATCGCCCAGCCCTATGGGGGAATCAAACTAACTAAAGACTTGTAGCAGGCAAACCTCCTTGCAACATATGACAATATACAGTTAATGAACATGTATTAATCAACTAATCGATTAGTCGACAAAATTGTATAAGTGTTAGTCGACTAAGAATTTTTTTAGTCGAGGACAGCCCTTGTGTGTGTGTGTGTGTGTGTGTGTGTGTGTGTGTGTGTGTGTGTGTGTGTATTCTCATCATGTGTGAGTTTCCTACCTCCTTCGCTGAGCTTCAGCCCGAGGCCACAGTTGACCCCTGGTCAGCAATAAACGCCCAGAATATTCCTGAGCCATAGCCGCCTCCTCTTCCTCCTCCTGGCAGCACTTGAGAGCAGCCTGCTTACAGCTTGCATTCACCTTGCCTCCAACTGGCTTCCATTGTTTCTACCGGCATCATTTTGTTCTGCTATTGGCTTATTCTGCATCCTGTGGCTTATAGTCTCTTGCATTGTCTTGTATTTTGGTTGGTTCCCATTTATTTGTGGCTAATGGCTTTTTTTTCACTGGTTTCCTTTGACTCTGGTAACCTTCTCTTGGCTTCTGTTGACTTTTGTCAAGCACAGAATTTTAAGCAGCAAAGCTCGGAATTTTCATTTTTCATCACACGCTTGGAAATAAAAAATTTAAAACGGGGACGTTAAGATTGTAGTCACCCCAGGCTTATAAGCACAAATTCCAAACCGATTTCACTACAGCCAACTGATAACAGTGTGATACATTATAGCATCAGTACTTGTACCGGCTTATAATTAATAATGCAAGATAAACGCCACATTTTTACTGTGATACACAGGGACAGGGTGTCAGTTATTATGGATGCGGCCATTAACGAACATTATTATGTTTGCATCTAGCTTGAATGTCAAATGACGTCCACGTCGACACATGCAGTCCTACCCAAGCCATCCTACGGTTCCCAGGCAGGGAACAGCACCAACCAATATGACCCCCCTCAGGTTGTCTGCATCGTGGAAAGTGTCACGAGGAATCCATTGGGGAATCGGCAACTTTCTGGGTCAGCTGTGTAACATCAGATTTACATCACATTTAGATCACATTTTTTACATTGTGGTTGTTCACTTACAATATCTGCCATAGGTGAAACTAGCCTACCCATATCAGAGTAGAGTTATTCTACTCTGTGTTCAGTTCTACTTTAAAATCATAATCAGGAGCAGGTAGAGGTAATACATAGCTGGTTACTCAGTAAGAGAATGATGTTCCGTTTTTTTGGGGTCAAATTTGTACTAGTCCACTTTCTACTTCTACTCTACACTACATTTCAGAGAGAAATATTGTACTTTTTACTAGACCACATTAAAGGGGAACTATGCAGTTTTTTTTTTTTAAAGTTAATTTACCTTAACTGAACAGCTTCTGAGTCATTGGAATGGTTATATGACTTTTTTTCGAGTTGAGTGGTGGTCGTCTCACTCCTCCCCCCCCCCGGCGCCTGTGAGCGGATAAAACCACCCTTGCTTTCTGAATGTGTCCTGCCTTCAGTCTCCGGGTGAGCTGTTCAAAATCTGCACGGCTTTCTACGTCACTAGCCGAAACGAGCTGGCTAACGCAAGAACCGTTTGCATTCTAGCGCTAGCCTGCTAACGCTAGCATGATACCTCGTTATCAATGGCAAAGCACTGCTACAACACACACAAGTTCACCATAATCTACAAAAGAATTACTTACATGTGCACCCTCGTTTAGAAGAAGTCTCCCGGCTAATCCTGGCATGTAACTGACCGAAGTTGGAGAAACAGCCTTTCTTTTACTGTGTATGGAGCTAGCTGCCATGATCTACGATCTGAGCTACTGCGCATGTGTGAGTTATATATGTTATATTAGGGTTGCCCCCCTCTTTGACCAATTTCTCATTTTAGTCTTAGTCGACTAAGATTTCTTAAGGCGATTAGTCGAGTGTTATGCTTTTCATGCCGAATGACTTATTTCCAAGAAACTTGGGTCTCTGGTAAACACAAGCTTTCGAGTGGTTCTTTTACATCATTCTTTGCAGTGAAACTCAGTTTTACAGATCTGTTGATTTTAAATCAACTAAGCCATTAGTCGACAACATTTTTTTTAGTGTAAGTCGACTAAGAATGTCTTTAATCAAGGTCTTTCCTAATGTTGATATATTTGCCTAGAGGTAATTGATGGTAAAAAACACGCTGATTAACCTTTAAATGTGCTCCATTTGAAGGCAAACAATACTGCTGTAAGATGAAGTCTTCAGTTTGTTTGGTTTGGGTCTATCCTCTACAGCAGGGGTCTTCACCGGTTTTTAAGTCAAGGACCCCTTAACTGAAAGAGAGATGGAGCAGGGACCCCCAACTACATGTATTGTATAAAATGAACTGGGCCTACAATAACGTGTAGGGGGGCCTAAAGCCTTTATACATACCTCCTTTTTGCATAGAATACTAAGCTATTAAAATAGCCTAATAATTGTTGGCATGCTTTTATAATTCATGTTTTATTTTAAACATACATGTGGCACAGTGGATCCTTAGGATTAACTTTGTCTGTGGATGGCCTAAGTGTGACTACCTTACCTATAGGCCAGTAAGCAGTAAGGATTTATATTTGCTAATAATATGTTGGATTCATGTTAAGACTTTTTATGTTTTGAAAAAACTTTCAAAAATGAACAATAATTTGGAGCCCCCCCCCCTGTATTGACTCTGAGGATCCCCTAGGCGTCCTGGACCCCCTGTTGAAGATCTAAAGACTTCCCCACATATTTCACCTAATATTAGTCCCTGTTTGAAATTGTGTGCGTGTGCGTGCGGGTCCGTGTACGATTGTGTGTTTGTGTGTCCTCAAACATTTGCTACCTGCTTCTAAGTGACGGATGCGCAGGAGTGACGTTTGTTTGTGTCCCGGCCTGACCCACACACCTTCCGTCGCCTTACTTCCTCTCTTACAATGTCACCCCCCATCTCTCCCCACTCTGTCACCTCTACACACACGCACACACACCCTCTAACCCTCACCTTACCCATACTAATGATGCCCCAGCACTAAAGCCCACTCAGCTTATAACAAGGTCAGCTCGCCCTGCACAAACACTCACAAGCAAGCTAGCCTTAGTGGACACCCATATACACAAGTACTAATACCTATAATCACACACACGTGCACAAATACAAACATAAAACCCACACCTAGGCACTCAGTCGGACTAACACACTAATAAATCCACATGATAATTTAAGCAGTGAGTGTGGGAGAGAGATAATTTCGCCCTGGCTGTGTGTGTGTGTGTGTGTGTGTGTGTGTGTGTGTGTGTGTGTGTGTGTGTGTGTGTGTGTGTGTGTGTGTGTGTGTGTGTGTGTGTGTGTGTGTGTGTGTGTGTGTGTGTGTGTGTGTGGGACTGATGTGATCTAATGAGGATGTTAAGCCGCCTATTGGATATCAAAGGGAAACCAAAATAGCTTGTGTTCGTCCTCTGACTGCCGGCCGTAGCGGCTGTGGAAGCCCTCCTCTCTTCTGTTAACAGGATAGAATAACACTCGGAGTTGTTACCGCAGCACGGGGCAACTGTTCATCCAGCCACCGCAGAACGGTTTGCGTGACTGTGCGTGTGTGTGCGCGCGGGAGAAAATGTGTGCGCGTTTTGTGTCGGAAACAAATAAATGACAGTAGTCGGCACTCACACCTCCGCCAGTGTGCTCATTTTTGTGCCGTGATTCATCAGGCCACATGAGCTCCTCTCATTAACACACACTGATTTATCAATAATGTGCGGCAGCGTTTGGAGAGCACACATTGAACTGGGGGGGGCGATTTACTGCCTCAGAGGCCAGACACTGGACAGGCTACACCAGGGAGGACTATATTTCTCTCCCTCTCCTCTTTCCTCTCAATCCATCCTCCAGCTGGCTTTCTCCTCCTCCCTTTCTCCCACACAGCCTCGACCCCCCCCACCCCCCACCCCAACCCCTCATCCACACCACTCACTTATCTTCTCAAGGACATCTGGCTTTCTTATAACTGTCTCTCCCTCGGTGCGTGCCTGTCTCTCTCCGCTCGGCCGTATTTCCCCCGACTGTGTCTAATCATGTTGTCTCCGGGCCAGGCAGTTAGTCACTGGATGCTTCAATGGCACAAATACTGTAGGCATTGTGCTGCCGTGTTACGCAACCCGTGGTTCTATTGTGATATGATGGATCAGGAGCCCGTGTGATGCACGTCGAATATAGGGAACTCTAATCGTTCAGATTTGGAGTTTGTTTGCTATTGTTCTCCTTCCCTCTCGGCGTACGCAGCCTTCATGTTGCTATGGAGTTATCAAGGGTGTAGGTTTGGTTAGGGAGAGAATTATATTATCTAACAAATAACAAATAGTCAGACAAATTGCTGTATTATTAATATAGTAACACCACTGACAGCTGCAGCAAAAGCTGGATGGAAACTGAACTGAACACTCCTGATTTTAACCCTGAATACTTTTTGGGAATCGGGCTCAATTCTTTGCAAGATTGTCGTTGGATGCTTAGTTTTAGGGGACTGGGGGATGACGCCTGATTTAATTGCCTGTGCGATCCGCGATCTGGTTGTCAAACGATCGGGATGGATTTCCAGAATGTTCCAAATGTTGGTCGGCCATCTTGCAGTTTGTGCAGTTTTGCTCGGTCTACTTTTCCACACGGCTGCAGCTGTCCAAAGAGCTGTTCTAAACTCTACTGAGCTCGTTGGACTGAAGAGGTATTTGACATGTTGTGGCTCCTGTTGTCTTGAGACTTTGCCTGAACAGAAATGAAACTCCACAGCAGAACAGCCCAACCATACTGTCTACATCTTCAAGTCATCTCCGTGTTTCCTTTTAGGATTTTTAAAAAGGCAACGGGATTAAATTGTTTTGTACAGCCCTATTTCTAATATCTTTTTTTTTTTTTGCTTAGGGCTCGTCCTTTCTGTAGATTTGCTAGTAATGCTGTCGTTCTCTTTTGTTTTTTACATTAAGGGCAAAGCAGTAGTAGTGCAAGACTAATACAAATGTACAGTGTCTGCACAGCGTAAGACGGCATGACTCTCCATGATGCAGCGTTCAAGAGCGAGTCTGTTGTGTTAGCTCCGCCTACCCTCTCTGATGGACCAACAACTGCTCTGTGATGGAAAATGCATCACTAACCCGATTTCTCCACTGGGCGCGTCTGGGCTGCGTTCTGGTTTTGGTTCCATCCTCCGCGACGCGCCATACCACACCGGGAGCGTCTCAGTGGCGGGCGTCTTGCTGCCCGACTCGCAGATTCTATTGTCTCTACAAGTACTTCACAGAACAGTTGCTTTCATCAGTGGGCTGTAGGCTCAATCACCTTTGGGTTACCTCATTCAGCGATTGATAGGACATTTATTTAAATGACTTATTTTTAGAAAATGAAAGATGAAAACAAAATAACAATAAAATAAAGCGAAGAACCCTGTACACAACCTCAATGAATACTAGGGTTGCACAATTAATCACAATTCTATCGAAATCTCAATACGAACTAGTGCAATATCCAAAATCGCAGGGGCGGCACAATATTTGTTAAAGGCAAACTATGTGTCAAACCATTCTAAAATAAGTATCGTAAAAATACACTTCAATCATTTTATATATATTTTTCAATGAGAATGATACAAAAATGATCATTCCCTCCAATATCGTGAATCATACCGCAATCACAATATCAGTCAAAATAATCGCAATTGGCTATTTTCCTCATATGGTGCAGCCCTAATGAATACATTCTCAGAAACGACACCAATTAAATTTGACATGTTTGAAAAAGTAGATCAGAGGAGCGAAAGCCAGCCAGAAATCGGTTTCAGAGTCAAAAGATGCTCCCTCCTTTTGGAAACCGTGCAGGGAGGGGGCAGAAAGTGAACAGCTGTACAGTAAAACCCAGCAAATAAACCTGCTCCAAGCCACTGGGCATTTAAAATTGCTTCATTACATCGATGTTTCGAAAGGATGATCATGAAAGCATTTTTACAATAATCTCACGGTGGAGGTCCACCCGACTAAACATAAAGATGACCCCACCCCCCTCCCCGCTCAGCTCCCCTCTGACCCTCCACTGCCCCTTTAGTGCCAAGTTTTCTGCAGCATCCACTGATAACAAACAGCAGGCAGAGATCTGATCACGTAGCTCCCATGAAGAGTTTTTTTTGTGGAGACAATAATATCTAATTCCCAATGGAAATCATCTTGTAGTTGTGAGAACTGTTTTAATACTTTGAGTAGTGGCGGCTCTTAGATCTTTTGCTCATTAGCTACAGACCACCAACCGTCCCCCCCATCCATCACCGGTAAGCCATATCGCCACGTGCTTCAAAGCGTGCAGCGGACGGCCTCCGTTGTTTCCTAACAGGTTCCGCCCTCCGTCTCTGCCAGTGTGCCAGATGTTGTGTATGAAATGGTGCCCGGAAGAAATGATTTTTTGACGCTAACATTTGGCCTGTGCGATGATCAATGTGGGCTTTCAGTGCCGCCCCGCCCAACCAATTGATTTATGGAGCGGCACACCATTTGTTTTGATGCGGAGTGGTTTTTTTTTTTTTTTTTTTTTTGGACGGGCATCAATCATCGTTATCAGACAAAATAGAATATTTCCGGTGCCTGTGCCTGATAATTTGTGTGTGTCTGTGTCTGTGTCTTTCCTGTCCTGTACTTCAGTGGGGGCTAAAAGTTTGCTCCTGTGTGTTCCACGAAATAAGTGTCATAACTGTGCGTGTGTGTGAGTGCTAGTGAGGACATTTTGGGCTTATGAAGGCGGCAGCGTGCCCTGGTAGGAATGAGGCTAGCAGCTCGGGCTCGGTATGGCGCGCTCTTGGCATGGCACGGCACTGAGAACACCAAAGTGCAATGAGAGCAGGGCAATGATGCCGAAGGGTTTAAGTTCTGAATATTTTGCTCTTCAGATGACCGCCAGCTGCGAGAGGCACACACCCACAGTGAAACATGTCTGCATGCATGCAAATACGCTGGCATTTAGCTACAGCAGCACTCAACATCTTCTTTTTGCATCAGACAATTTCCGCTCCGCTGGGATTCACCGTCTTGAGAGCCCAAGTAACAAATGACCGGCAAGCGTTGAGTCAGCATCTTGCACACCCCCCAACCACCACCAACTCAACCTTGCTTTTCTCAATGTCAATCCCCCCCACACACACACACACACACACACACACACACACACACACACACACAGAAACAGCGCACTGTCCCTTTTAGTCAATGATAGTTAAATCGCAATATTAACATGCCGAGGACAGTAAAGCCAGCATTAGCATTTTTGTATGCAATCAATTTGCCGCATGGTTTGTGTGGAGAGCTGACGTGTGTCACCTCACATGGACATGGCGGTTTTAGGGACACACACACACACACACACACACACACACACACACATAAAGCATGAAAACCTTCTGGCTGGATCCCAAACAAGACATAGAGGCGCGCTAAGCCACAGAGAGATCCACAATGGCACTGAGAACACACACACACAACAACACACACACACACACACACACACACACACACACACACACACACACACACACACGACCTCTCTCTCTCTCTCTCTCTCTCTCTCTCTCTCTCTCTCTCTCTATATGTGTGTGTGTGTGTTTACCGCTCACTCCGTCTGCAGCGTCACCTCAAACCCTTCAAACCTGCCACCGTGTGATGGCGAGAAGAAACTGGCCTTATGGGAAAAGCCCTCTGTGTGTGTGCATGCTTTCCTGCTTGTGTCTGGATCTGATTACGTTTTAATTTACTTTGATCCCAGAGACTTTGGCTCCCAAGGGTGGTGTAGAATTTACTGACAGGTGCTGTGTGGACCAAGAGGATCAGCACAGCCAAGGCCAGACTCTGACTTGTCATTGAGTGAATATTATTTCACTTCTAACACAGAGGGGATAGAGAAGAGAAAGTGAAGCTGTTCTTATTTGACTGACAGTCTGAGTCTTCAGTAGAATACAAATTCTTTGTCAATGATCATTAGCTCCCGGCAGCTGTAAAAGTGGATGTTTTTGTTTGTTTTAATTAATCTAAACCTGCCACTGAAATACTCCCTTTTTTAGTTAATCTTTTTATTTACAACTTCCAGAGTAATACTTTAAAAGGCTGTTTCACCCAAATTACAAAGAAACTTATTTTCTCACCTAGGTTTTTGCATGGACTATTTTCTTCCAAAGTTTGTGTCAACAGTTTTTCTATGAAAACCTTTCCCAGTGAGGTCTGCGGATTATTAGAATAACAGATTCTTTCTTAAAAACATGTTGATTAAATGTAATTCATGAATCACTTATGCAACACAAATTATATTGCATTCCCCTCCGTTGTATATTGCGAGGCAAAAAATGTAGAAACCCGTCATGATTGGAACTTTCTACAAGTGACGCTTTCTACACACACACACACACACACACACACACACACACACACACACACACACACACACACACACACACACACACACCACCACCACTACCACCTCTTTTCCCGCAAGTCATGGAATTTGCACCTCAACTTTTTCTGCTCTTTGAGGTTAAAAGAAACTTTTTTCTTCATCAGTCTATCTCTCGTCATCTCTTCGTCATCACCTCGCTACCATTCCTCCCCTTCCCGTCTTCCCTCCACTTGTCCTCCTCTCCTGCTTACATGCACACAGAGCACTTAAACATGCTTGCTGCATTTGCTGTACTTGAAGTGCTGTTGGCACGTCTGTACATGACTAACACTGAATAATGTAACTTGCCTGCGTCTGTAGACTGACAGCAGAGGCGAGCGTTTCGACCCTATAGAGATAATTCTTTTATTTTACTGCATACGTAACATTCCTGGCATTCGCATAATGCATATTCGCATGCAAACGCTGCCGGGTTGTTTTGAAGAGAAATGTGGCAAATTGCATAGACAGGCATGCACTTTACATTTGCAGTTGCTCCCTTGTTCACACTGACGTACACACACACAGATGGTAAAGGGGGGAACGGTGCACACAGAGCTGTGATCTATACTGTATCAACCCCCTCTAGGCTATGGTGTGTGCTCAAAAGCACAAGTGTAGTTATTGACTCCGGACCTACAGCACATGTAAGCCATCAACATGTGTTCTTTTTTGTAAGGATTTGTAATGTCTTTGCTCCCTTTTTGCAAAAATAAACAAGTCAGAAACATTGGGAATTCCCAAGAGTGTGTTCGAGCTGTCAATCTTCAGACTGATCGCATAAAGTGGCGTATGTATGACACGCCAAGTCTAATGCCATTTTGGCATGTTATCAAGACGCATAATTGCTTTTTAGCATGTTTATCAACGCCGTTTGGCCTCCATTGACCTACATTATGTGTGAAATATCGCCTAGCGAGTAGTATGAAAGGACTGAAGTCCGCGTAGGGATGGTGGTTGTGGTGGCGGATGGGTAAAACACAGGACTTTCACCCACAAAGGCACTCTTTATCTTATGCCCCCATAACTGCCGTTTTAGCTGAGTGGGAGCTCTCGGCATTAGCTGCAGCAGCTCCGTGTTGCTAGCACCGATTCGGCTCATTTTTTTTGCTATCGGCAGTAGTCATATACATATAGCAATCAAGATTAAAGGAAAACTTGCCCGGAGTTCTCCTTTAATGCTCAAATACAGCCTGTTATTAATATATACTACATTACTATGGTTGTTGTTACACGTTCTGTCCACTAGAGGGACTTCAAAAATCAGCGTGGCCTTGAAGGGGATCTCCGTCATCGCGCATTGCATTTCTTGCACTCAACTTTATTTACATTAATTTTCCACCACGAGCGACAAACCCAAAACAGAGAACTCTGTAATGAAACATGATCTAACATGTGCAGTCAAGCGGCTCTGTTTTAAAGGCTAACGGCACTCGGTTAGCACAATGACATCACGTTAGAAAGCACAGCCGAAAAGATTTGTCATAAACTAAGTAACAATCGTGTTAGCCACGATGCTAACGGCATTGATAACCAAGCCAAACGGTGCCGTTTCTTATATTTTTTTTGTGATTTAAAAGCCGCCTGTTTCTTTCAGATTGTAATATATGAAGTGGAAGCTAACTTCGACAGCTGTAGGCCAGCTAACATTAACTTTATCTTTCTCCATGAAGCTCCCAGCTAAGCTCCTATAACTCGCGACGCGGTTAGGAAACCAGTACGAGCTAATCAATAACCTAAGCATTTTGGCTGGGTGGATGTCGATTTTAATGTCATGTTAAAACTATTTCCCATCCTTCTTCTGATTTCCAGCCACAGCCTGTCTCTCCCCCCCTTTACAAATGTCATGGGGGACCTTGCTGATTGCAGCACCCTGTCTACCTGTGTGTTGTTGCCTCTGTGGTGCAGAAGCACAGGTGCGTGACGCGTCCTTCATTTTAATGTCCCATCAATCTTTAGCTGGAGAGCAGCCAGAGCGCGCGCAACCTCCCAAGCCCATTTTTTTAGTGGTGCCTTATTTTCAATCCAATGTTCAATTTGTTCAATAAAATAATGTTGGAAATTATTTCCTTGCATTTGTTTTAAATTCAACAAGAAATTGGTAGTTTCAGCAGAATACTGAAAGAAATGCAGAACTGAGTACACCTCAATATCTGTTTATTAATCTCAAGCAATATCGTTATCGCGATATTCAACAACGTTATCGCACACTTTTTATTATTTCGTGCAGCCCTACTACTTACATAATGTAAGATATTTTGCATGCAGATGAGAGGAGAACCTCTTTTAAAAGTGGGGCTTTACCTGTGCCATTGGATGATTCATCACGCAATTAAACTGCAGAAAGGGAGGGAAGGAACAACAAGAGAAAGAGATAGAAAGTACTCTCAGCTGTTCCTTGAGCCAAGCACCAAGTCTTTGTTAAAACTTTTGGTGAAAGCCATTGACAGCAAAACGCAGCACAAATTGTTAATCGACCTGCCACACTGCTTTTATTATTTCACCTCTTTAGTTTTGTCAAAGCAGTAACTTATCCAAATCTAGTCAATGCAAACAAAACCACGATTATGGGGGAATAGAGCTGGGCAATATATCAATATTATATCTATCGTGATATGAGACTAGATATCGTCTTAGGTTTTGGATATCGTGATATTGTAATATGGCATAAGTGTTGTCTTTTCCTTATTTAAAGGCTGAATTACAGTAAAGTGATGAACTTACCAGACTGATAATTGTTGTAGTATTTGCCTTTACCCACTTAGTCATTATTTTCACATTACTGATGATTATTTATCAAAAATCTCATTGCGTAGATATTTTGTGAAAGCACCATTAGTCAACACTACAATATCGTTGCGGTATCGATATCGAGGTATTTGGTCAGAAGTATTGTGATATTTGATTTTCTCCATATCGCCCAGCCCTATGGGGGAATCAAACTAACTAAAGACTTGTAGCAGGCAAACCTCCTTGCAACATATGACAATATACAGTTAATGAACATGTATTTAAATGTAAACTGTAAAACAGTAAACTGAATATCTCTGAGTTGTGGACAACACAAGACCTTTCAGGACATCATCTTGGGCTTTGGGAAACACTGATCGACATCTTTCTTCACAATTTTTTGATATTTTAGAGACAAAACAACTTATCAATTACTTGAGAAAATAATCGCCAGATTAATCGACACTGAAAATAATCATAGTTTCAGCCCATGTATTGGGTGCATGCATCGTTTTCTGTGGATCTCTGGGGCATGGGTATACTATATGTTGAATCCTGCCAGCAGTATCAATGCAATTTACCATACGCTGTATAGAAATGTGGAGGGGTCTAATGAACAAATTGAACTTCAAGTGTTTATTACCACAAGGAATCTGTGGCTTCTAGATATATAGATTTAAGATTTTTCCATGAATTGCTATTGGTAGTTCTACTGTATGTATTTCTCTTGCTGCACAGCACGTGACAGATGTTATCTCAACTGCCTTTCCTCACGATAAAAGTCCTGTAGGTTGGCGGGGGGAGTCAGTTAAAATAATTTCCATCCATTTGTGTCAAATTCTGAAGCCAACGGTTTCACGCTGGATATGTGACTCACACCCAGCAGCCGGCAGCTAAAGGGCAGAAGAGAGACCGAGGCGGTGGAGCACTGCTTGAAATCTTTTGCAAGTTTAGATGTCGCAGGCCTCTTAAGGGCCATTGGGCCATGAAGGGCAGCCATTTCACAGATATTTATCATCATTATTTTTGAAACCATTTCAGCTTTATTAGACGTTTTGAAGTGGTAAGTGACGGCATACCGCGGCGGCCGGGTGCTCACTTTCACAAAGGTCACACGACCGATTCAAGCCCTATGATGCTGTCTACCGTGATGACTCGCTTCTACCCAACATCCATCGCACAGTGCTTTAATCTGTGTTCCATGCACAAATGGACACATTAACAAATGTAGTCATGTTCAGTGTGTTTCGTGTAATCCATATCAGGACTTGCTGGAAATGGAGGGCAAAAGCATTCAAACCAGACAATATAACTTATTCATATCCAATTTTCATCACAAATTTATGTCATACTTTTAAACCAAGGCTCATTATTTTTCACCATGTCATATTGCCGAAGATCTCGTTCTCTCCTAAGACACTACTTACATCAGACGTTAGTGTTCATACTGTATGGTGCAGCATATTTCAGTGAAAATACAGATTACGTTTTGTTCAAAAGTATCCATCTACAGTATGTTGAAGGTGGCACATGGATCCTAGCTTGAAGGCGGACGTGGGAAGATAATGGTGACAGAGACGTAGAGCTACTCGGTAGCCGAAATTGGAAGTGACCGAGAACAAGCTGGATTCAGAGAGCCGAATCACAAGATCGTTGGATCGCAGCTCCATCACAGATTCCTACCGCAAAGTATTTGATTTGTGGGACTCTGTTTTTCACGGCTCGTGTTCCTCCTGCGAGCTGCTTGGCCCAGGATGGACTAAACTCAGGACGGCCTCTGCCAAAGCCTCAGCTGTTCACTCCGCAGAACACAGACTTTGTGGCAGGACGCCATCTTAGCACCCCGGCACTGACAGAGAGCGAGATTAATCTATTGCTTTCATCCATCAGTTTAAATTGCTTTTAGGAAGGCTGCCTTCACTATTTTGCACCTGCATCAAATATCATCTTCATCCTATTTTATTTTTTATTTTGTCAGTCTTCCACTAGTTTTCATTAAATATGCAAACTAAAACAGCTCTATTCAGGCCAAGCTTAAATTGATATTTTAATACTTTATACTGATTTTAAACCAGCTCTGTGTCATCTTTGTGTGGGCAGTGTGTTTAAACGGTGTGTTTGGCTTCCTTCCGTGGCGCCAGTGCACGATCCGGCACATTTTTCGGTAGACCTTTGCATGGCACATGAATTTCAATTTTGGTTTTCAATTCAGTTTCACTTATACTGTGAGATCATAACAGACGTTCTCTAACCCCTGAATATATTGAATGCAGTGCGATGTGATATTAAATCCCAAGTGCTATAATCTACAACATTAGAACAGTGGGCTTACCTATCCATACATGTGTAAGATGAGCAAACGCTAACATATTATAGGGAGCGCCACAAGTGCAGTAGCCTCAACACCACAGAATTGATTTTGTTTTGTGAATAGCAATTAAGAAACCATTGACATAGCTAGCTAGTTACTAGGGCTGCAGCTATCGACTATTTTAGTAATCGTGTATTTTACTGATTATTCCTTCGATTAACTGATTAATCGGATAAATACTATTGCTTTGCATACAATAATAGCATCTGTCAAAACTCAACCTTTTAGTGCATTTAAGTGCCATATTATGTTCTTGGTTTTAAAGAAAACATGTTCTATCTGACGGTCTGTCTCTGGAGACTCCCAGCGAAGTAGTAATCTCCTAGCGTCAGGGTGTGAGACAGCGAGACCGTGGAGTGGGCTAGTTTGTGGTCCGATGAACAGTAAATTCATAAAATCCGGTGCCCTATGTCGCCATTTGCCACCCTACCATGGTTGTCATATTTCACGGAGATGGACCTTCAGTTAGCGGCTGTATCAACTCAAAATTGAGCCAGTTCTAGAGCCAGCGCCGTGTGGCCAGCGGCAGCACTGGGTCTAACCTGATGTGGCAGGGGAGTTGGAGCGGGCTGCAGTGAGTGCATTGTTCATCTGTGCCAGACACAGTTCGCTGTTTAAAGTCATAAGATCTTTAGTAACCGAGTTACATGAGTTTCCTGAGGAATGTTTTAGCCCTACTAGTTGCAGCTGTACTGGTTGGTTTTTTTTCCAACCTGGACCCTATTTCCCCATGCATTTGTGTCTAATAGACTGATGTGAGTAAAAAAAATGTTGTCACTAAAAGTGATTGTTTTTAACACTGACAGGCTCAGATTGTTATTAACCGTGTGTGACAACATTATCGATCTCACGAGGTGACGTCTCGTCCGAAGACAGCGGTGTGGATCATAACGTGGGTCTGGGGAAGGGCTTTCTGGGAGTTTGTTGTTTTTGGAATGCAGAAATTATAGGCTTGAGTTATCTAAAAGATTTTCTGTGCCGTGGTTTAATACTTAAATGATATCGACAATGTGGATGAGGTCATCAATTCGCCTAGTTCAGTCAGTCTATTAGACACAAATGCATGGGGGAAAATGGGGGTCCAGGTTGAAAATGACTTTTTTGAAAACAATGTTTGAAACATTGTGTTTTTACATTTAAAAAAAAAAAAAAAAAAAGAATTCTATTTACACAACTATGCAATGCTTCTTAGTTGACACAAGAACATTTAGTATAACAACAGAAATGGTTTTATTAAAATAAGTGTGTGTGTGTAAATAATTTACATCAGACTTTTTCATCAAATGTGTGTAATGAAGTGAAGCATCTCCCTCCCCACCCCTTTCTCTCTCTCTCTCTGGGACTAAAAGTGAATTGGGAGATGGTATGATTAGAGCAGACAAGGACATACTGAAGGTAACCAAGAGGAAGGAGGAGGAGGAGGAGGAGGATGGAGAAAGGAAGAGAGATATAAGTGGGATGCCAAAAGTCAGGAGGTCTAGGGAAGAGAAAGACATGCAAATCTCTAAATGGTATATCATGCTAGATGGGGGGGGGGGGATCGATAAAGCATAGTATCACGATATTTTCCATCGCAATACTGTAGACACCATGTATCGATCTATTATTATATATGTGTTGGTCAGTTTGTCTACTTGACAATCACATTTTGCAATAAATTGCAGTATATCGCAGAATATTGCAATATGATTAAAATCGCGATAATATCGTATCGTGCCAGAAGTATCGTGATGATATTGTATCGTGAGGCCTCTGGGGATTCCCACCCACTGATGCTAGACAGTGTAGTGCAATCGCCTTACATTGTGTTCCCCGTTTACACTTTTGAGCCTCACTTCACTGAGCATGAATCGAACAGTTTGGAGCATTTCAGTGGTCAGACGAAAGTCTGTTTTGCCTGCTGCTTGCCATGTCTGGATTTTGTAGTGTCTCTTTTTGTGTAGGGTTATTGACTTTTTGTCAGCTCTTGTTTTTCAGGCTTTTAGCTTTCTAAACAGCTGTGATCTCAGGACATCTCTATTTGGGTTCGGAGACATAAAAGCATACCCCGAGCAACCGAGTGTGTAATTCCTATCAGAACTGTCCTGAGAAAGCTTAGTCCCAATCTTCATATATCTAATTGTACTAGGGCTGGATTCCAATATTCAGAGTGATCTCATGAAGTGGTGTATGTATGACACGCCAATTCGTATGCCATGATGTGCGTGTTATAAAGACGCATACTCGCTATTTCGCGTGTTTGTCTACGCTGTTTGGCCTCCATTGACTTAAATTACCTTGTGTGAATTGACGCCGTATGAAAGGCCGATCCGCATAGGGAGGTTGGTTGGGGTGGTGGATGGGTAAAATACAGGACTTTCACTTTCTTTAGAAAGACGATGCAGACTGCAGTCAGCTGTATACAACGTAGACATACACGCAGACAGCTGAAAATGCGTACAGATAACACGCCTCTTGGCTTTAGGAAAGTGGCGTGTATGTTTACGCAAAGTCATGATGTCACGTTACAATATTCAACATTTTGGATATATTCGTTCGTTTGGTAGGTATTTAAATTACAAATTTGGGATTTGAATATTGTTTTGTATTTCTTCTTCTTTTTTTTTCTCTTTCAATACTGTAATAAAGTTGAGACAGATTCAACTTTTGGAGAAACACAAACCCTACGTCACGCTGCGGTTGGCCAGTCGTGTAACCAGCGATCAGACATGTCTGTGTGTTATGAGTAGAGCTGGGCGATTTGTTTCCCTAAAAAAAATCTGCGATTTTTTTATAAAATTTAAAACAAAATAACTGCAAACTGTAAATATATTTTAAAAATATATATATTTATTGTATTTAATTAAAGTGCATCAACATAAACAAAATTGCAAAGGCAAACCCTTTCTCTAAGTGAAAAGTCACTGTGCAGTGTGCAACAAAGAATGTTAAACATCCAAATTATTGATACTTTATTTGGATTAAAAAAAAATAGATTTTTTGAAAATATGAATCGATTTGACCTACCAACTCGATTTTTAAATCAAATCGATTTTTTTCCCAGCCCTAGTTATGAGTTGGTGTGAGAGTCCCGTACAGGAAACATTACTGCCTCTATCGCTGCCACACGACGGTTTTAAACCACTATGAGGGTAAAAAAAACAAAACAAAAAACAACGAAAGGCAAGCACTGAACTGCCCGGGAGTTTGTTGAAAAAAACGCTGCCTGCCGGAAACTATAAACGATATGACGAAAAACTAGAGCCCGACCGATAAAGGATTTTTAAGGCCGATACCGATACAAATATTTGATGATTTAAAAATCCGATATTCCGATATATTGGCCGATATATATTTAAAAAAAAAAATATCCAGAAATGCGTAACAAAACATAAACAAATTTCCCTAACATTAGTTATTTGTAGTTATTTATGAATCCTCACTAAAATAATATGATAATGCAGTTTAAAAATAATAGTTTGTTTTATTGTCTCAACAGAGCAGAGGAACATCAAAATATATTAAAGTTATGAAAAATAAAATGTAAAACAATACAAACTTAAGATATTAAACTTAAAGTATAACAATAACAACAACAAAAATCAAAGAGTGTAGCCAACAGGGATGTTGTAGAGCACCCTCTGGGGGTCAAACTATGTAACGCCAACACTCAGAACTTGGCTTAAGGGTGTTTTGTCCATTTTTATTTTATTTTTTAAATATTCAATTATCAGAATCATTTGTAATTTCTCATTATAAATGATTCTG
The DNA here is from genome assembly GCF_004354835.1 of Perca flavescens. Taxonomy (NCBI): domain Eukaryota; kingdom Metazoa; phylum Chordata; class Actinopteri; order Perciformes; family Percidae; genus Perca; species Perca flavescens. The sequence continues at coordinate 25,703,464 of NC_041349.1, forward strand.
ATAAATGAATATTATCAGCCATTATAAATGCCTATACTGATGGTTAGGAAAATGCCTAATATCGGCCGATATATTGGTCGGGCTCTACAGAAAAAACATTAGTTGTGAAATATGAAGTCTACTTATGCTACATGGGGGGGACGTCACACATGGAGCCGTTTAAATGACAATCCCACCCCCGCACAACCCTGCGGCGATCACTTTTGTTGGTCTGAACGTGCCCTGACTCCTGATCAATGTTCGTGGGAGAGTTATGTAGAGAAAAAGGAAATGTTTTGAACTACTTTTACCTTTTTTTAAAAAAGAAAAAAAGGCTATAAGGACTGGCACAGCTCTGCAGGAGCTGATGAGTCAGGTAAGAAAGGGAGGTAAGGAGGAAAGGAAGTACTAGCACACAGATATGTCTCGGAGAGCCACAGAGCGATGGAGAGATAGGGAAGAGGATGCACGAACTAAAAGCAGCCCTAAAATGGCGAGGAAGAGATGGTGTGATAGACAGATGGAAGGATAAATAGAGGAGGTAGCTGGGTGGAAGCAAGCAGGGAGGTAAGAGGGTCAGGCGCAGCGGAGAGAGATGGACCGATAAGGGGGGACGAAGGAAGGGATAGAAAGATGGAGGGAGAAAGATAATTACCAAAAAGTATCAGGGAAAGGCAAAGAGCGATGGGAGGAGAGAAAGAGGGAAGAGCGAGTCCTGGCAAAGATGAAGCTACCAGCAGTGCTCGTAATTTAGTCTGAAAAATGCAGCTACTTCAATGTATGTGTCTTTGTAATGAAGATTTCAGTGCTGGGTGGAAGACACAGTATAAGTTATGTATATAGAGTGTATGAGAAAGGTTTTAATGTAAATATGTACATAGTGTGTGTGTGTGTGGGGGGGGGGGAGGCCCACTCACTTTGTGTGCGTCTCTCATATTCCATATCAGGCGTATCTGCTGGCTGAGATAAGTTATCATTGTGAGATATGTCCTGCCTGTGACACGTACACACTGTCATCTCCGCGCCATTTGCATAAAGAGGGCTTTTAGCGATGCCCTTGGACCCTCAATGACAGTATTACTCCACACACACACACACACACACAATGTAAGGATGAACTCTATTACAATTTGAATTGAAATATATGTACCAATATTTGGCCTGTGTAAGCTACGTTTAGGAATTGAGTTGAAACTATTTCTTATATTTGAAGACATTTTTTAACTAACGACAGAGTGATCGGCCTCTCTCAGGAGTTTTCTGGAGTCGCATTGTCCATCCATCCATCCATCCATCCATCTTCGTCCGCTTATCCGGTGTCGGGTCGCGGGGGGAGCAGCTCCAGCAGGGGACCCCAAACTTCCCTTTCCCGAGCAACATTAACCAGCTCCGACTGGGGGATCCCGAGGCGTTCCCAGGCCAGGTTGGAGATATAATCCCTCCACCTAGTCCTGGGTCTTCCCCGAGGCCTCCTCCCAGCTGGACGTGCCTGGAACACCTCCCTAGGGAGGCGCCCAGGGGGCATCCTTACCAGATGCCCGAACCACCTCAACTGGCTCCTTTCGACGCAAAGGAGCAGCGGCTCTACTCCGAGCTTCTCACGGATGAGTGAGCTTCTCACCCCTATCTCTAAGGGAGACGCCAGCCACCCTCCTGAGGAAACCCATTTCAGCCGCTTGTACCCTGGATCTCGTTCTTTCGGTCATGACCCAGCCTTCATGACCATAGGTGAGGGTAGGAACGAAAACTGACCGGTAGATCGAGAGCTTTGCCTTCTGGCTAAGCTCTCTTTTCGTCACAACGGTGCGATAGATTGAATGCAATACCGCACCCGCTGCGCCGATTCTCCGACCAATCTCCCGCTCCATTGTCCCCTCACTCGCGAACACAACCCCAAGGTACTTGAACTCCTTCACTTGGGGTAAGGACTCATTCCCTACCTGGAGAAGGCATTCCATCGGTTTCCTGCTGAGAACCATGGCCTCAGATTTAGAGGTGCTGATCCTCATCCCAACCGCTTCACACTCGGGTTGCGAACCCGATCCAGTGAGTGCTGAAGGTCGCAGGCCGATGATGCCATCAGGACCACATCATCTGCAAAGAGCAGCGATGAGATCCCCAGCCCACCAAACTGCAACCCCGCCACCCGACCACGCCTCGATATCCTGTCCATAAATACTACAAACAGGATTGGTGACAAAGCGCAGCCCTGGCGGAGGCCAACCCTCACCTGAAACGAGTCCGACTTACTACCGAGAACCCGGACACAGCTCTCGCTTTGGTTGTACAGAGATTGGATGGCCCTGAGAAGAGACCCCCTCACCCCATACTCCCGCAGCACCTCCCACAGTATCTCCCGGGGACCCGGTCATACGCCTTCTCCAAATCCACAAAACACATGTAGACCCGGTTGGGCATACTCCCAGGCTCCCTCCAGGATCCTTGCGAGTGTGAAGAGCTGGTCCGTTGTTCCACGACCAGGACGGAATCCGCATTGTTCCTCCTCAACCCGAGGTTCGACTATTGGCGAACCCTCCTTTCCAGCACCTTGGAGTAGACTTTACCAGGGAGGCTGAGAAGTGTGATACCCCTATAATTGGCACACACCCTCTGGTCCCCCTTTAAAAAGGGGAACCACCACCCCAGTCTGCCACTCCTTTGGCACCGTCCCAGACTTCCACGCAATGTTGAAAAGGCGTGTCAACCAGGACAACCCCTCCACACCCAGAGCCTTGAGCATTTCTGGACGGATCTCATCAATCCCGGGGCTTTGCCACTGTGTAGTTGTTTGACTACATCAGTGACTTCCGCCTGGGAAATCGGCGACAATCCCCATTATCCTCCAGCTCTGCCTCTAACATAGAGGGCGATTAGTCGGATTCAGGAGTTCCTCAAAGTGCTCCTTCCACCGCCCTATTACCTCCTCAGTTGAGGTCAACAGTGTCCCATCCTTACTGTACACAGCTTGGATGGTTCCCCTTCCCCTCCTGAGGTGGCGAACAGTTTTCCAGAAGCACTTTGGTGCCGACCGAAAGTCCTTCTCCATGTCTTCTCCAAACTTCTCCCACACCCGCTGCTTTGCCTCTTTCACGGCAGAGGCTGCAGCCCTTCGGCCCCGCCGGTACCCTGCAACTGCCTCCGAGTCCTCCGGGATAACATATCCCGGAAAGACTCCTTCTTCAGTCGGACGGCTTCCCTGACCACCGTTGTCCACCACGGTGTTCGTGGGGTTACCGCCCCTTGAGGCACCTAAGACCCTAAGACCACAGCTCCTCGCTGCAGCTTCAGCAATGGAAACTTTGAACATTGTCCACTCGGGTTCAATGCCCCCAGCCTCCACAGGGATGCACGAAAAGCTCCGCCCGGAGGTGTGAGTTGAAAGTCTGTTGGACAGGGGCCTCCTCCAGACGTTCCCAATTTACCCGCACTACACGTTTGGGCTTACCAGGTCTGTCCAGAGTCTTCCCCACCCTCTGACCCAACTCACCACCAGATGGTGATCGGTTGACAGCTCTGCCCCTCTCTTCACCCGAGTGTCCAAAACATACGGCCTCAGATCAGATGAAACGATTATGAAATCGATCATTGACCTTCGGCCTAGGGTGCTCTGGTACCAGGTACACTTATGAGCATCCCTATGTTCGAACATGGTGTTCGTTATAGACAATCCATGACTAGCACAGAAGTCCAACAACAAACAACCACTCTGGTTTAGATCAGGGAGGCTGTTCCTCCCAATCACGCCTCTCCAGGTGTCTCCATCATTGCCCACGTGTGCGTTGAAGTCCCCCAGCAGAACAATGGAGTCCCCCACTGGAGCCCCATGCAGGACTCCAGTCAAGGTCTCCAAGAAGGCCGAATACTCCGAACTCCTGTTTGGTGCATATGCACAAACAACAGTCAGAGTTTTCCCCCCCACAACCCGCAGGCGTAGGGAGGCGACCCTCTCCGTGAACCATCACCTTATCGTGGTGGAGAGGTTTGTGTGTCTCTGTGAACCTGAGGGCTGTGTTGTCTGGAGCTTTGTGCTCCTGGTAGGGTCTCCCAAGGCAAAGTGGTCTCAGGTGAGGGGCCAGACAAAGAATGGTTCAAAAACCCCAATGAAAAAGCTAAGCAGAGATGGAGTGACCCTGCCCGGAGGAAGCCCGGGGCCCCGTCTGGAGCCAGGCCCAGACGGTGGGCTCGTCGGCCAGCGCCTGGTGGCGGGTTTGCCACGGAGCCCGGCCGGGCACAGCCCGAACAAGCTACGTGGCAACTCCCTCTCCATCCCATGGGCCCACCACCTGTGGGAGGAACCGTTGGGGTCGGGTGCGATGCCACATGGGTGGCAGTGAAGGTCAGGGGCCTCGACGGACCAGACCCGGGCAGCAGACGCTGGCTCTGGGGACGTGGAACGTCACCTCTCTGTGGGGAAGGAGCGGAACTGGTGCGGGAGGTGGAGCGCCACGGTTAGATCTGGTGGGGCTTACCTCTACGCACAGTCTTGGTTCTGGAACCATACTCCTGGATAGGGGTTGGACTCTTTTCTTCTCCGGAGTTGCCCAGGGTGTGAGGCGCCGGGCGGGTGTGGGGATACTCACAAGCCCCCGGCTGAGCGCCGCTGTGTTGGAGTTTACCCCGGTGGACGAAGGGTCGCCTCCCTACGCCAGTCGCATTGTACCATTCAAAATTCCATTCATATATCAATAGGGCTGTACCGAATAATTTTTTTTGGAGCTTTGCAGCTTTGGTGGCGGTAATTGCGGCGGCAGCAGCGGCGGGGGGAAACCAACATTTCCGACCGCACCTGAAAGTAGCTTTTTTAACAAAAAAGACAAGGCGAGAGATGAAGCGACTGCTTTCTTGTTGCAGGACACAGTCACCACAAAATCCTGGGCAGTTCATTGCCTCTTTTTTGTTTTTTTACATTTTCTTTTAATCTTTTATAGTGTGCTTTTCTCCAAAAGTTGAATCGGATTCAACTCTTTGCCGCAGGCGTTCAAAACAAACCGAAAGACCTTTGCATTTTTGCCGGAATGTCTGAAGAGTGATGACCTACTCTATGCAGTGTGTGTGTGAATGAATGCTCAGCCAGCCGGTGCCTCCACTGTATTGGCATTATGCACGGCCGTACCGTCTTTATCTTTATCACATCGCCTGAAAACAACACCAGACTGCTACAGTATAACCATATATACCTCTACACACATCACACTGCTACAGTATAACCATACAGACCTCTACACACATCACACTGCTACAGTATAACCATACAGACCTCTACACACATCACACTGCTACAGTATAACCATACAGACCTCTACACACATCACACTGCTACAGTATAACCATACAGACCTCTACACACATCACACTGCTACAGTATAACCATACAGACCTCTACACACATCACACTGCTACAGTATAACCATACAGACCTCTACACACATCACACTGCTACAGTATAACCATACAGACCTCTACACGCATCACACTGCTACAGTATAACCATACAGACCTCTACACACATCACACTGCTACAGTATAACCATACAGACCTCTACACACATCATACTGCTACAGTATAACCATACAGACCTCTACACACATCACACTGCTACAGTATAACCATACAGACCTCTACACACATCACACTGCTACAGTATAACCATACAGACCTCTACACACATCACACTGCTACAGTATAACCATACAGACCTCTACACACATCACACTGCTACAGTATAACCATATAGACCTCTACACACATCACACTGCTACAGTATAACCATATAGACCTCTACACACATCACACTGCTACAGTATAACCATACAGACCTCTACACACATCACACTGTTACAGTATAACCATATAGACCTCTACACACATCACACTGTTACAGTATAACCATACAGACCTCTACACACATCACACTGCTACAGTATAACCATACAGACCTCTACACACATCACACTGCTACAGTATAACCATATAGACCTCTACACACATCACACTGCTACAGTATAACCATACTGACCTCTACACACATCACACTGCTACAGTATAACCATACAGACCTCTACACACATCACACTGCTACAGTATAACCATACAGACCTCTACACGCATCACACTGCTACAGTATAACCATACAGACCTCTACACACATCACACTGCTACAGTATAACCATACAGACCTCTACACACATCATACTGCTACAGTATAACCATACAGACCTCTACACACATCACACTGCTACAGTATAACCATACAGACCTCTACACACATCACACTGTTACAGTATAACCATACAGACCTCTACACACATCACACTGCTACAGTATAACCATACAGACCTCTACACACATCACACTGCTACAGTATAACCATATAGACCTCTACACACATCACACTGCTACAGTATAACCATACAGACCTCTACACACATCACACTGCTACAGTATAACCATATAGACCTCTACACACATCACACTGCTACAGTATAACCATACAGACCTCTACACACATCACACTGCTACAGAATAACCATACAGACCTCTACACACATCACACTGCTACAGTATAACCATACAGACCTCTACACACATCACACTACTACAGTATAACCATATAGACCTCTACACACATCACACTGCTACAGAATAACCATACAGACCTCTACACACATCACACTGCTACAGTATAACCATACAGACCTCTACACACATCACACTACTACAGTATAACCATACAGACCTCTACACACATCACACTGCTACAGTATAACCATACAGACCTCTACACACATCACACTGCTACAGTATAACCATATAGACCTCTACACACATCACACTGCTACAGTATAACCATGCAGACCTCTACACATATCACACTGCTACAGTATAACCATACAGACCTCTACACACATCACACTGCTACAGTATAACCATACAGACCTCTACACACATCACACTGCTACAGTATAACCATATAGACCTCTACACACATCACACTGCTACAGTATAACCATACAGACCTCTACACACATCACACTGCTACAGTATAACCATATAGACCTCTACACACATCACACTGCTACAGTATAACCATACAGACCTCTACACACATCACACTACTACAGTATAACCATATAGACCTCTACACACATCACACTGCTACAGAATAACCATACAGACCTCTACACACATCACACTGCTACAGTATAACCATACAGACCTCTACACACATCACACTGCTACAGTATAACCATATAGACCTCTACACACATCACACTGCTACAGTATAACCATGCAGACCTCTACACATATCACACTGCTACAGTATAACCATATAGACCTCTACACACATCACACTACTACAGTATAACCATACAGACCTCTACACACATCACACTGCTACAGTATAACCATACAGACCTCTACACACATCACACTGCTACAGTATAACCATATAGACCTCTACACACATCACACTGCTACAGTATAACCATGCAGACCTCTACACATATCACACTGCTACAGTATAACCATACAGACCTCTACACACATCACACTGCTACAGTATAACCATACAGACCTCTACACACATCACACTGCTACAGTATAACCATATAGACCTCTACACACATCACACTGCTACAGTATAACCATACAGACCTCTACACACATCACACTGCTACAGTATAACCATATAGACCTCTACACACATCACACTGCTACAGTATAACCATACAGACCTCTACACACATCACACTACTACAGTATAACCATATAGACCTCTACACACATCACACTGCTACAGAATAACCATACAGACCTCTACACACATCACACTGCTACAGTATAACCATACAGACCTCTACACACATCACACTACAGTATAACCATACAGACCTCTACACACATCACACTGCTACAGTATAACCATACAGACCTCTACACACATCACACTGCTACAGTATAACCATATAGACCTCTACACACATCACACTGCTACAGTATAACCATGCAGACCTCTACACATATCACACTGCTACAGTATAACCATACAGACCTCTACACACATCACACTGCTACAGTATAACCATACAGACCTCTACACACATCACACTGCTACAGTATAACCATATAGACCTCTACACACATCACACTGCTACAGTATAACCATACAGACCTCTACACACATCACACTGCTACAGTATAACCATATAGACCTCTACACACATCACACTGCTACAGTATAACCATACAGACCTCTACACACATCACACTACTACAGTATAACCATACAGACCTCTACACACATCACACTGCTACAGTATAACCATACAGACCTCTACACACATCACACTACTACAGTATAACCATACAGACCTCTACACACATCACACTGCTACAGTATAACCATACAGACCTCTACACACATCACACTGCTACAGTGTCAACCATACAGACCTCTACACACATCACACTGTTACAGTATAACCATATAGACCTCTACACACATCACACTGCTACAGTATAACCATATAGACCTCTACACACATCACACTGCTACAGTATAACCATACAGACCTCTACACACATCACACTGCTACAGTATAACCATACAGACCTCTACACACCAGCCTCTGTTATTTGGATCAAGTAGCTTGTAAAATATAAGTTGTGCCAGATTTAGTAGGCTACAGCTTTTATTTTTTTGTTGTTGGGATCTTTTAGGCCTTTATTTGACAGGACAGCTGAAGACATGAAAGGAGAGAGAGAGGGGAGAATGACATGCAGCAAAGGGCCGCAGGTTGGTGTCGAACCCGCAAACCTCTACATATGGGCGCCCGCTCTACCAAGTGAGTTAACCGGGCGCCCCTACAGCTGTTAATTTGATGTTACATTACATTGTCCATTTCATTCGAACTACAGATCCGCTACCCGATCTGGCAAACTTACGTAATGTAATGGACAATTCAGCTTCCAGCCTGTAGGGGGACCGAAGCGGGAAAAGTTACCTAGTGTTGCTTTAACGCAAACTCCTTTTTTAACGTCATACAATTTTTTGACGCGAGATTAACGTGCGCGTTGTGTGATTGGGCTGTTCTGTAGTTTGGGAAATCAGGAAGCGATGCAGCAGTACTGCTGCGGATGGCTAGCAGAAAGCATAAAGTGCTCCGTGATAACCCGCCATCAGCTGTCTGGGTCGCCGTGTCGGATTTAAGTGCATCTCCTTCTACTGTCAGGTTAAAAAAAAAAAATCTAACTTTTCATTTCGATGTAGTTGTCCCCCAGCTAGAATTAGCATGACTAATAGGCTTATAGATCGTAAATGTACTTATTTTTTTTATATATCTCTCTACTACTACTACTCTGCAATCTCCGAGCACTGTTACAAAAAATGAAGACCAAAGCCGCAAGCTGGAGCTTAATAAAACATCCTGTCACATTAAAGTATAGCTATGACACAGCAGTATAAGCTGGGAGTAACTTATACATACAGCGCCTGCTACATGTCAAGGTAAAGTGAACACTCCAAGTCTTAGACGCAGCAGTTTCAAATATTAACCACACACACACACACACACACACACACACCCTGAGGGCTGTGTTGTGTTATGTGGGGCTTTCAGCGGAAGTATAAATGTTAGATTAATGTCAGTCAGGGAGCTGGGGAGTGCTTAAGTCAGAGAAGGATATGACATAAGAAGTTGAAGCATGTGTGTGCGGGTTGCAGTTCACGTTCGAGCACGTGTGAAGTTCAGAAAGGGTCGTGAAGTATTGGGGCCGGGGTTTTGCGTGCAGTGAGTCACTCAGGGGAACCACTGACAGGGCAGTAGAAAAGCGGAGAGTGTACTGCTGTCAATTTATCCCTCTCCGGTTTAATCTTATATAGCCTTGGACACTCAAGCAGCTACTCTGTGGAAGCCTGAAGCTACAGCGCCCATGCTGTAATCTGTAATGTCAACATGATGTACAGCCTGGAGGTTGTCCACTGACAATGACTTTGTGGACTCACACGATGTTTGTCTGGATTTATACATCCAGACAAGCTTTTTTGCTGTGGTATTGTAATCGATCCAAAAACAGAAGTACTTTTTGTAGAACACTGCCAGAGGCCTCCCTGCCCTGTGCCAGACCAAAGTCAAATGAATAAATATACACTGATAATGCTAAATGTATCTTGGCAACCTGCCATAAACAATTGCACCTGACTGCAGTACGCAGATCGGGGTGGGGCCACATGTGGGCGGAGCTAAACGTTTGACTCCGTGGGCGCAATCAGGCAGCACATTCTCAAACGTCAATGCAACACCTTTATAATATAATATATATTATATATAGATATATAGATTATAATACCTTTTATAATATAATATATTTTATATATAGATATATAGATTATAATAAATAATGATATTTGAATTGTAAAAAGGAAAAAAGAACGGGGTTGGGTTTAGGAAAAGAAGAAAGGGGAAAGCAAACATGACTCCTGGGAAATGAGCCCTGGTCTCTGGGGAACGCCAGACAACAACTGACGGTTGTTAAGGCAGAGGCGGCTGCCTGCCCGCGGACGGGTGCTGCCTGCCCGCGGACGGACGCTGTAAAGTACTTATTTTAAATTCTGATGGCAAAAACGGCAGCACTTTGTTCCCAGGCGTATTGCTGCTTCACCATCGCAGCTCATCAAGGCATGCTGTAGTCTGTAGGGCTGGGTATCGTTCAAAAAATGTCGATACGTCGATACGGGTACCAATGCCAATACTGTGACTTTGATACCGGTTCCTGAACGATACTTTTATCGCTACCAATTTCATAAAATCCATTTTAACAAAAAGAAATTACAACATTAAGGCACAAATCCTTTATTTATTTTTCAGCTCCTACTACGTGAGCCCAGTCTCTGTGCATCATATAGAGTTTTTCCTGCATGCCTCTCGTATAACGTTAGACAGCCAATAACAAACATTATGAGATCTTGGTAGAAGCATGCTGCGTGCTTATTGGCTCACTGGCGCTGATATCCCATCAGCGATATTACTCCTTAGGTATTGAAATTTGGTATTGAATGAATAGGAATTTTTTCGATGCTCGATACTAAGGAGGCAATTGAATTGAATTCGGTACCCAGCCCTAGTAGTCTGTTCATATTTGTCCGTCATCGGCGCTGTGTCACATGTTTCGTTGCTCCGACCGGTTGTGGGTCTTATCCAATCACGTCACAAGGCACTTTTTGGATATGTCAACACCTCCTTGGAAATTTCAAGTGATTTGAGAGGTTCCAGACTAACTCGCGTTTGCGATTTGGTCTGGCGATGTCAGGCTGAGGTTCTCGTGGAAAAGAACATTGTAGAAAGGTTTCCCCTTCACTACAATACAGTTCTCATTGGTGCATGGAGTGGCCATTAAAGGAAATTAAGGCCCTTCCATCTCGGTTTCAAAATGTAGCCAAGTCTGTTGATGAGCGTCTGCTACATTAGCATGTTGGCTAGGCAGCCAGACGACCGTTATGTTCCGGTTATTGGACCCGTTTCTGCTCAACCTACACTATGTTTTGGAGTAGAAGCCGTGGGACTAATGAACTCATCACTTTTACTTAAGCAACAGTATTATCATTTAACCTTCTTGTTATTTCTTATCTCATTTTGAGCCATTTTGTGTACATCAGGGTCTTCACTCTACCTCCATGACACACCGGCTGTTTGCTAGGTGTTTAATGGATAGGACAGCTGTAGACAGGGAAAGGGGAGAAAGAGAGAGGGGGCGGACGACATGCAGCAAAGTGCCGCGGGTTGGAACCCGGGACACTGCGACAAGGACTGAGCCTTGATACACACGGGGCACACGCTCAACTAGGTGAGTGCTAGGTGGTTGTGGAGCTTTCACTCCCCTTTTCAAATTGAAGCGTGTAATATCCTTTCCATTTCCACCTTCCTCAGCCACTCTGCTATCAAATCCTCCTTCACCCTAAAGGGGCTTTGACACAACTGTAATTACAAAAACCCTACTCCCCCTAGCCCCCACCCACCCCCACCCGCAGCAATTAGATAGACAAAATGGCTGAGGATTCCCTCCACCGCCTCACCTTCCCTCCAATTAAACCAGAGAGAGAGAAAATGGGATAGCTGATCACCTTATTGAAAACCTGCCTCTCCGTCCCTCTCCTCACCCCCCTCTCCTCACCCCCCTCTCCTCTCTGCCCCTCTAGAAGCCATCATTTATGTACACAGTAAATCTCCCAGGACCTCAGAAGGAAGCAATTAGTCCTGTTTTGCCTGTTGCATCACAGTGATTATGGCTTTCCATGTTGGCGTTGGTTGCCAAATCCTTTGCGTACTCCTCCTTAAACAGCCGTTAAGTCGGGCCACTAAAGAATCTCTGGCTCTTGAGGATTTTGGAAGATGATCTTAAGTAAGCCCCAGTTAATTCACCCCCGTTGGGAAGCATCTGCTCTTCTCAAGGGTCCACAAAGGCAGAAGCGTGCAGCTGCCACTCCCATGATGCTCTCTGTATGTGGCCTTAACCAGTCCCTCCAGAAAAACGTGATAATGCGATCGCATAATTCAATGCATAATCAGCCAAAGTCCGCATATTTATCTTTTCAAATATGGCGCACTTTCGCTGCGTAAATTGCCGATTTCCGCGCAAAATATGCGGGGCTTGCAAGATTTCAAAATCCCCGCATTTTCGTTGCAAAAAAGTCCCATATATCTTAGCAGAAAGTTGAAAAATTTTGCGTTTACTTCACGCAAGAGCAGCCGTTTCCCCCCTGTTGCCATGGGAACAATATGAAGTGACGTAATTACGCGACGTGAACATCATCGAAAAGCAGTGTTGGGGAAATCACTTTTTTTTTCTCTTTTTCACCATCCCGCAATTTTTGCAAGTTCCCGCATATTCATCGCATTTCTTAAGAAAACGTGCCGCGTAATCAAGGATTTTTGCCCACAACAATCACAAAAAAACTGGAAGGACTGCTTGACCTTGACCTGAAATGGGTAAAAGGAAGGAGGATTTTCCAGTGGGCTCAATGAAGTATTTGTAGCTTAGTAAAATGGTATTTTTTATTCATTGTAAAAAGGGGTTTTAGTTAGGGATGTCCTGATCAACTTTGTTGACCCGCCCGATCCGATCCGATATCGAATATCTGCCAGTAGAGTCATGATCAGATACTTGTTGTTGCTCAAATAATAATATTGGGCAGAATATAAGAAAAGTGTGATTATAAGACCCCTCTTTTTTCACCCCAATTACTTGGAAATGATTTAAAGGTCGTCAAGCGGACAAGATGGGGCGGTGGTGGCTTAGTGGGAGGTCGCCGGTTCAATCCCCAGATACCCAGACCACAGAAAAATCTGGGTGGTGAAAGTTTGTCCCTCCCTCATTACCACCACTAAGGTGCTCTTTAACCCAAAACCGCTCCAGTGGAGCTGCCCAGTGGCCAGCAGATCAGACTGTGGTTGTACTGGGCATCTTCCAGGTATGAATGTGGAACTGTGTGACTGTGACAGACAAATGACTCGACTTATCTGGATAAATAAAGGTTTAAAAAACAGTCCTCATCTGTGAGGCCCTTTCTAAAACATGAAATGTAAAACACAGGCAGAATGTGAACCCCACATAATCAGTCACACGCCCACTCAAGAAACTCACCTGTCAGGATGTTGAAGCACTATTCTTTTTAAGCTCCTCACTCTAACACTGGGTGACACCAGTAATTTCTTCTCTCGCTTCTTGACAGCTGATTATTTCCTCCCTGGCAGCGAAACACATTACGCCAGCTGTCAGAGAGTCCCGCATGTTAAACTGGGCTAACGGAGCACTTTTAAGGCTGACTAACTTCACAAGACTACAAACAAACTCAAAGAAAATGTGCCGGCCATGGCACTGAGCCTACAAACAGCCCATAATTGATGCTTGTGTTGACACTGCTTTTCTCCGTTCAAAGGAACCCGTTACGTTATCAATACTTAAATGTCACTGCAGCGCCTCTTGACAGCAGTATTTGCGGTGTGTTACAATTATTTTCCCTAGGTTTAGATTTGGTGAGAAGGTTGTACAGTAGAAATGATTTGGATTTATTTATTTGAATCCTCTGACTCCTGTCAGATGTGTGCGTTGGCCTGTGTCTAACTGCCTGAGCCAGCACGCTCAGACTTTATGTAGAGCAATGTTGATGGGGAGTGTAGCCGATTGTCAGACTTCACTTCATCACAGAAACAATGACGTGTGTGCATGCTTGAATAGTTTTTATTATGTATTTATTTTTTTTACTTAGATGTGCAGTGTTTTCCCTAGGTTTATGGAAGACTCAGGTGCACCTATTTGGCACGCGGTTTAGGGGTCCTCCCTGTAGAAACTAGAAAAAAAAAGAAAAAAAATGAATATTTTACATCATGTTGGGCCGTTATTATTAACATATCTGTTACTGTAACATCGGAAAAGCAGATAATAAATAAATAACACCGAAAATGCTTACACAAAACATTCTTAAGAAGTCCACTGGGGACAAAACTAGTCATTTAGTTAGTTTTGATGTTCACATTCATTTTGTGCGTGCGTGTACATGTATCATAGAAGAACTGTTATTTTCAGCGCTACGTGCAGTGTAGCAGCGCATGGCTACACTGCCTGCGTGGCGTGAGCGTGGCGTGTCAGTTGCTTGGCGGCTGCGTGGCGTTTTCTATGTCTTTGCACACCAGAAACGTGTCTGACGCAGCACTGCTGCTGCTAGCCTTGTCTGTACACATGTACTGTAGGGGACCACTAAGGTCTATATAAAAGAGACTTCAGATACAGTATTAGGGGACCACTAAGGTCTATATAAAAGAGACTTCAGATACAGTATTAGGGGACCACTAAGGTCTATATAAAAGAGACTTCAGATACAGTATTAGGGGACCACTAAGGTCTATATAAAAGAGACTTCAGATACAGTATTAGGGGACCACTAAGGTCTATATAAAAGAGACTTCAGATACAGTATTAGGGGACAACTAAGGTTTATATAAAAGAGACTTCAGATACAGTATTAGGGGACAACTAAGGTTTATATAAAAGAGACTTCAGATACAGTATTAGGGGACCACTAAAGCCTATATAAGGGCATCCAAAGAGCACAATGTCATGGGACCTTTAAACATGAATATATACTGATTTGATTAGAGCAAAGACAACGTTGGCAGTGTTGACGGCAAAATAGGCTACAGAATATTTCGTTCTGTATTGACGTGCAATATTTGAAAATCGATAATTATTATTTTTTCTTTTTAATTACATTTATATCTGCATTTATGTCAAAACCTAGAGACTTTCAAACATCAACATGTCATTTATTAATTTGTATTTGTGTCAGAATGACATATAAACATCTTTTCCTTTTCTATTTTGCCTGGAAACTCTTCCAACACGCTTGCGTGTCGCGTGAAAAATAGGCTCCGCTGCTATTTCTAGCAGGCACGCGTTTTCGCCGTGGCTCGAGCCTGCTAACATGGGAGCTGAAATATTAACGGAGCTGACACGCTCGCGCCACACAGCCGGTGTGCAGCTGGCCTAAATCTTGTCCTGCACCTGAACATCTCCGCAAATCCCTCTCTCTCAACTTTCCCTTCTCCAGTCACCGTGCTCCGTTACTTTCATCCTCTGTTAGATAACACAACACACGGGCAGCCCCGCTCTGCTGCAGCGTAATGGAGATGCACGACGCCAGTACATCGAATCACTAGCAGCGAGCCAGACGAGCTGACCCGCTGACAGAAAAAGGAAGAAGAGAGGTACTAAAGGGACGACTGGGAGAAGAAAAAAAAAAAAAAAAAACGACAGATGGACAGATGTAGGAGGAGATCACCGGGCCTGGCTGGAGATGATGGGGTTGCCCACATGGGTTTTAACGGGTGGCCCGTCTCCATACGCATAAAGGGAATTCTCCCCGTCCGGTTCAATAAAGCAGCTTGAATAATTACAGTGCAGTTTACTACCTGGAGGGAAATTGAATCCCTCAGAAGCCTCGAGAACAGTGCGGGGAAAAGAGGAGGAGGTAGATAAGCAGGTGAACAAAGAGGAAATTATAAAGAGAGGAAGAGCAGCAAAGACAGCGTAATGTCGCTTCACTTTTTTCTATTATCTCCGTGCAGTAAATTAGACTCGCGGGCACGGGAGCCAACTGTAGAACCCACGTGTACGTGCGTTTGCTCTTGTTTGCTGTGATTAGCCGCAGCAGGTTTAAAAAAATAAATCAATAAAAACCGAAACCCGCTGCTCTGCGAGGATGACCCCGTCTCGCTCGGTTCAATTTCCAGCCGACAAATGGACCGCACGAACAACGGGCCGGTGACAACTCTGGCCAGCTGTTCGTTGTCGAGTCGCCGCTGTTTGGTGTGCGCCAATCAAAGAGCGATTGTACTGGATGGGGAACAGCTGCTTCAGTGGGATCAGGGAAATAATTAGGAGTAAGTTTTTGTCAACCGCGTGGCATTTCGGTTGATTGCAGAGCCGGGCGACGAGAACATAGTGGGATGAGGATGTACTGCGCGTGTGTGTGTGTGTGTGTGTGTGTGTGTGTGTGTGTGTGTGTGTGTGTGTGTGTGTGTGTGTGTGTGTGTGTGTGTGTGTGTGTGTGTGTGTGTGTGTGTGTGTGCGTTTTGGTATGGGGGCATGAATGTATGGAGGACAGACTGGAAGAGAGAGTCTCTGCAAATCAGTTTAATTAAAGAGTACCGATGCATGAGATTAGATTGGGAGCCTATGGTGTAAAGGATATGATTACACAGTGAGAGAGACACAGATTGGAGAGAGAGAGACACAGATTGAGAGAGAGAGAGAGAGAGAGAGAGAGAGAGAGAGAGAGAGAGAGAAACCATGTCACACAGCAGACTTCTAAAAGTAGTTGTTGCCTGTGGTGATGCCAGTCCCTCATGGTGCTTCTTAGGTTGCCACGGCACCCAGGGCATTTACTGTCTCGGCAATGTGATACTACCCCCCCACCCCTCCCCCCCTCTGTGTGCGTGTCTTTGTTTGTGTGTGGGTGAAACATCTCTGGCTGGTCTGACGCTGAGAGCCTAATTAGTAGTGTCATACAGAATCTGGTGACAAGATGCAACACAACTGCTGCAGGACACACACACACACACACACACACACACACACACACACACACACACACACACACACACACTACTGTATGTCCTATGTCCTTCATGAGGATATGGAATCCCTCGTTGCACAGGACAAAAATTCTCACACCCCAGGCACCTTCCTTTTTTCTTAATGTCAAGGAATAAAAAGCATTTGCTGCATGGCCAGTTGACATTCAGTTCATTTAGAGCCAATCATGTTTCAGAATATCTCTATAGGAAAGACTACCTGCACTCAGAATGTTTTTGCTTCTTTACTTTTTAACATTTCTCACAAATATGCATTGTACCCTTAAAGGAATAGTGCGCCACTCAACTGCTGTTCCTGTAATTTGAGCGCTTTTGGGGGGATTTTAGCAGGAAGTATAGTGCTCCCATGGAGTCTTTTACTTTACGTTTGTCAAATTGGCGTCATTTTAAAGTATGCCGAATTAGCCATTAGCACTTCCTGCTTGCAATGTCCCCATGGAAGTACAGACAACTGTCACAGTATTTCTTTGATACTGAAAACAACTTAAAAAGCATGGTGATACTCAGGCCAGTTTTGGAGATTTAAGGTGCATCTTTATTCTACGAGTTCTAAGTGGATGTATTGATGTTTATTTACGACGGACATCTGAGATCAAATCCTCAGAAAGCACAAATTGCGCTGAATCTAAAAGTATGTGTGTCTGTGTGTTCACATTTTGCCAAGTTATCAACAAGGACCATGAATTAACGCGCTCTACAGCCAGCCGCCAGTTTATCTAAGTTCAGCATATGGACCGGAAGCAGCTAGCCCGGCTCTGTCCAAAGGAACAAAATCTACCTACAGGCAAAGCTCATTAAGGAACACGTCATATCGTGTTCGGGTAATCCACGTAATCCATGGGTAATCCCGTCTTTATGCAAATCCAAGATAACCGGCTGCTGACTGTAGCATCATATTCATCATACGGACATGAGAGTGGTATGGCTCGTCCCATTTAACTCTGGGCAAGAAAGCATTATTCTAGAGTAGGGATCAACCGATACTAGCTTTTCAAGGCCGATACC
This sequence comes from Perca flavescens, assembly GCF_004354835.1. NCBI lineage: Eukaryota > Metazoa > Chordata > Actinopteri > Perciformes > Percidae > Perca > Perca flavescens. Next base: position 25,721,599 of record NC_041349.1, read on the forward strand.
GATTAAAGCATAACTCTTGCCCAAATGCAACCTAGGGTCTTTTTTGTGAATGTACCCGAGTCAAACTTTCGTTTAAAAGCATGATTAGGACAGAAGCGCCACTTTTAAGATTGACCGTATTTTAGTTCCATATACATGCACGGATAATTTGTTGTTTTGTCGTTAGTGAAAAACAATATTGACCTTGTAGTCGAAAAAAGGAGCCTCATAAGGAGAAGATTCCAAATCGGCCCATCTGAGCTTTCCTTTTCTCAAAGGCAGAGCAGGATACCCAGGGCTCGGTTTACACATATCACCATTTCTAGCCACTGGGGGACCATAGGCAGGCTGGGGGAACGCATATTAATGTTAAAAAACCTCATGAAGAGAAATATTCATGCCATGGGACCTTTTAATGTTAATGAGCAGGGTTGGGTACCGAGTGCCTTAACGACTGTTATCCACCGGACCGAATAGCAACGCGGATTCCGGTGCCTCATTTCTGTGCCGCTTAAATGCCTGCACTTCTCGCTGACGCTCTCGATAGAGGCAACCGAAACATCGGCGCACGTCACGCTAGTTAACGCCACACTCGGCAGCAGGTAACGTTAGCCTACGGTTAGCTAGCAGCTGGAGTAAACACGGTTAAAATGCTGACCGCTGAACGGTGTAAAAGTGTCTCTGTATTTCACTGTCACCTTTTTCAGCCCTTCTGAGTTTGCAGGTGTGATTCTTCGTGGTTCCTGTAAAAAGTTTTGAAACTTATCTTTGGAATCCAATTAGTTTCAAAATTCTAACAGTGAGCTGAAAAGGCAATTTGGTTACTTAGGGCTAACTGGAACAAACTCAGGGGTGAGTAGAGTCATTTAGTCCCAAACACCGCTCCCAGGGAAAGGAAGCTGATCACACTACATACTCAGATATCACAGTCTCCACTTTTACATGACAGTGTGTGGGGGGGTATGTTAGTTAGGGATATGACCTGAAGAAAAGCAGTGCAGTCCTACTATAGTAGCTTGTGATTCCCTCATTTGGGAGCTGATGCTGACGGAAATGAAGGAGGGGTTTGAGCGAGAAGAGTAATAGTCAGAGCAGATAAAAGGCGAGGCAAAGTTTGCGTCTTTTTACGGCTCCTGACACTCGTTAGACAAGGTTTTCTATCTCGTGTGTGTGTGAGACTTTTAAATAAGTGAAAGAAAACATAATTTAAACCTCATGTGATGTTACGTTACAATGTAACAATATCTGATTTGTATCTAAAAGCCATTGTCAGCCAGAAACTCTGTCAAGCCTCGCACCAAGATATTCCAATTCATTTCTTGACTATATGCGGATGTTTAAATCCGCCACACGCAGAGCTGGGAAGGGTTTCTTATAATAACGCGAAAGCAAATTGATTCGTCCTCTTTTCTATCAGCCACTCTGGATGGGATCCAAGGGAAGAATTGAGCAAAGAGTCCTTCTGTCTTGTTTAAATTCGTCAAGTCATTGTCGATTCACCCTTGCCTCCAGCCTATTACCCATCTGCTCCAACACACACCGACTCTTCTTGTTCATGAGAAACCCACCTGTGTGTGTGTGTGTGTGTGTGTGTGTGTGTGTGTGTGTGTGTGTTGCGGGGGCAGGAGACAGAAATTGGTCATTAACTAATGCACGGTGGGAGAGCGTGTCCACCGCTGCCAGCCTCGCCGTGGTCAGAGGTCACCGACGCAAAAGCACACAAGTCCCTCGCAGGTCCGACTCTCCCTCATCCATCTCTGTCAGAGACTCAGCCAAGAGCGCACGCATTCACACACACGCTCACACACACACACACACACACACACACACACACACACACACACACACACACACACACACACACACACACACACACACACACACACACACAAGCATAAATGCATAAATGCATAGAGACACACGTGTAGGTGTTCTCAGGTGGATACGTGCACATAAACATTTACACGTGGACATGCGTTGCCTACGCACACGCGCACACACACACACACACACACACACACACACACACACACACACACACACACACACACACACACACACACACACACACACAGATGGAGCAACCTCAAAGCATCTGGTGTCACTTTCACATGAATTTTGTTTGCACTCCCAGGGGAGGCGATTGAGAAAGAGTGACAGCAGCAGGTGTCATGACCCATTTTTGTCACAATGTGTGTGTTTGTGTGTGTGTGTGTTTGTGTGTGTGTGATTCATGATGTTCCATCTTGCTTCAAAAGATCTGAGCAGTAACAGGATATTTAGCTGCACACATATGAACACACAAGACAATAGAAACCTGATTCCACTATGGAACTGGTTTCTACGCAAATGGTAGTATTCAGACCGGATTAAAACAAAAATTTCCGACTGAAATATTTCCTTCTGTTGCTCCGGACAGCGGCAGACTCTTTTTTTAAAAAGCGGCTGAGCGGCGCACTCTAACAATCCCTGCTGATAGACGGCTTTTTGTACACGCTCCGAAACGGACCAAAAAAATATCACGCTTTCTCTGTAGTCTACCGTTAGCTAGCTACCGTAAATGTAGGCTTACTTTTGAAATGACATATTTTCCCCTCTGGGCTCACCAGAACAGACATTAAAGCATATTAACCATTCACTGCACGTGACCACTAGTAAACATATTACACCTGGTCTGTTTATCGTTTGGGACAAGACCCTGTAGCCTGGTGGTAGGGGAGGCGGGACAGCCTCCCCAAATTGCACACCGTATACAGTCCACCTACAGTCAATATGCACTGTTAATTGCTGATCCCAAATGCGGCTGGAATCCCAATTTGTAAGTGTGGCTGTGAGTCACTAAAGTTTTAGGACTTAAAAAGTCAGTGTTTTAGCAAATTCGACACTTTGAGCCAATTAATTACACCAGAGTTGTAAACTTTGAGAATTTGGCCAATTTGTGTCTTGTTTTTTGGAGCATTTCTCTCCCATTTTCATGCCTGATATTTATTTCCTCCACTTGTGCGTTGCTGTGAGTTATGGCGTAATGCGCTTTAAGTGTCATCTAGAGAGCGTCTATGGACGGGGGATTGGCTTGTATTTGCCTCTAATGGCTCTTAAGGGAATCTTCCTATTTCTCTCTGTACAGGTCAGCACTTACCAGGAGGAGAGGAAATATAGCACAGCGTTAAAAAGCTCCAAGATGTAAGGTGTCGTTAAGAGAAGGAGGGAAGAAGAGAGCGATGAACTGAAAGAGCGTGCAGAGGAGAAACAAGGGGAAGGGTGTTTTTTCTTTTTCAAGAGCGACTAGAGAGATGTTGGTGATGAAGAGAGAAGTGCGTGGGTGGAAAGTTTAGTTCCTTCTCCGTCTTCCTTTTCAATGATACAACACCAGGGCCATTGGTGATTGATCTCTCCGCTCGCCTCCCACCCTTCTCTCTCTCTCTCTCTCTCTCTCTCTCTCTCTCTCTCTCTCTCCTTCCCTCAGTGATTGCCCTCCACTCTTTCCCCTTCCCTCCGCAAACATTTTCACACAGTTTATCTCCAATGTTTCGTCCTACCACCCAAATATTGACTTATTCATTACTTTTTTAAACAAATTATGAATTCCATGATACGTCTTTTGGTTATATATCACTGTTATGTGACCCGGATAATGTACTAGTAACACAGGTAGCTTTAGCTCAACAGTCCGACCAATAATTACTTACAGTATATTATTACAATTTGGCACATCTAAACAAAATCCCGAATTACCATCAACAGTCAAACCTAATGTCAGCAATTAATTGCGGTTAAACAAAGAATGAAGTCTACTTTAGACTCCCTTAAGTCTACTCGTGCTACATTGTGGGGTTAAATAACACAACAGGACGTCACACAAATGCCCCCCACCTTACTCTCCCTTACCTCTTTCCATCTTCACTTCTTTTCTTCCTGATCCTCCCTCACTCTATCCCCCCTTTCTCCCTCACTTTCTTTTGCCTTCCCTGCTTCCCTCTTCCACCTTCTTCCCTCTCTTCCCCTTTAACTCCCTGTTCCCCATCCTTTTTTCCTCTCTCTTATCCTGTCCTTGTGTAGTTCCCATTATTTCACCTCCTCTTCCTCCTTCACTCCTGGCTCACTCCATGTGTCCTTCTTCCACCAACGCTCCGCCTGTCCATCCACCCCTCTCATGCCTCTTCCCCCTCTCCATTTCCTTCTTCCTCCCATTTTTTCCCTCCCATGTCTTCCGCTCCCTCATTTCCACCTTGATTTCCTAACTCCCTCTTTCCCTCCCTCTTTCCCTCTCTCTCTCTCTATTTGTCCTTCCTCCCTCCCCCAAAGGTGATATCGGGCCCTGGCTTGGATCCACGCTGGGTGGGCGGCGTCTCCCAGCTGATCGTTAGTGTGATTAACATCAGTAAAGACGGGTCCTGGGATACTGAAAACCTCTGACTCACTCAGCTCTTTATCTCCGTCTCGTCCTCCTTCCATCAGGCCTCTGCAGTGTTCCATTACAACACAAGCCAGCGTTTTCCCTGCCGTTATACTGTAAGTTTTAGGCGCAGCACCTGAGCCGTTTTGGACACTACCTAAGCCAAATGAATGTAACTAAAAGACTTTTATCAGATCTAATGATTGTAGTTGGACTTCTTCAGCAAGTTTTGTCTTTAAGCTTGTTGAGTGTTTTTTTTATTTATTATCTGCTCAATCTTTTCCAACGTTTTAGACACAAATATGGTGATATGGGTCCACAATGATGTGATAAAGATACGCAAAACTACCCTAAAGGGTCACAAACCGACTACAAAGAGATGCCAGATGACCACAGAGACCCAAAACAACCCCAAAGAAAAAGAAAACCAAAAATGACAAAAAAAGACACAACACGACTAGATGATGCAAAACCCAAAAAGAGAATCAGCATCACGCTAAGAGAATCCGCATTTATGGGGAAATTGCATTCGTTTTTCATTGAAAAACTTCATATTTTCTTAAGGAAGGAAGCCTAACCCGACCACAAAGAGATGCACGATGACTACAAAGATACATAAAAACGGACTACAAAAAGAGGCAACACAACCGCAAAGAGACACAAAACGACCACAAAAATACCACAAAGAAAAACAAAACGGCCACAAAGAGACAGAGCTTCTGCGAAAAGACACAAAAGAACACAAAATGACACGAAAAGACTACAAAGACACGCAAAATGACTACGAAGAGACACAAAAACGACTACACAAAGACGCAAAACCACCACAAAAGGAGCACAACGATAGACAAAACAACCTCAGAAAGACCACAAAGAGACACAAAGCATGAAAGAAAGAGGCAAAAGTGTCTCAGAGTCTGGTTCTTGCTCATACAGAGATGGTGGGGCCTGTTGCATGTCTGCGCCCATGGGCCCCGTTATAATCTCATAATCCGTCTATGCATCCCATCAGCTCTATCCATCAGCTTCTGTAACTTAACAATACCACACTTCCTGCGCTGGCACTGAATGTTGGCACTGGACGTTAATGGCGAGTTGCAGATTTGTCCAATATTAGTCTATATCGACGAGGTTTAATTTCCGGGATTGTTCAGGTGCCGATGGAAATTCCGCCGGGTGTCCATCACCTTCCTCTTTCATTCTAAACTCCGGTTGATTTCTGAGGACTATGGTTAACTGCTCCTCAGATCTCTGCAGGGTAAATCCATGTCCATCCATCTGTCCAATCTGAGTTTTCTGTTGCACGACTAAAACAACCTTTGAACGTACACATGTTCCACCAAAACAAGTTCCTTTAGCAGAGGCACCCTCCGTCCTACACTTAGCACCTCCCATGACGATTGGGATTGGTTTAAAGAAATGCCAATAAACCAGAGCACATTTTTCTCCCATCCCGGAATGCTGTGTGGACTAGCCAGACCCTCCTCCGCAGCTCTGTGGAGGAACATCTGGCAATGCGAGATTAGTCCAATATGGACATGATTTCTGGTTATCCTAGTCCGGGCTAACCTTTATGGTTGGCCCTGGGGCAAAAATGAGCTGCAGTGCCCCCCTAAACCTTCCACTCTGTGCATTGTGTACAGTGTTTCTGTGCTAGAGAACTGCATGGTCCCATGATTAGCTGTGTGGTATTTTCAATTTAAACACGTGGATTTGGAATAGGCAACACATTAGCACAAAACTCAAATAATAAAGGCCTTAAAACTAGATTTTGACACAGGTAATGAAGTAAGACCCACCTTCTGGCACTTATCATGTCAGCTGATATAGTGCTTTAGTTATGCATGTTCTCAAATGTTAATCTAAAGGTCCCATGATATAGTGCTCTTTAGATACTTTTATATAGACCTTAGTGGTCCCCTAATACTGTATCTGAAGTCTCTTTTATATAGACCTTAGTGGTCCCCTAATACTGTATCTGAAGTCTCTTTTATATAGACCTTAGTTGTCCCCTAATACTGTATCTGAAGTCTCTTTTATATAGACCTTAGTGGTCCCCTAATACTGTATCTGAAGTCTCTTTTATATAGACCTTAGTGGTCCCCTAATACTGTATCTGAAGTCTCTTTTATATAGACCTTAGTGGTCCCCTAATACTGTATCTGAAGTCTTTCTTTCCCAAATTTCAGCCTTCGTGCAGAATTACAGCCACCAGAGCCAGTCCCACAATGAGCTTAGGATGTGCCATTTCTGTGTCTGTAGCTATTGAGGAGGAGGAGAGAGTGGGGGGGCCAAGGTGGAGGGGTGGGGGTGTGGTCTTGACCAACTGCCACTTTGCTCGTTTGAAAGCCATGATGTCTCTCTCTCATGGGTGGGCCAAATTCTCTGGGCGGGCAAAGCAGAGAAAGAGAAGGTATCCTTGCTCCTTATGACCTCATAAGGAGAAGATTCCTGATTGGCCCATCTGAGCTTTCATTTTCTCAAAGGCAGAGCAGGATACCCAGGGCTCGGTTTACATCTATCACTATTTCTAGCTACTGGGGGACCATAGGCAGGCTGGGAGAACTCAACTTAACTCATGTTAAATTAATTAACCAGTTTCTTTTCTGCTGTCTGAACAATTCTGCTGTCTGCATTGTGCGGCCCCCTAGTCGTCACATTATGCCACATGACCTCAGTCTGTCAAAAATGCCAACTTCCACAAACAACCTGGTTTGTGTTTAGTTTGGACGACTTGTATGTTGTAGCGCTGGATCTTTTTGTACTTCTGGAGCAGGACCCGTAAGTTCTTTGTACAAGTGTCTCTCTTACATTTCCTTTTTGACACTTGTGCTCTCTCCCGTCCTTGTTTTTCTGTCTCTCTGTGTCTGATCTAAAGCTGTTTTTTTTTTCTCGTTTTCTTTCCTTTGGTTTATTCTCTTACCCACTTCTCCCTCTCTGATCCAGGTTAGGACTGTCTCAGCGGGCACCTCTCTTTCGCTTTCAGCCATTTCTTTGCTTCTTCTCTCTCTTGGTCTCCAACATCTCTCTCTTGTTTGCCTTTTTCAAACACAGCCACCCCAAGGGTATCTTTCTTCTAGCTTCTCCAAAGTGTCGTCTCCTTCCTTGATTTATGCTCTCCATCTTTGTCTCACTCTTTTTCCTTCTCAACCCATTTTCTATCTTGTTCTTTATCCCCTTTCCTTATCTTCCTCTCCGTACTCAATCTCTCGCTCACTTCTGAGACAGCCGCTTTTGTTTCTGTCCCTCTCTCTGGTGCTCTCTCTCCGACTTAATCATTAGGCCAATTATTTAAGCTTTAAATCATTAAGCTTTAGAGCACAGACTGAAAAGTTTGCCCGTTGCTTTTCTTAATTAATCCACAACGTCTCCCTCTCCCTGACGTATTTAGTGTGAGTTGTCTCACTTTTTGTTTGAGTGGTTTCTTGTTCCTGATGAACATCTTTCCCAGTGTCTGCTCATGGGCCAACGTGTGCCTGTCGTCACGGTGATTACTGTGGTATTCAGGATCCCATCCAACTTTCCATGGGAATTAATGGGAATTAATGGGAATAAACGGGAATAAACGTGAATAAACAGGAATTAACGGGAATTAATAGGAATAAACTGAATAATTTTAATATTGCTTGTTATAATAGTGTTAGTCTATAACAGGGAACTTAAATGTAGTTGAAAAAAATCCCATCTTGATTAAAACAACCTGATTTAATGCAACTTCAATTGAATGTCCTCCCTATATTTGTCAATGACATGCATGCATGCAGTAATACATAACCCATTGCTATTAACCTATGTGTGTTAATTGTATAGCCCACTTGTTCTTGATAGGCTCAAAACAATAGACAGCAAGCTGATGGTTAGCTTAGCACGCATATAACCATAACCATAGTAAATCAGAGGCAGCTTGCTAGCTACCTTCATATGTTAAGCTAAAAGTTAATGGTTTGGGCTACTACTTAGTCTACTGCAGGGCTATTGAGGCCTCACAGATCATTTCTAGAATCCAACATTCAGTAGCAGATTGAAGGCAGTACTGCATTTGAGCCCAAGGACTACATCTCATCCAAATTCCCATAGTTTCCATTAACTCCCATCAAATTTTCCAAATTGGAGTGTTTCCAAAATTCCCCAGCTAAACTTTCCATGGAAAGTTTCCGGAAATTTACCAAAACATTTCCGCCCCTTTGCAACCCTAGTCATGACAGTGCCATGTCTTCGTGACAGTGCCATGTCACTCTTATGTAGATACCTTCAAGTAAAATGTTACCAAAATATGTTTCAGACATTTAGAAACTAAAAACTAAAAAGAAACTGGCTAACCTATTGGCTTCTTTTCATCCTGTCTGATCATCTAGTTCAGCATAGCAACTAGATGATTCCAGATCTCAGCACCAACAATTATATAGTTATAGTAAACAAAAATTATTCTTAAAAAAAAGGAATCTGAATGGAATGTTCCAAATCAATAATGTTCTGTCAGTTGGCAATATCCTGACAGTTATTTAATCTAATGCTTCTATGTCATTGCTGTATTTAGGACTACATTTGCTGAAAGTAATTTAAATAAGGCTTTGCTCTCTCCTAAATGTAATCGCTTTACATGCATCACATTCTTACATTCTGTTTTGTGTATGTCATGGCTTCAAAGTAGGGCCGAGCGATATGGGGAAAATCAAATATCACGATATTTTTGACCAAATACCTCGATATTGATACCGCAACGATATTGTAGTGTTGACTATTGATGCTTTCACAAAATAATTACACAATGAGATTTTTGATAAATAATCATCTGTAATGTAGATATAATGACTAAGTGGGTAAAGGCAAATAATAGAACAGTTACAACAGTCTGGTAAGTTCAGAAAATGACATCACTTTACTGTAATGCAGCGTTTAAAACCAGGAAAAGACACCACTTAAGCCATATTACGATATTAAGATTTTAAAAATCTAAGACGATATCTAGTCTCATATCACGATATTGATATAGTGATATAATATCAACATATTGCCCAGCTCTACTTCAAAGTTTCCCATAATGTCATGAAAGTGGCTGGAATGCAAGCAGCTAATAGGGATAAGAGAGACTAGTTTTATAATGTGGTAATTGTAACCCCATAACATGTATACAATATTCTTACAGCCAGAGCCTTATACAGGCAGCTCTCTTCTTCTCTGCTCTATTGTGTGGAGCTGCTGTGTGTCGGGGTGGCATTGATCTATTTTCTGGAATACAGACTCTGACACATCATAATTTGATTTTTTTCACAAATGTCAACTTGATCCTCCCTTTCCAAGAAAGTATTGTTCTCCTCCACTTTAGCCCATTCCACAGCCAGGAAATGTAACGGGCCAATCACAAGGCTTTCAACCAAGTTCACAGTTCTTGTAATTTTGTGAAATTTCAATTGGTAATTTTAATTACAACAAAAAAAAAAACATGTCTAACCTTGGAGTTGGGTAAAGTTTCAGCAGGATTGCACTTCATCACTGTTGGTTTTCCTAAAAGCTAAAGTTCAAAGGGAGAGGGAGAGAGAGGGAGAGAGATGGAGATGGAACGGGAAAGAGGGAGAAGCAGTTTGTTTTGAAGGCGTCCCCGCCCCTTTCTGTCTCTCCATCCTATGAGGGATGAGGCTGCTGGTGGTTTGGAGATGATTGATAGTCCTTGTAAATATGGCCATTAGGCTGCCATGTAGGCTCTCCCTGCCTTTATATCCATTATTCATTGTCAACTGGGGCCACTGCGAGCCCCTAATTTTATGCAATTTAGCTGCGCACTTAATGTGAACAGTGAAATATCAGAACACGTGGAGCCTCCTCATCCTGAATCAGGATGTTTCTGAGCTTTAGTGTACATGCAAAAAAAAATGCAGCAACAAAAAAAACTTAATTGTGATAGGGAAACAACTACATACCATACTCCACTTCACATGCTCATTTCAATACGTGATATTTTATTGCTTTGGTGGCCGCCGTCGAGCGCTGTGGATGCAATAAATGCTGGGAGATGAAATACTAGCAGTTGTAAAATCCATATGTCCATGGATTAATAGCTTCAGGCGCCCATGCTGGCGGTGAGAAAGACAATATTAGAGTCAGTGGGGAGTAACAAGCTTATTAACTCCGGAGAAAGCGGAGAAGTGTTTCTGGGTCCAGTGTGCAGAGGCATGGCATGGTAAAGTAGCAGCAACCAAGCAGGAATTAGCCCACAGCACTGAGAATAATACTGAAATGACCTTTGTCCACTGGCTGAGGAAGGAACATAGACGATGCGAGCTTGAAGAAAACGAGTGCACAATTCCATCAAGTGTCCCAGTAAGCTATTTCAGTGGGTCAGCATGCACAACACCAGGGCCTCTCCTAAGTGGAATGCAGCCATCATTCATGGTTTTGAATACAGCTGTGCTTCTCCTACTATGACATGTCAACATGTCCGGTCTATTGCTGCTGGGAAGCTTCATTTTTGGAGGATATGACAGAGGGTACAAAACTCTTACTGTAGCGGAGCCGCACCAGACCAAGGACCCCTATCTGCGTCCTGATGGAAGCAGTGTGGAGGAGGGGTAAGTGCAATATTTGTTAGTGGCAAAATATGTGTCAAACCGTACTGAATAAAGTATGGTGGTGCTGCAGAGATGTCCATACGGACTTAAGAAAAGATCTTTCTTTGGTACAGATCCTCGCAAAAATGACACTATAATCATTTAACATATTTAAAATTTTTATATTTTTCAATGACGACAGTGATACAAAAATGATCATTCCCTCCAATATCGTGAATCATATCGAATCGCAATATCAGTCAAAAATAATCGCAATTAGATGCTTTCCTCATTTCGTGCAGCCCTATTGCACAATACACTAAGTTTGTGCATGAAGATGCATGCATATTCTGGTGTTCTACAAGCAGAGCTGCAAAGATCAATCGATTTAATCGAATTGTTGCCTACTATTAAATTAATAATTAATCTGTGACAGTAAACTGAATATCATTGAGTTTTCACCGTTGTCTGACATTTCATAGACCAACCAACTAATTGATTAATCGAGAAAATAATCGCCAGATTAATCGACCATGAAAATGATGGTTAGTTGCAGCCCTAGTTAGTAGTACAGTGGCAACGGTGCAGACACAGACTAGAAAGATTTCACTCTTTCACTGCAGGAACAGCATGCAACTGTAAATTGCTGCCGCTCCGTTGCTTGGCCTCAAGGAGTAATTACTTGCAAAAGTCGACTGTACTTTGTTTCCACCTATCAGGCAGCACAAAGGACATTCTGTCTGCCAGATGACTGAGAGTTTTGTGTTATAACATGCCTATTCAGTTCTGCTTGATGGCTAAAGAATGGAAGGAAACTACCTCTGCAGCACTTAAAAATCGATATAAATGTGTAAAGATTACCACCGGTTGAGATAAAAAAAAATGAATCACGGTGCATTTTTTAAACGGCCTAGGGCGTAATGTACTTTTGATTTCACTTTTCTGACTTCAGACATCACGTCTTCTTATTTTATGTATGTGAAGAGATTTCTTTCTGTTTATTTTGTTATTTTGATGTGGGATTTGTTTTATATATCTACTACATTTTTTTATTTTTATTTGTCATTTAGGATAGACTACAATTTCAGTTGCACTTCTGATAAGAGGACACATCTGTTGTTTTGCACAGTTAATATAAAATAATCTTGAGAAAATCCTATCATGAACTTAAAATCGTGAATTGTGAGTTGAGCGTATCGTTATATCGCTAGCGCACTGTTCATTGTGACATATGAAGTTTTAGTCTGTGGATGAAATGTGCAGAGTTTTAGTCAGATTTTATCATGCCCTTTAAACTTTTTGAATTACACCCTCCTACATTACATCCCTATGTTAGAGCTGCACGATTATGGCCAAAATGATAATCACGATTATTTTGATCAATATTGAGATCACGGTTAATTATCGAGATTATTTGTTGATTTAACCAAAACAAATTTTATTGTCACATAGGCTAATTATAACTGCTTTTACATCCATATTGTGCTACATTCCTGTTAATACATCCATATTGGGCTACGTTCTTTATTGAAGGATACTGTGAATGAGTATGCCATTTCAGCTGTTGTGCGACCGTTTTCCATACATGCACGTTTGCCGTAATGTATCTACCTGACGAAATAGCAACGCAGATTTCATTGGCTCATTACACTGCTACTTACATGTCTGCGTTGCGCTCTGATGCTCCGAAACCCACGTTAGAGGCAACATAAACATCGCTGCATGTCAAGGTAGTAAACACTAATAACACGTTACACAGCAGGTAGCGTTAGCCTACCGTTAGCTACAGTAAACGCTAATAACCCGTTACACAGCAGGTAATGTTAGCCTACTGTTAGCCACAGTAGTAACTGGATTAAACACAGCTAAAATGCTGACAGCTAAACGGTGTAGTGTGACTGTATTTCCAACAGCGGGATGTCCAACAGTCTGCTGCTAAAGCTATGAGCTAACCGACACAAACTCGCACTATGGTCACTGCTGTTGTCTGAAAAACAAAACAGATGGGACAAAATGTTGCGTTTACTGGTAAACACTGTGACCGGCTTATGATGACCGACTGCTACCTGTTGTGGAATTTTCCTCACGGTACTCTGTCCTCTGACTGTCTACATCTAGAAACTAAGCTGCGTGGTGCAGGGAACAACTCTGATTGGCTCACGGAGGCACGTGATCAGACAGTGATTTATGGAGCGCTAGAGTGGCTTTGCAAAAACTTTGATAAGGAGCGTTCTATGACGCATTTTAAATATCGCTCGATCACGCAAATTTGATCGTGGGAAGCCAAAATCGTGATCGTGATAAAAATTGTATTAATTGTGCAGCCTTACCCTATGTTAACATTACATCCACGCTAGGGCGTGACAAAATAATAATCTCAATTATTGTGATCAATATTAAGATCAGGATTATATACCACGTCCTTGTTGTGCTACATTCCTGCTAATTAATTCCTAATAATTAAGTAGGGCCGGACCCAAATATTAAGATACTCGTTTGTTTGGTAGGTAATCGGTTTTCAAGTTTGGGATATATATATATATTTTAATACTGTAACAAAATTCTTAAAAATGAATGCCTTTAATTACTGTCGGGATTAAGCTATGGGCAGAGGACTTCCGCTAGCCACTAGCCACTAGGCTAATGCCAGTGTAAATACTGAAACAGTGCAGCGTTACCCCATCCATCTCAGCTGAGAACGGAGAAACGTCTGGCGGGTTATAAACGACCAGTCGGATGCGTGGAGAGGTCTGATGGGTTACACCGCAACAGCCTGGTGTTGTTTTCAGGCGATTTAATAAAGGTAACCCGAGGTAAACGCAGTGGACGGCCGTGCGTGATGCCACTGCTGGCACGCCACTCGGTCCTTACCGAGTCACGTTGTCAGTTTTGGAAGCGCTTCATTTCATAAGCAGTTTTTTTTAGGAGCGGAGCACGCATTTTAGACGTCGATATCGCAGTCAATCATGTTCATTTAATTGTGGCAATCCAACGTCCAATGTCGTCTTAGCGATAAATATTTGATTAATAGTGCAGCGCTGATCCACACTAGCTTGGTTTTCTATAAATGCCTGTGTACTGTGGTTTGTCCCGGCCGTTTTGGTGCCGCCTCTTGTCTAATTCTCAAGGGATTGTAGATGAATTTAGTCCATAAATCTGTTTCTTCCGAGAAGCGCTCATGCCAGAACATTACTGGCAGAGACAGAACGTTATTAAATGCAAGATACTCCATATTAACAGTAGTGCATCAGGTCAAGCAGTTAAATCATCTTCTGAACAGGACATATTATTGGGCTGCGGGGAATACGGTCTCACTTCTCGGGAGATACAGTGTGGGATTCCACGGATGCATGCAGACGTTGAATAAGACTAGTTAGTTTTGGTCGTGGAGAAACCAGACACCAGTGGGTCAGATTTGGAAGCCAAAACGGGGCATTGAGCCAGAGCCAAAGCTGTCAGAGTTCCTTCATGTTGGAACATGTGGAAGGGGATGAAAAATTCACTTCAAACATGTTGATCTTGAGTAAATCCAAAGGGACACAAACGCTCTTACATTGACGTAGGGGCTAGCTGTTGCAACTGGAAGAAACAGAGTCTGGGGTCTGCGGCTGAATAGTAGGGCTGCCACCTCTTAGTCGATTAGTCGACTTATCGATCGTTTTGGTCTTAGTCGACTAAGATTTCTTTTGTCGATTAGTCATTTTTTATGCTTATTCATGCTTAATTACTTATTTCCAAGAAACTTCTGAGCACATTTATGGTAAACACAAGATTTAAAGTGGTGCTTTTGCAGGATTAATTGTGGAGAAACTTAGTTTTAAAGATGGTTAATTAACTACATTTATATTGTGCTTTTCTAGTCTTAACCACCTCTCAAAGCGCACAGCTCTGTCAAATCAACTAATCGATTAGTCAACAAAATCGTACAAGTGTTAGTCGACTAAGAATTTCTTTAGTTGAGGACAGCCCTACTGAATTCCATACTACACTAAGTTTTCATTAGCACACACACACACACACACACACACACACACACACACACACACACACACACACACACACACACACACACACACACAAACAAACACACACAAACACACACACACACACACACACACACACACACACACACACACAAACACAAACACAAACAAACACACACACACACACACACACACACACACACACACACACACACACATACCACCAGTGTGTTAGGGTGTTTTCACATATAGTCCTCTTTAAACGAACCACACTCAGTCCTCTTAAAGTGGACCAAAGAGTGGACCGACAGAAAAGGGACTCTTTTTGCGTTCACTGAAAGGTGACTCAGTTCTCTTTCTAGTCCACTTCAGCTCCGATGGGGCCTCCCGGCTCAAATACATTGGCAAAAGACAAAAGGAACCTGAAGCGTGTTGTGTTTACAATGCACAGGTAAAGAGAACCGCAACATGGGCTTTCACATCTGCCTTATTTAGTTTGGTTGAATCGCACTAGAGTTGGTTTTTTCCCTCCTTGGCGCGGTTCGTTTGGGCAGGTGAAAACCCAGCAGTCGCATTCGGGTGCGCACCAAAAGCGGACCAAACAAGTGTACCGAGACCTGCTTGATGACGGGGTCTCGGTACGCTTTCAGTCCAACTCTGGAGCGGTTCGTTTGTGGTGAGAACGTGATCCGACCTCGAGCCCTAACTGTTGGTACTCCTCAAGTCTAGCTAATGTCTCCTGTAGTCAGGTGTGCTTTTGCAATCTGCGATATGGCAGATCATGCAAACTGTAGCAGCTTTCAACGTTTCTCTCCCAGAAATGGACTGTGGTCAAGCTCGCTGTCGCTCGCATCTCTGTGTGCAGAGTGAACTTTCTTGCACTTGCTTGTAATGACGCATTTTGGTACGCTTGGATTTTTCCAGGTGTGAAATGAAACCGATCCAAGGGCAAACCGCTTTAAGTTTACAAAGTCATCAACTGGTTTGGACCAGCGCAAACGAACTACAGGTGTGGAAACGCCCTTAAAGCGAACCTTATGGAGTACGGTTTGTTTTAGAGAGGTCTGAGTCCCTTTTGGAGGGCTGTTGTTCTTCCTATTAACATTTGTCTTTGTAAAGTCTGGTGTAAATGGCTAACTCTTAAAGTATCACTTTCCCTATACAGTGTTACCACCTCGACTTCACCAGCAGCCTGTACACACACCCCATTCATTTGGGCTGCTGTGATGCATGAAGCTGCTGATTTTCTCAAACGACGTTTTTCAAGCTTTAATGCTCCCAAACGCTGAAACGGTTAGTGAACTACAATGACCATGATTCATCAGCGCTGCGTCAGTGGTGTAGCACATCTGTTCTCCCCGGAGTCTGCCTGCGTCGGCGCTGACACAGACCCAACGGAGAGCATTTGGGATGACGTCTCGACAAACAGATGGAAGTATAATAATCAGCAATTGTCGCAGTGTTGCCAGCCTCAAGTGGTTTGACAGACTTCAATGCCTGGAAGAAGAAGAAGAAGAAGAAAATGAATTACCGGGCTCGCTAAATGAACAGTCAGTAGCAAGTCGGCAGTGTATCCCAGTGCTGCTGCTGCTGTTGCGGTGAACTGGCTACCTGTTGGAAACATGTAAAGGCAGAGAGATTTACCCTCACTTTTCCCCCGATATCTGAAATGTTATCTTATTTTCCTCTCCATCTTCCTCTGAAAGACATGTCAGTCATTCAGGCGAGTCTCTGTTGCTTTTAAGTGACGTTTTATTCCTCTTCGCCCTCTTTTCACCGCATCACTCCTTCGCCCTCTTTCAGTCTTTAGAAAGTGCAAAAGTAAGGACTTCTGTGCTGATTGGATATGCATTTCTGCGATGCGATAGGGAGGACGAGAGGGAGGGAAAGAGGGGAAGAGAATGAAAGGGAGGGAGAGAAAGAGGGAAGGCAGTTGGAGGAGGAGAAAGGGTGAAGAGAGGAAAGTGGAAATGAATAAGGTTGGGCATAGCCAGATAAAGCTGTTAAGGAGGCATCAGGCAAACATTTGCTGATGGACTCCTACTGACCCTCCCCTCTTTGCAATGTGTACCCTGTGGCCCCCAATTACCGTTAATTCCAGTGCAACCGGTGCTCTTATGTGGGAATAAAATGTAATTTGTGTTAGTTTGTAGTAAATTAGTTGAACACCGCTATGTTTAGGAATATGTACCATGTAAATACAATAGCTCTTCAAACTCAAAAACTGGATTTAGACTTAGGTCCCCTCTGCAAGACATAGACACAAAATTACCTGATAATGCTGGACACGCCTTATGTGATATTTGTTATTTTAGTGACGCAAACTCCAAATTCCATTGCAGATAATCAGATTACTAAAGAAACAATTGACATGCAGTGAATCTGAGGCTGGTAACCCAGCCTTGGGGAGAGGGAGGAAACGATAGAGAATGACACATAAGCTAAAGGAGATGAAGAAAGAGACCGTGATCTAACCACCCCCCCCTCCCACCTCTACACCCTTTACTTTCCGCCTCGCTACATATCGGGCACACTACTTCCTCCACTGGTAATGAACGTTGGCACCGGTCGTAAATCGGGCCCTGCCGAATCTTCCAATATGGAAGGAATTCCTAGTGATACTGGGCCAGATCGTAAATAGTGAGAGGACACTTGAGAGGAGAAAGTAAGAAAGAGATGGATGGACAGAGGGAAGGACACAAAAAAGTGTTTGTGTGTGTGTGTGTGTGTGTGTGTGTGTGTGTGTGTGAGACGGAGAGAGAGAGTGATGACAGACAGACGTTGTCCTTGGCAGACAGTCTCTGCTTCTTCAGCCAAGCCCATTCTCTTGAAGGTGTCAGACACACACACACACACACACACACACACACACACACACACACACACATTTAGAATTGGAGTGTGTCATGGGGGTGAAAATAACACTTGCTGCTGCCCAGTTGTCTTCTGACTTGAGGCAACGGGCAGCCGGAGGGTTCAGGGCAACTTTTAATGGTTGAAATTCTTAATAAATCAAATTAATCCTGCTCTTTTTTAAGGTCACTCTATTATTGGCATTGCATGTTTGTGGGATTAGAAGCACAAATCCTCCTCATGCATTAAACACACACACACACACACACACACACACACACACACACACACACACACACACACACACACACACACACACACACACACAAACCACGTGTTGTAGGATATTAGGGCTGTCCCAAACGATTGCTTTTTAAACGATTAATCTAGCGATTATTTTTTCCGATTAGTCGACTAATCTAATGATTAATTTTTCAATTATTGATTATTTTCCCATTGCTCTATTATTAACAATTTACACAAAAATAATTTCAATAAGGTTCTCTATTTATTAAAATAGTTTAACACTGCACTGTTCAAGTAAAATGAATTAGTAGTGCAACCTGAAGCCAAATGTAGGCTATCAATCAATCCAACCACAAAATAAAGTCACCTTCAGGAGGAATACTAAAATAAAACTGAAAGTAAACAGAGCGCGCGCTCGTCCTTTCGTGCTGCTATCTCTGACTCACTAACTGGACCGTCGACCTGACAAAAAACTGCATGAATGCGGAGAAGCTCGGCTAGCTTCCGAGCTAAGGTGGGGCTACAGTTTAGGTGTCCCTAGAACCTGCGTATCTAACAGTAGTTCTGCATTACATTAGTTCTGCATTACGTTAATTAATTTGCACGCAAGTTTTATTATTTATTTTATTTATTGACGCGTCGACGCAAATTATTTGTGTCGACGCATTTACATAATCGATGACGTCGACTACGTCGACGAATCGTCCCAGCCCTATAGGATATGATAACTCTGATAACAGATCTGTTGTCTGTTGATTAATGCTATGCAGTCTACACGAGCATGTATTTGTTTTAGTCCCGTGGTTTTAATGCCATTTCAGACGCCTTTTCACACTGCCAGGAATAAAACTGTCGGGGAAACTATGCATTGTTGTTATTTTGGACACATTTTGGACACTTACCCTATGTTAACATTACATCCACGCTAGGGCCGCACGACATGAAACATGTTAACATCGGAAGCTTTAATTCCAAAATGTCAGACTGAGTTTTTTTAAGCCTTCTTCAGTTAAACCCTAGGCTGGATTCAGGCTTCAACTGCCCCCTGATTCAGGCACCCGTCCTCAGCCAACCGTTGTATGTTTCGGGACACTGATGCATAAACGCAAGGCACATACAGTACAGCGGAAAAACGCAGGGTGCTCAGCAACGCAAAAGCAGCGAGCAAAGCTCTTTAAAAAGCTGCCCCAGGCTGCTAAAATGCACTCTGATCGGGGCCCCACTCTGCTGATGACACTCATGCAAACCATTTTTTTAGCCTCAGCTCTCCACCACCCCAACCTCCTCCTTATGTGATAAGCTTTGTGTATTGCTGATGTACCAATGGCCCCCTTTACACCTTGCATTAAAATGTGCTTTAGGTGATTGCATTGCAATTGGATTGAGCTTTACTACAGATAGTGCAGGCTTTTTATTCACATTAAATACATTGAGGGCGGATTGTGATGTGCTAAACCACCTCCAGAGGTGGTCAGGGACGCATTGTGACCACATTGAACACGTGTAAATGCAAATGCATTTTCAATCCACATACAACTACTACCAGCACCGGCCTAAGTCCTGACACCGGGGTGCGCACAACTTTCAGCCCAGACACGAAGAAGATCTCCATGCAGCAACAAGAGCAAAGTTCCATTAGAGAAATAAACTCCTAGTCATTAGGAAGTCAGTGCTGGGAGCTGAGGCGAGAGTGGCCACTCCTGGTGGACGGTGCACCTCCGAAAACACCCCGAAACTGCATCTCAAATGGCAGACATCTATCCGTCCTGTGCTGTAGGATGCTGCCTGTCATTGCTAGAAACGGTTAATTCCTTAATGCGATGTCTCTGGCTCGATCATAACTCCAGCAGGCCACCCCATTATGCATGTGGAAAGTTTTCACATCTTGCCCAAATCAAGTTTGACTTCTGCATACATTATGCACATCACCACCCTTAGAACCCCGCAGATATACCATCTAAAGTTTACCAAGGAGCCAAGCAGACTGCTGAAGAAGCTGCAAAGGTCATCCCACTGGGGGAATGGATTGGTGTAAAAGACATTATCACATGCCCTGCTGATTATTCGTGCGTGACTAGTGATGGAGCGCAAGGATGTTAGTTCACATCATCCAACTGTCTGACATTTTGCTATATCTACTGGCTAGCTTTGATAATGAACGTTCCTAGTCCCCAAAGGATGATTTCTGATGCTTCTAACTCCTAACCTTTGTTTGGCATCACAGTCAAACGCCAAGATAGCAAGTTTCTGTTCTTAAAAATGGATATCCACATGGCCCAGTGGATCAATCCCAGTGCCTTTTGAACATTAAGCTTTTTTCCCATTGACACCATTTGATCAAAATGTTGGCGTGGAGACGTCAGAATATATAGGTCTCAGGTTGTGTTGACATTGTAAGGACAGAATCGCAGAATTCACTTTGGAAAATCTTGTCTAACAAGCTGTCATGGAGTAAGGCGAACTACTGTAAAGCTACACCCCAAAGCAATATAAGTCTATAGAGTTTAGTCAGTTATGGTAGAAAGGGTTTAAACAACAATTCTCTTGTATTTTGGTTTCATGTTATAGGTAATGATAGTCGTTTCTTGCATTTTCACTCGAGACCTACTGTCACAACACTCCACACACATTGACTTAGGCAGCGTGTGGGTGTGGCTGTGGCTGTGTAAAGGCTCTGTACATGCCCCAGTAGTTTTGCATGTCCGAGCAGCGCTTTTTGGATTACAGCATCGTTACCAAACAGGGACGCACGAAAGCCGATTCACGCCAACATGCGCCCTCCTCTGTGCTCTGCTCTGGACTGTGGCAGATCTGTTATGCAGCACATGGCTGTGTGGTCTTGAGGCTTAATTTGGGATTAACATTCAGGATATTACCGATTACCACACCCCACATTTGACCTTCTGTGTCTAGTTCAGCCACCGCTGGATGGATGAGCTTTAATCTTTGAGTAGTTACAGCGACTCAACCTCGCGGCCGAAGCCAGAACGTCCGATGAAAAGCTTTCAAAACATGTTGTGTCACGCTGTCGGAATGAAAGGGAGGATTACACACCAGCATTTCTTTGACCAATTTGCATCCAAGGCTTAACTCAAACCCTAATGAGCTTCAATTCAACTTCTCAAGGATTGCAGAAAAATTTGCTAGCTTTGCAAAAAAAAAAAAAAAAAAAGAGTATTTGTATAACATTTTTAATCTAACATTATGTCACCTTCTCTTCAAATAAAAAACAAATCCCGTCAAATTGATGATAATGAGATTGTATGTTGGGAAAACAAAGTGATGGGGATACAGTGCAATAGAATAATATAATCACAAAGCCAAAAAACAATTTCAGACCTATCTGCATTGATTTTTGTAAAATATATAATTTAATGCTTTCATTTACACATCAAGGGCAATTTACTTGTTATCCTCTGTTTCTCTGGAGGGAACTTTGGGAATCATATTGAAAGACATGGGCATTTAACAGACATGGAGGGTCTACAAAAGGTGTCAAACAAGCTGTTTTCATAATAATAAAAAAAGACCTACTGTATACACATTTTGTAACTGGCAGTAGTTAAACTGCTACAAATATGTGACCCATTAAAATAGGGGATGAAGGCTGAATTCCTTTTTATCTGATTCTAACAACAAGGCCGTGGTTAACCAGCTCAGAATGATGCGAGTTATTCCAACTCCCAAGTTGGATTAATATGAGGTTGTCCTGTTCTTTTCTCATGATGCCAACATTTCCTGAATACAGCAAACACAAAAAAAGACACACTTGCATTATGGGAAGTGTGGGATTACCGTTTTTATGTGGCACGACTCAAATGATTGGGTGTAAATGTCATGGTATCTCAGTCTGTTGTTATATTGAATTTTTAATTCACTTTTTCAACATTATATTTTGACTTCCCCTCTAACTTTATGAAAGTGCCATGGATACACAAAACATACTCAAATATAGTGTCTTCTCCATAATGTATTCATTTTCTGTGTATAATTAATTTTGAGTGTACATTTTGGGATTGTTACCTTTTGCAGTGCTCTCTCTCTCTCGCTCTCGCTCTCTCTCTCTCTCTCTCTCTCTCTCTCTCTCTCTCTCTCTCTCCCCTGCTGTCCACCAAGGGCCAACTGCCAGCTGCCCCCGTACTTCTCTGTCTCATCCATATTTGATGCATCTCATTAAAACTTGATCGTGGAAACACTTCAGCATTCTGATATTCCTGCTGATCCACTATTTAGTCTCCCTCAGCACTTTGGCGTGAAAGGGCCCCCCCTCAGTCATGCTTGAGAGAAGAAACTTAACACAAAAACAAAGTTTGAGAAAAACACCCCAAATTATCTCTAGAGCGGTAGCGGATGACGGAGTCTGATCGGTTCGGCAAAACAAATAGTTAGCCCTGATGTCTCCAAGTGCACCGCGTAAATGGCGATTGGTATTTCAGAGCAGGGCAAAACGACGACAGGAGATGGCTCGTTAAACATTCAGTGTGATGGTAAAGTTGGTCTGGTTTGTTTCTTGAGTTTTTGCCACCTTACACGCAGGGAAGTGAGCTTTCTGCTCAGTTCAAGTGCAGCACCCCGCTGTAGTTACACTACAGGGTGCTCGTCGCTTCATATTTCCAGGTAGCTACCCAGAGCCGATCCGCCCTATACGCTCACTACGCAAGCTGCGTAGGGCCCCGCAAATTACTCGAGGCCCCGCCTCCCCCTTGTGTCATAGCGTGTCAATTAATCAGCATCCATGACAAAATGAAGCAAAACTATCCTTCTGGTCAAGAGAAAACACCATGAGAGTGAATTGCGGGAACAACAATCAGGTAAACTTGTGTTCTCTCCTCTCCAAGTTTGATGTCAGCAAAGTAAAGTTATGTTTATGTGCATTTCTATTGTGTTTTTTTTCGGTCTTGCTAACCTAGCTGGGCAGGCAGGCAATGCATGTCTTGATCTGTGTCTAGCTGCTAATGCCAATCACTTCCAGGGCTGTGTTTTGTGACTTTGTGCCTGACAAAGGTGAGAGTAAAATACATTATATATAACGTTTGATAAACGACAAAGTGCAACGGTGTTTGTTTACTGCAGCTCGGAAAAGATAACCACGTTGGGTGTGTTATCATGCGTTAGGCGCGTGCACGAAATGAAACGCACATTTTTCAAACAGAAATATATGTGAAGACCAGACAGACTGTAGGCTACAATATATGGGCGTGAATGATGGCACTTCTCATCAAAGTACACATTATACATTATACATACACTGATTATCTAGTCTCAGACAATGTGTAGTTAAAAACTCTAAACAACTGCACTAATTATGCAAGATGGAAAGCAATGTATTGACAATTTGACATTGATTTATAAGCTATATTGAATTTAAAATGTTAATTAGCTGGACATACTGGTCAATAGGGATGCACATCCCTCAGTAAATTATAACCATAAATCAAGAATTGCTTCAACATACATAATAAATAATAATAAAAAAACTTTAACATGCTATGGCAAGCCATTTTAGCTTTTATTCGTTCACAGTTTATGCATTTTTGATATCAAGACTTAGATTTTTTTTACTATTTGCAATGTGAATTCTTGATTATTTTTACTAGTAGGGCCCCTTAGTTATTTTTTACCTACTAATGTCTATTTTTGATATCAGGTATTACATGTTTACTTGTACAAAAGTTAATTCTTGATATCACTCACAGGGATTATTAATATCTGCATCACTAGTTCACTATTTAAATATTACAAGAGCCAAGCCATAGTATAAATAGTATTTTATATTTGAAAATGTATAAAAGGAAATTGGGAGCCAGTTTAATTGGGTCGGATGCAGCTTATAAAAATGAGTTCTCTATAATTTGCAGGTGCTATGCTTAAGTTTGTCAGTAGAGGACATGCTGGATCATCAGCCAGTACAAGCACAGACTCAGTTGTTACACATCCAGCCTCCACAGCCAGTACTAGCACAGACCCAGTACAGCCAGCTTCAGCAAAAACAGCACAGCCGTCTTCAGCAAGTACTAGCAACACAGACCCAGGTGAACTGGTGACTGTGTGGCAATGGCAAATGGTTTACATAGCTCACGGCACCACGGGTCAGGTAGAGGGCCCCTTAGCAGAATTTTGCTTAGGGCCCCAGGGAGGTCAGGATCGGCACTGTAGCTACCACAAAAAGTGTACCTCTGTGAAATAATCACATCCTACAGAAATAACTAAACAACTTCAGGGGCCTATTCACTTTCAACTACACCTTTTTTTGTAAATAACTGACCCCAGATACCCTGAAGAAAAAAATAACTGTCAACATAGCATCATGACTTTGCGTAAACATACACGCCACTTTCCTAAAGCCAAATGGCGTGTTATCTCTAAGCATTTTTGAGCTATCCGCGTGTATGTCTACGCTGTATACAGCGGATGTTATCGCGAGAACGTGCCGTGCTATCGCGAGAACGTGCCGTGCTATCGCGAGAACTTTAAAAAAAAATAGTAGTTTTAAGCTATTAAAGGCTTTAGTAACACAAAAAAACCCCGACAAAAACATGAAGGTGACCAATGTCACACGCTTAGGAAAACAATAAACGGCTGGGTTTAGGAAAGAAACATTGTGGAAGGCTTAAAAAAAAAAAATTATTGAAAAACACCACACGTGGGACGCAATCCCGGCTCTCCTGGGTGAAAGTCCTGTGTTTTACCCATCCACCCCAACCGACCTCCCTCCGCGGACTTACGTCCTTTCATACTACTCGCTACGGCGAAAATTCACACGTAATGTAGATCACTGGCGGCTGAACGGCGTTGATAAACATGCTAAAAAAGTGATTTTGCGTCTTGATAACACGCCAAAATGGTATAAGAATAGGCGTGTCATACATACGCCACTTTATGAGATCAGTCTGTAAGCATGAAGTGGCAGCTCAGTTCTGAATTGGGTGCTGTACTGAACAAACTTCAGTCCGGGCTGGGATTCTGAGTCTGGGCCAGGGACGGCACATGGCTTTCGCTGCAAACACGGTGGTGGCTGAGCCGTAATGGCGGTGGCCTGCACTGCTAGCCGCGAACTGACAGTTGTCATAGTGCTCCCACTGCCTAGCGCAGTGGTTCTCAAACTTTCTTTTACATCGCATACCACTTCAGAAAATATTAGGCTCTCTAAGTACCACCATTATGGCCCACATCAAAATAGAGTAGCATAGGCCTATATCAGTTTCAGCTACGGGTAGTTCACACAGGAGGTAGGTTCATTCCTAAAACCAATATTTGTTGTCGACAGCCACGCAGTACTTCCTCCGTCCCGCTCCAACTGAAGCCAAATTTGAGGCTTCTCGGTCATATCTTCTTACTGTTTTGCGTAATTTGCCGCTAGCAGTTGCTGTGGAGGCTCAAAATAGTCTCCTCTTCATAACACACTTCTCTTCCTAATAGTTCAAGTTTGAAGCCACAATTGCAGTGTTTTGAACCGTTGATTATACCTCTGCTTACTATAGTGCCATCACATCTCGTAACTAGTTATGGATGTATGCGGCGCCCCGTCCATGAACCTAACTATATAGCAAGTTGATATCGAAACAAAAATATTACACTTAAACATGTATTTGTAGTATTTCTATAGTATTATTATATATATTCTTTTATATATCAGAGATTCCATCCACATACCACTAGAGGGAGCTGCCCCTCTGCTCTGTATGGAGGTTACCGCTGATCACTAGCAGATCACAACGGGAGGGGGAAATGGGGAGCGCTAACAACAACAGTTAGTTAGTTAGTTAGTTAGTTAGTTAGTTAGCTCACAGCGGTAACGTTAACCTGTCCCGACCAGAGCGCCAGCCAGCGGTACATTGGACACGAAGGGAGGGGCAAACGGGTTTCATCATTCATTCCCAGGTCATCAATGCCAAAGGACAGGACTAACATGCACGTACGTGCACGGGGGCGGCAGGACCGGCTACCAAAACCAAAACAAAGAACCGAGAGGCTCGGATTACAACACGCACAGAAGGCAGCGTGACTTCATTCTCCGCTCAGGACGCCATTACCGATTACTGATATTAATGTTCTGAATGTTGAGTACAGCCCATTTTTTTTAACCTTAAATAATGTGAAATACTAAAACTAGCAATACACTTTACTAATAAGCAAAATAAAACCCCAAAAAACAACCTTTTATACCTCACAAATGCAAATATGAAACAACCATATGTCCCTATAAAATCAAATAATTGAAGCTTCCCTTTCTCTTGCTATCTTAGCACTAACGTCCTGCCTAATTACCTGGTTGACGTTGTTTGCATCCCCCAGTTGTGATGCTCGCCCCATTGTGGGCAGCTACTTGCGCACACATGTACATGAGGGCAAACACTAGGGGTGGTAAAAAAATATATATATATATTGAAAATTGTATGTATCGTAATTTTTTTTGCACAGTATTATATAACAATAATATTATTTATTTATTTTTTTACCAATGATTAACCCAAATCATTTTCTGTTTATACGGTACCGCCGACGTCGACTACATCATATCCGTTTCCAGCAAAACAGAAAGCAGAAAATGCAGAAAGTCCACGTTATGTACTTCTTTAAAAATGAAATGCATGTCAGACCGACTGACTGACTGATGTGTAATGTGCATTCTAATTTTAGAAAGCAATTAGTTTTTAGAAATGTCTCATGATATATTGTCTCTGGGAGTGTATTATTCAACTTTTTGTTTTTTTTTATCAAAGAAGGAAAAGAAAATCGCAAAACTCAAATGCTGTCGAATCGCAATACAAATCGCATGGGCACACATGTATCGTGAAGGAATCGGATTGGGACAAAAGCATATTGTCCCAGACCTAGTAAACGCACACACACACTCACACACACACACACGTACACACAGCATGCAAACACATGGACTGTACCTTGCCTCACTTGAACACGTGAAAGATGCTTCTCCTTAGCAGACGCCGGGATCCCATCAATCCTGCTGAAGGCCACAGTCACACACCAACATGCAAGTGCACACACTTCACTGTTTGACTATTTCACAGTGTAAATATCAAGACGTGCCTCTTGTTTAGTCAATGTGTGTGTGTGTTCCTGTTCCTGTTCCCCGGACACTAACGTGTGCTTAACCCTGTGTTTGCTCTGCAGAGCCCCAGCTGAAGGGCATCGTCACGCGGCTTTACTGCAGACACGGCTTCTACCTCCAGATGCTGCCGGATGGCACCATGGAAGGCACAAAGGACGAAAGCAGCTCCTTCTGTAAGTGAACAGTCGGACGCACAGAGATCAGACAGCCAGTTTAAAGAAGGCGTGCATTTCATAGCTCTCTAACAGTCACCAGTGGTTCTCAACCTCCTCGAGTTGCTCCCTAGTCTAGAATATGTCATTTCATATTTATTTTTTTTGTCCCCCAACCATCTGGCAAACCCCCAGAAATGATCTTGCGATCCCCATGGGGGGGTCCCCCGACCCCCAGGTGAGAACCACTGATTTGTACAGCACTGGGAATTCCCACTGCTTTGATGCCAAAAGGACATTTAAAAAAAAAAGAAATAATAGAAAAGGGAGTTCCTGGTTGGAGAGTGGTTTATCTGACTAACGTCTGGACAGCACATGGATGCAGGATAACACTGCCATGCTTTTCTGGTCTGATGATGATGATGGCATACATAATTGCTACCTGGATGTGTTGTCATGGTTTCCCATATTCCTATAGCACTATTTCGGGGCGAGTATATGCACTCAGCTTGTAACTGCAGTGTTTTAAAGTCACTTAATAGCACCGGGAGAACCCTCTGGGGATCTGAATCAAGACTTAAAGCTCTGCCTATTAGTACAAAAACGTGTGACACACACACACACACACACGCACACACGCACACGCCACAACCATGTAAACACATCTCACTCTGCGAGAGGTCATCACCTGGGTGATTACTGACCAAAAACATCACACACTCCTGGACTACCCTCCAACCCTCCCAAAGAGATCAATTTTGTGTTATAGGATATCCCTGATGTGGAAACACACCATATTTTTCTGTAAAAAAAAAAACAAAGAAGTTTGGATGGAAACCATGAAGCCTGCACATTTTCGGATTTACGGTCTTCAGAGAGAAGAACAAGAATTCCCACTGACTCTCAGTTGTACTTCCCTCAGCATTTCCTTGAGATGTAGCCGTGTTAATAGCTTTTAATAACCTGGATTAAACCTCCAGGCATTTTTTGTGAGGTTTTCCCCTTGGCATTTGTCCCGGAGAAAACATTTAACAGTATTTTTTTTAATGTGATTTAGACATTGCCAGGATTATGTTTGATGAGTGGAAAACTTGCAGTGGGATTGGGACGAGTAAAGGTGACTACACAGCGAGCCGATAATCGGCTGTGTGACAATTTTAGTACAATATGAGATCGTATTCTGAACAAGCCACCATGACAGTCTGTCTTTGAACAGACCCCCCTCCTCCTCACCTCTCCCTCTTATGTAACAGCACACCTACACTGAGGCAAACATTGCTGCACTGTGAACTTTAAACGTTCTCACGACGAGTCTGAAATATTCATCACGTAATACCGTTGGGCACATCCGAAGGTGAACGGTGCTCATTTCCAGACCTAACAGTGCTTCCTAGTGTGTCGGGATGTTTATATTTTTTTCATCAAGTCAGTGGGGGTCACCTCGCAAAGTGCGTGCGTGGGTTTGACTTATTGTTTATTTTATAACAACTTTAATTCCATCAAACCCAGGATCTGGTTTAATGTTGTCCTGGGCTCTTTGCATTCTCAGGGGACTCTGTGTGTGTGTGTGTGTGTGTGTGTGTGTGTGTGTGGGTGTGGGTGTGGGTGTGCGTGTGGTGTGTTGGTGGGGGCTGTAAAAAAAAACTCTAAAATTGTGCACTTTTTTTATTTTTCTTATCAAAGTCTCGTTATTTAGTTATTCATTCATTCAGTCATGCAGGAATTGTTGAGTGATGGACATCAATGTAACTGAGTATCAATCAGCGGCACTATCATCTACCTGACTGCATAGAATATTGAAAGGGTACAAACAGCTGTGTGGGCATACTGTAACACACTGACTGTCAGGCTAAGCTTCTGTACTCTCCCTGGGAGCAGAGAGCTTTCAGTATATTGCAGACTGGCCTGGGAAAGACCCGACAATTCAAGTAATTCCCCCAAGTGCAAGCATTTAGTGCGACAGTGGTGAGGAAAAACTCCCTTTTACATGTCAGTCCATTATAATTTCATTATTTTTTTGTGTGTTGCTTTTTAAAAGCCAACAGCGATCATATACTAGTCAAGTCTCTATCGACGACGTTTTATTTCCGGGGATTGTTTGGTGCCGCCGGAGGTTCCGCCAGATGTTCCTCATTTTCAGCCGGACGTCCCTCAGCTTCCGCTTTCTTTGTGTTGGCGTTCTAAACTCCGGTCGATTCGGGAAACGTCCTCCGAGCTAATGAAATTGTATTTATCTTCTTTTTTTTTTTTTTTTTTTTTTGGAGTAAAATTCTCATTACGCAATCAACGGCCATTTCAATTCCAGAGCCCACCTCCCTACGTGCACATGCACAAGTTCCTTCCCGAGGCGATTTTGCAGAGGCACCGTTGCTCCGTCCGGCACTTAGCGCCGCCCAAGACGATTGTGATTGGTGTATAGAAATGCCAATAAACCAGAGCACATTTTTATCCCATCCCGGAATGCTGTGTGGACTAGCCAGACCCTCCTCTGCAGCGCTGTGGAGGAAGGTCTGGCAATGCGAGACTATGTAGTGTCAAAACTGGATGGACGATGAACGATTATGTGAGCTACTCTGACCACTTTTCCCATCTGTCCAGTGCATAAATCCTGGCCCTATTGCTGTGTGAGAGTTTGATTAAATACACATTGATTGAGGTGCCTTGTAAAGGAAAATATCAGCTTAAATGTAGGTCTGAAAACTAGATTGTGACACAGACAGTCAAGACAGAGATAAGGTCATAAAACAGGCCCTTGTGTCAGTCGAAATCTCGCTTTTAGTGGTTTCTTTTATGGTATTCCCATATAGAGTTATGATGAATCAAATAGCCATGAATCAATTACCAGACAGTGAACCTGGGGCTCTTTGAGCCCTGGGGGTCTGGGGCCCACTCCCGCTGGTGATCAAGCCTTGCACCATGGTTATCAATACACATTTATTTCTCATGATTTTCCACTTATATGGGACAAGTAAAGTTCTATGGGTATCCACCAGTCTCCACTTTGCAGACATCTGCATTGCTATTTCGTCCGGTAGATACCGTTAACGTGAACAGAAAATTGCGTCGCCTGTATTTTTCGCGGCAAACGTGCATGTGTGGAAAGCGGTCGCACAACAGCTGAAATGGCATACTGCTTCATAGTATCCTTCAATAAAGGAAGAGGAATGTAGCACAATATGGATGTGAAAGCAGTTATAATCAGCCCATGTGACAATACAATTTGTTTTGGTTCAAATCAACAAATAATCGTGAAACTTAATCGTGATCTCAATATTGATCAAAATAATCGCATTGGCACATAATGCATCAATAATTATAATCCAGTAATATAATACACATCAGTTTGAAATGGGCCCTTCTGTATAATAAGTACTTTTACTTTTGGTACTTTAAGTATATTTTGATGCTACTACTCTTTGACTTACTACTGTAACTACTCTAGGGCTGTCCTCGACTAAAGAAATTCTTAGTCGACTATCAATTAAATGATTTTGTTGACTAATCGATTAGTTGATTTAATCGACAGAGCTGTGCGCTTTGAGAGGTGGTTAAGACTAGAAAAGCACAATATAAATGTAGTTAATTAACCATCTGTAAAACCATCTGTTTCTCCACAATTAATCCTGCAAAAGCACCACAATAAATCTTGTGTTTACCAGAAATGTGCTCATAAGTTTCTTGGAAATGAGTAATAAGCATAAATAAGCATAAAAAAATGACTTATCAACTAAAGAAATCTTATCGACTAAGACCAAAACTACCGATTAGTCATCTAATCGACTAAAAGGTGGCAGCCCTAAACTACTCTACTTCTTCTACCACCGCATGCAACATTTGAGACCTCACAGCCCCGTACAAATGTCTGTAAAGGGGGGGGGGGCACTAAAACTGGGCTAATGGACAATGGATGTGTTTTTTTTCTGATCCAAACATGTGAAACAAAATAAAATCCTGAGGCATGCAACCCTTATTGCACCATGTAACCTTCCCCTGCCCTTCACCTCTTCAAAATGTGTGTATGCATGTGCGTGCACTAGAGAAGTCCTAAAAAAAAAGGGCCAAATCAGCAGCTATAATGTGATAAATAATTCAGGGAGCAACCACATGATTCATGACTGAGGCCCTCGCCCTGACAGAGTTCTTGGCCAACTGTGGTACTGATCGTAAACGGGTGTGTCTCTAGAAGTATACATCGACGCAAGCACACCTTTTTCAGACATGTACAGTACTTGTCTAACAGAAACATTCTCAAAGTACAGTTGCCCTTTTAAAGGGCCTCTCCCAGAATTACCGTCTCTCTCCCATCACCTTTTTCCTCCCCCTTGTCCCCTGACTTCTCCCTTTTATCCCGTGATGACATGGACCCAGTGGTCTGCAACCTCTCTGACCCCCCAGACAGAAATGTGTCGGGAAGGCGAAAGGTTGGTGTTGGGACAAAAGTTGGGAAGGAGGGTATGGAAGCCTTGAGGGGGCGGGGGGGTGGGGTGGGATGTAGCAGAACAAAAATAGTTACAAGTGTGGCTTTTTCTTTATGGCCTTGCAATACTTTTATCACTTTTTTTTTTCTCCCCCTCAGGGCTCCCATAACTAGGCGATAGAGGAAGTTGTCACAAAGCTGGACGTGATTGTATATTAAAGCAAAAAAGCGACAAAAGGAAGGAAACGGAGAATAAAAGGGATCAGAGAAGAGAAAAAAAAAAAGAGGGCATTGTGGAATACGCCAGAGAAAAGTGAGCTACCGAGACAAGGCGGGTTGGCAGAGGAAGAGAGAGAAAGTGAGAGGGAGGGGAGAAATGTGAGGATGACAGAGAAAAGAGGGCTAGAGCGAGAGAGAGAGAAAGGAGCAATAGGGAGCAGGAGGAGCAGCTGGCACACAGCTGATGGCTCCTCCATCACTGTGTCTCCCCCCTCTGGTGGGAGGTCAGAGGAGCTGCCCCCCCCCCTCTCTGCACCTCTCCTTTTCTGTTCTCGGCTCTTCCAAACTGTTATGTAATGAAGCTGGAAGAGGAATGAAGGCAGCAGAGACGAGCGTGGTAAGGGAGTTGAGATTTATTGTCTATTTATTGGGGAAGAAAGTGCTGTTAAAAGACTATACTATTATAAGGGCTGCACAATATATTTATTTTTTATTGTCATTGCGATACTTGCACAATATACACATCGCGAAAGGCTGCGACCTATTGCAAAAGACACTCCGAATTTTTTTTCTGTTTGTTGAAAGAAAATGTCAGTGGCAAACTGCATGTTAAAATGTAACTCAATCAAATGCATTTAAGGTGTAAAATCACCACTAGACATGGTCTCAGTGTACTTTACAA
The DNA here is from genome assembly GCF_004354835.1 of Perca flavescens. Lineage (NCBI taxonomy): Eukaryota > Metazoa > Chordata > Actinopteri > Perciformes > Percidae > Perca > Perca flavescens. Next base: position 25,754,144 of record NC_041349.1, read on the forward strand.
TTAAAGGAACACAGCGATAACAGACAGCAGCAAAACAACTGAACAGCATTAAAGCAGTAATAATAAACAATACAAAACCAGCAACATAAGAGAACAAGTGAAGAAGCTGCTCGATGGTGTTTTAAGCCCCATGCATTGACTTCAAGGCAGAGCGGCAACCGTTGACTTCAAGGCACCTAACCTTAACCCTAACCATTGCCTAATCCTTGTGCCTACCAGGCAGCGCTGCCTGGAAGGCGTTTATGGGGGGTTAAAACACCAAACACAGCAAAAGCATTGTTTGTGCAGGACGCAGAAAGGATGGCATGTTATGGTTGGCTGTAGTATAATGAGTAGAGATGGGTTTTCAATCTAGATTGAAAATTGTCAACTGAGTAAGCTTCTTTAACATGTAGTGGGAGGCCATTCTAAAGATGAGGTATGAGAATGCTCTATCACTAACAGATTTGTTTGTGTACTAGGGGAATAAACTGTCATTGTTTTTTAGTGGTGCCCTTTTATATTGAATTCAATTTGTTCAGTAAAAGAATATTGAGATTGATTTCCTTTCATTTGTTTTAAATTCAACAAGCATTTTGTTGTATTTTAGCAGAATACTGAAAGCAGCAGAAATGCAGAACTGAGTAGACTTAAATATCGGTTTGTTTATCGCAAGTAATGTCGTTATCTCGATGTTCAACGTTTCCTCAAATCGTGCAGTCCTATTACAAATTTTGTGCGTTTTAGCCAGTTTACTATGGTACTATAAAGCTTGTTCTTTACAGTTTGCCAACCATTTTCCTAACTACTGTGCAGACAGATTTTTTTTTGTAATGCCGTTTCCTATGTGTGCTGATGAATGGGTAAGAATGGATTGATTTGAAAAGTCTGTGTGTGATTAAACCCATGGAGTGGAAAGTTTTAATTTGTAGCATTTCAAATCATTCTGATGACATGAGTTGTTAATTGTAGTGTGCCAAAGCGTCTTTTTTGTGATTCTGTGGGGGCTCAAGGCTATAGTTAGGAATGTTAAAACTCTGCACACTGTGGCTGTTACTTGAGGAAGTCTCCGGCTTTATGAACTCACTTATATGAGTGGAAACATAGCTTGAAAGGTACAAAAATAAAGCCATGCTTAAAAAAACAACAAATGAAAAAAAAGTTATTTCATGTTTTACAAAAATTAAAAAAATAAGACTAGAAGAACATCTGAAAAAAAAGTAAATATTAGAGATGCAGTAATAATAAATATAATTTTATGTAGCATCATTGTTTCTGCTCATGACCCGTCCATTTTTTGTGTCAGGCCCCTTGGAGGCCAACGCGCTGTTTGAGGAATCGCAGCTTTAAAAGCCCCTGAAGACATGGTTTCTAATCTTTTTCTCCATAGCATAAATTATTCATGACTAAATAAACAACAAACAACACTGAAGTTTGAAAAAAAAAAAATATTCCAAGATATCATTTATTTAGAGATTTTGATTGACAGTGTTTGTAATAGAAGCAAATAACTGATTCAAATGTAGCTACACTTTGGTTGGTGCGCGGTGGGTGCCGTAGTGCCAAATATTGGGCCAATCAAAACCACCAATAAAGTGGCAACGGAGGTGAGACAAGGACAGGGGTTTGGAGGGTTCTGTCACTAAACCGATTAGGAAACAAACCGGGAAGGAAACCGATATCAAAGGTAAGAAGATATAAAAAAAAAAAAAAGAAATACACAAAAGAAAGAACAGAGAGAATAAATGCACCGAACAAGTGATGATGAGGGATGGAGCTGCTGCCTTGATTGTCACTGGATTTCTGAATTCGGTTTCTCAGCAAGGAAGAGAGAAGGAAAAAAACAAAAAAACAACTGAATGCGACAGGAAGACAGACAGTTTGACAGACGGGAGAAGAAAAGGAAAAAAACGGAGGACGGAGAGATGAAAGCTATTGACTCTCAGTGTGTACACCGAGAAGCCGTGAGGAAAAGCTTCATTCCCCTGACTTTTATCCACTGTAATTACCATCTCCCACTGTTGAGAGGGAAATTTCACTTATCTCTTTCTCTGCTCTGGAAAAAAAAAAAGTCTGCTCTTTCTCGCTCCGTCTAACTTTCCCCAGCGCTCGATAACGCTCCCTTCAAAGAGGGCAGAAAGGAATCCAAAAGACTTGAAAGGCAAGATGAGGGAAAAGTTGGCTCCGTGTGAGAGCCGCAGCTTTCAAGGAGGGAAGAAATGTGAACATCGAAAGCAAATGCTCCGTCAGCCAGATGAGGAGGGTGGGGGGGTTGGGGGGGGGGGAGTGCCAGGGCAGGCTCGTGAGGATGAGAAGCAGAGCACGAAGAATACCAAACGAGGAGAAGTAAGGACAGAGGATGCAGAGACGAGACGAGTGATGAAGAAACAGGCAGAGAAGGCTGCAGGGTAAAATAGGACAAAGATGAATGGACTCGGATGGAAAAGTATTGGTTTCACAGGATGGCGGGGCGGGGGGGCGATGACAGCAAGTGAAGAGGGAATTGAAAGGGAACAAATAAGGAAGAGAAATGGAGAAACGTATTAAAAAAAACCACACTGAGATAAGAAAAAGGTTGTTAATTCATGACAAGGCAGGGTTGAAAAGACAGAAAACACCAGGGAAAGAGAGAAGAAGACAGATGGACTGAAAGGGAGACCGATAAAGGCTCAGATGAATCGGCTGTGGAGAGGAAAGCCTGGGGGAAGAGGTGGAAGGTAAATAACGGGAGAGTGAAAGGTAGTTGTCTTGTCATCAACCACGAGGGAAATCAGGCGTGAAGCTCCTCTACGCGTCTTTTTTTTTTTTTTTTTTTTTTTTTTTAAAAGTCCTTAAAGCTCATTTTTTACATCCCAAATGACAAGCGTGTGAATTAGTTCCACACGTTGCCGACGCAAATCGACTTGTTTTTTAGCAGTCCAAGTGTCATTTTACTGATGGCCAACTGATTGGCCCATAATGCATTGCACTGCACATCCATGGTTAGATGGCAGTCATGTACAATTGGTAAAACTCTGTTTGCCGACCACCAAAGAGGGAGAGGATGAGTAAATTGAGTAAACTCAAGTCTGTAGGTATTTCTGATGACTAGTTAAAAGGCATAGTAATAATTAAACATTTAAAAAAATTATGTATATAGCTCCTTTTCATACAAGCAATGCAGAACAGCTTTGCAATAAGGAAGTTGCATGACAGACATACTTAAAATTAACATAAAAACAGGGATAGAATACCAAAATGAATGGATATTAAGAAAATAAAAGACTCTTAAAGCAGTAGCGCTAAGCCTACAACAGGCGGTCGTTCCTGTAATGAATAATTTGGGCTGAAAGTGTTCAAGAGCAGGTGTGTTCCATTTAAATCCCTCGCTCCTGCCCCGTCCACTATCGCTCTGCTCTCCAAGTAGCCTCTGTGCAACATATGCTGTTACCTAATGGTTTGAAACTACTACTACAAACGCAGCAGCCCATGTCTTGTTTCAAGATGTAGATATTTTGGGCTCTATTTTAACGATCTATCCGCACAGCGTGAAGCACCTGGCACAGGTGCGTTTAGGGCGTGTCCAAATCCACTTTTGCTGGTTTGACGGAGGAAAAAAGGGTCCGTGCGCCGGGCTCATGGCTCAAAAGGGTTGTACTTAGTGTCTTCATTAATTCATAGGTGTGTTTTGGGCGTAACATGCATAAACCAATCAGAGTGTCATCTCCCATTCCCTTTAAAAGCCAGGCGCGTTTGGACCTTGGCGCATTGTTATTATGATGGCAGATTTGCACCGTAATATTTTTATTTGTTGTCTTTTGCATGTGTGTGTGCTGCTGTACTTCCCTGTGTGTGTGTGTGTGTGTGTGTGTGTGTGTGTGTGTGTGTAACAAGCATAGTGTGTGCGCGCTGTGCATAAGCCTAGGCGCATTTTACTAATTTGTTAAAATAACAATGAAATGCTGCGCTATTGACTTTAGGTTTTTGTTGGTTAATGGCACGATCACTTCCCATTGCCTCAAGATGGCAATATGCCAAGAATGCACCTGAACACACCTCCCTGTAAGACCAGCACACCCATGGGCGCAAAGATGGTGCATTTGCTATTTAAACAACGTTGCGCTGGAGGGGGAATTTTGGCATTTTGGTAAATATTCACTTATTTTGAATTTGATGCCTGCACCACGTTCCAAAAGAGCTGGGACAGGGGCAACAAACGACTGGGAAAGTTGAGGAATGATACAATGCAATATTACATTACAATATTGTATTGATTCTTTGGACAACACGATATTTGTGCATATCACATACTCAGCCTTTGAATCGAATATAATTTCCATTAAATTTAGGGGCCTGCGATCAATACGAGGCAATATATGTCCATTTTACACAATCGGTTCCATTTATACCAACTCATGAAAGACAACTAAAATATGATTTGACATACATATTACTGAGCTCCTCCAGACATTTAAATGAAAAACAAACTGTTTTTGATAAAAATAATAAATATAAAGTGGGATATAAAAATAAAGGCCCATCTTAAAGATGATTATATGTATGGATATTTTCACTTTGCATCCATATATTGATCCAGGTCGATGTATTGTAAACACCCCTAGTAATTTTAAGCCTATAGACAGGGAATATGGAATACTTTGATTACTTTCAGTTTGTTGCATGTTTGAACTGCTGACAACAACGCTGTCAGTCACCAGTGAGGGGAACTCCACTGTTAAAAAGCTACACTGCCCTACAAAGGCAAAACGACGTAACATCATATTTGGGCAAAAATGAGTTAATGTCACTTTTGGGGTATTTGAGACCTCCTTTATCATGTGAATAAATATCGTGAGTCAATTTGATTGTTTTAACGAGAAAATAAAGGGCTATGACAACCGTAACATCCAAAACCATACCACAGCAGAAACCACAGCAGAACGCTATAACAGCTGTTACGGCTCTTTGCCTTTGTTCCGGCACGCTGAAGTTGAGTTAAGGTGTTCTGACTTTGTTTAGCCAGGCATCAAGAGAGATGTTACTGTGCCGCCGTGATGTTACTGTACTCTGGTCTCGTCATACTGTCAAAGTTTGCCGCTTTTAATTGTCACCAAACCCCGTAACATACACACGACATATCTTTCAAATAAAGTGGCGATGATTCCTATACTGTCAGTGTCAGTGAGAGCCCGGAGCTAGCTAACTTTAATCTGTCACGTAGCGCTAACTGCTGACACACCTCCTCACTTGGCGGAGCCTCACATCAGATGCTGAAAACGAATTATTAAATACACAGGCATCCTACCTTTCCATTCAATCCGATATAATCCATGGAAGATAAAATCCATAGCAAAGCATGTCATCTGCTGTATCCAGAACAATCTTACACAAATCCATAAAAGCACTAAGCTAGTTATTGCTAACGTCCGTACAAAGTAGGCTAACCTAAATCTTATCTCAGAATTAAAAAGTAGTAATCCAAGTCAAAAACAACCAAAGGTCTTCTATATAATTTAAAACAAATACCATGATGACTAGACCTTGGTTAGGTGTTCTTATAATGGATGTAAGTATGGTGAACAGCAAGCACATATTGATTATATGTCAGTTACTGCCTTTTGGCTTTGCATGACTCCTTTTTTTTGGCACATGATACAAAGGCGGAGTACAGTAACTGCCAAACAAGGGTCAAAGGTCAATTTTGAACTCAAGATTTTTTGCACACAAACATTTCTTCATTATAGCAACTAGTTGTCAAATTTTGGGAGTTCTACATATAATACTTTTGTATGAAACTCACACTCTAGCGAGTTAAGGTCTTTTGCCTTCGCAGGACAGTGCAGTAAATGATTCATTAGTTCAGCTTGAGGATTCTGTGTTAAAGGATGTTAATGCACTGGCCACCCAGCTCTCTGGTCCCTTTTACCAAAGAGGACTTGGTCTCCGGGAGTCTAGTTTCACATTGCCAGACCTTCCTCCACAGCGCTGCGGAGGAGGGTCTGGCTACTCCACACAGCATTCCGGGATTGGAGAAAAACATGCTCTGCTTTATTGGCATTTCTTTAAACCAATCGCAATCGTCTTGTGCGACGTTATGCGCCGGACGGAGCAACGTCGCCTCTGCAAAATCGCCCTGGGAAGGAACTTGTTTTGGTGGAACGTGTGTACGTTCAAAGGTTGTTGTAGTCGTGAAACAGAAAACTCTGATTGGACAGATAGTCTAGCTAGCTGTCTGAGATCCAAAGAGCAGTTAACCATAGTCCTCATCAATCCACCAGTAGGCCTGTCCTCGACTAAAGAAATTCTTAGTCGACTAACACTTTTGTCGACTAATTGATTAGTTGATTTAATTGACAGAGCTGTGAGCTTTGAGAGGTGGTTAAGACTAGAAAAGCTCAATATAGATGTAGTTAATTAACCATCTGTAAAACTGAGTTTCTCCACAATTAATCCTGCAAAAGCACCACTTTAAATCTTGTGTTTACCATAAATGTGCTCATAAGTTTCTTGGAAATGAGTAATTAAGCATGAATAAGCATAAAAAATGACTAATCGACTAAAGAAATCTTAGTCGACTAAGACCAAAACGGCCGATTAGTCGACTAATCGACTAAGAGGTGGCAGCCCTATCCACCAGAGTTAAAAATTACAACGCAAAGAAAAGCGGAAGGTAACTGACATCCGGCCAAAAAAAGAGTGACATCCGGAGGAATTTCCGGCGGCAACGGAGCAATCCCTGAAGTGGAACGTCGTGGATATAGACTACCTGGAGTCCAATAACTGTGTTTTGTTTAGCCCGTTGGACAACGAGCGACAGAAGACAATTCCATTTTTAGAAGTCTAAGTTCCTATCACGCCGCAATGCTTCCGTCCAGTCAGATCCATTCCACTAGGAGAAAGAATAAAGAGCCTGCGCCTGTCCAGAAGTTAAACTCTGCGGGACTTCTCACGGACGACTATAATCCTCTTCTCATTCCAGTGGAGACCAACTGGGCTACACAATACAACCCAGCAGAGCGCCAGCCCTGTGTGCAGGCCTGCAGATGCCCTCTGCATAGCTCAACTCTGTGTCTCTCTCTCTCCCTCTCACCCCATCTCCACTTTCTCCGTGCTTATTTATTGTGTAGATGATCTCAAGCCTCAAATTGACTTGTGGGATTGATTTGGCAACGCCCTCCACCCTCCCCCTTCATTTCCCTCCACCTCGTCTTCCTTTCCCTCCCTCGAAAGACTTTTGATTAATCCAGCGGCCTCCTATGTGAGTTGCAGAGAAAAAAAGCGAGTCAAACGAAAGGACAGAGAGAGAGAGAGAGGGGGGATGAGGGAAAACCAAAGAGAGATGGGTTGCCTCTTATTATCCAAGCTGAAAGTTATGTGATCCATTTGATAAGAAAAGCTCTTTTTGATTGAGGATGAGAAAAGAAAAAAAACTTTCTTGGGAGGGAAAATAAAGAGAGAGAGAGAGATGAAGGAAACAACTGACAATGGAGAGTGTCTGAGAAGTAGGGAGTAATTGACCATTCGTTAAGCCCTGCTACTGTTGCTACGCCTGCCAAGCTTTCCATTCTTACACAGTACATCGTTAACAAAGGAACTCTGGTTAACTAATGAAGCTACCATTAGTTTGGTGGCATGGTTGAAAGCATTTTCTTCCAGCTGAGTAGTATTAAAATAAGAATCCCGTGTGCGCTCAGTGAGTAGCAGGCTATGTGGGTTCATCAACACCACAGCAAGACTGCTGGTAAATGTAAGGCTACATCCACACTAGGCAGCGTTATTAGGGGAATGTGCGATATGCGGTGATGCTGATGGATATCGCGATAACGATATTACTTGCCATCAATAAACGGATATTAAAATGTACGCATTTCTGCTGCTTTCAAGATTCTGCTCAAACACAACAAATTACTTGTTGAATTTAAAACTAGGGCTGGGTATCGTTAAAAAAAATTCAGTACCAGTACCACTACCAATATCGTGACTTTGCTACCGGTTACTAAATGGTACTATTTTTGATAGCAATTTTACAAAATCCACTTTAACTGAAAGAATTTACAATAGGTCACATTGCGGCACACAGTTGTATTTATTTTTCAACTCCTACTACAGTACGTGAGCCCTGTCTCTGTGTGTAACGTTATTCCTGCCTGCTTCTACTGCGCGTAACGTTAAGACAGCCAATCACCAGCTTTATTAGATCTTGGTAGAAGCATGCTGCATGCTTATTGGCTCACTGACACTGATGAGATTCACTCGTTAGGTATTGAATGACGAGGCATTTTTCAATACTCAATACTAAGGAGGCAGTTTGGACGGTGTGAAAAGAAATGAAAGGAAATCATTTCCAGCATTCTTTTATTGAACATATTGAACATTGAATCTAATAAAAAGGCACCACTAAAAAAACATGAATGATAGTTACATTTTAAAGTGCAGTTTTCTACTGATATTTACTGATATAACAAAGTCTTTCGCGATATGTCGCAGCCTTTCGCGATATGTCGCAGCCTTTCGCGATATGTCGCAGCCTTTCGCGATATGCTGTAGCCTTTCGCGATATGTTGCAACTTTTCACTATATGTCGCGGTCTTTCGCGATATGTCACAGCCTTTCACAATTTGTCGCAGCCTTTCGCGATATGTCGCAGCCTTTCGCGATATGCTGCAGCCTTTTGCGATATGTCGTAACCTTTCACGATATGTCGTAACCTTTCGCGATATGTCGCAGTCTTTCGCGATATGCCGCAGCCTTTCGCGATATGCCGCAGCCTTTCGCGATATGCCGCAGCCTTTCACGATATGTCGCAGCCTTTCGCAATATGTCGCAGCCTTTCGCGATGTGTTTATTGCGCTAGTTGATATCGCAATGACGTTAAAACAGCTATATATTGTGCAGCCCTAATCCACACTACTACTTTTTGGTTTGAAAACAATTATCTTTTGCTACGTTTACGCCTTACGTCACACTACCCTGTGTTTTTTGAGCCCCTAAAGAGGCGGAATTTCGGAAAAACTGCTGAGCCAGTTTTAGTTTGACAACTCCGGGGTTGTTTGGAGTTTGGCAGGACGAAAACGGAGACAATTGGAAATGACGACACAGTAAGTCTTCGGTCAGTGTTATCGGTTAGGTAGGCTTTACGTTACATATCTTTGAGGAACCGTTCCACCTCGCCGCTGGTCCAAGCTAATAAATCCCCTGCTCTTACTTTTCGTTATTTGTTCTTTTTTCCCTAAGGTATTTTCAATCCTTGATTTTCAACTTCAGAGTATTGCCGTACAATCTGCTTGTTGTTTAACATGCATCCCTAGTGCATGCGAATGGTCCTGTGTTATGCGTCGCCAGTCGTGTTAATGTGGACAGAAATTAGTTCTGCTACGGAACTACAACGCTTGCGTGTACGGAGATCGTTTTTGTTTCCAAACACCGTTTCACAAATGGAAACGCAGTAGTGTGGATGTAGCCTTAAAGACTGAGGGAAAACTAGAGAGAAGGGAAAGGGGAGGGCAAGGAGGGTGGCGGTGTGTGTGCGCGCCATGCTCTATTTGTCATCCCGGCCATGGTCTTTGGTGACACCTTGTTCATTTGCCAAAGCGACTGTTTGAGATGCAGGCATCGATCGAGCAAACAGAAGCTGGGCCCTGAAGATAGAGACTGAGGGAGAGAGAAGCGTGTGCAGTTTCATTACCAACGTTCAAATCGCACCTTCAAACCGGACAGACATCCCTATCTGTACTGTGTTTAGTGCAGAAGTGGAAAGTAATACAGTAAGTACTGTACTTAAGTACAAATTTGAGGTACTTGTACTTAACTTGACTCTTTTCATGCCACTTTCTACTTGTACTCTACTACATTCATCTGACAGCTTTAGTTACAAGTTACTTGCAAATTAAGATTTGTGCACATAAAACACATGTAGTTTATAAAATACAATGTTTTATTATAAATTAAACTACCCAACAATATACAGGCCTACAAGTCCAACTAAAATGAGTAGCCTATTAAACACAGCACTGTTTGGATCGTTTCCAGTTTTCTAAAATGTGAGGATTTTTCGGCATTGAGTACTTTTAATACTTTAAGTAAATTGTCTTGATGATACTTACATACTTTTACTTAAGTATCATTTTCAATGCAGGACTTTTACTTGTAACAGGGTATTCTTACAGTGTGGTATTAGTACTTTTACTTAAGTAAAGGATCTGAGTTCTTCTTCTACCACATGTCATTTATATTGAAGTGACAGATTACAGTTAAAACTGACCATATACCAAGTGCCCATATTATGAAAAAAAATCACTTTTTCTGGGATTTGGGGTGTTATTTTGTGTCTCGGGTGCTTCCACACTAGAGCTTAGATCGGGCCCAAAAAAAATCCAGCCCGTGCACGTTGTGTCCGAGCCCGGCCCGGCCCGACACATTAACTGGAATTATGAGCCCGAGCCCAATTTCAACCCGACACTTTTTTAATCCGTGGGCCGTCATAACTGACGTTCTCAACTACGCTTCAGAGTTGTTTGAACTGCAGAAATCTGTTTAAAATGATCTAAATGAATAATGCAACAAGAGCGAAGCATGTAAACTGCGCTGTTTGTTTATTATGAATGGAAAGGATCGCAAATGGATCTGAATGAAGAAACTTAAAAAAAAACTCAACGTAGGCTATTTCTATGGGAGGGCTTGCCTCCTAGCCTCGTGAGACCGTCCTGATCTCGCAAGCTCCAGTTTTCCACTCGCAGATCAGTCTGGCATCTTGAGGCAGAGAAAATTTGGAGCCGTTAGCCAAACGACCGGGCCAATGAGCGTTGGTTTTGAGGTGGGTTAGGTGGTGATAGACCGATGGTTTATCCAATCAGCTAACCAGTATTATCAGCCAGAGGTAGCCCTAATTCTGTTAGCCGCTCGCTAATGCTTTTTTTCTCTTGGATCCTTCTTTTGGAATATGGTCCGGGAACCTGAAATGGTGCCTTTTATTCCTAAATTCTCGTTACACAAACGGCAAATCTCCTTTACCGACATGTTGCTTGCATGCTGAGCTTACGAGCTATGCTTTGCCTGCAGCAGCAGGGGCGGGCTTGTGGTTGTATTTTCATACGCTTCGTGGATCTGATTGGTTGATTTGGCCCGTCTATCACCAACATAGGTGATAGACAGATGGTTCATCCAATCAAATAACCAGTATTCCGCCCCTTCCCAAAAGTTCTCCAACGGAAAGTTCCCAGATGGATATGCCAAGCAAATGCGAAGCAATCCATCTGGCGGAGTCAGGTTACTTGCCTCCCCCTCGGGGAACCTATGCTTGGAGAAGTAACAAAAGAGGGCGCTGAAGGCTGACTATCATCTTTTCTGCCATGGCGAGCCTGCTTCATGTGTCTGTTCATCATCCACTTCTCCGTTTTATTTCCTGTCATAGGCGAACAGCGGCCGCACTTAATGCACTCAACAAAGCCGACACATATGTTGTCACTGCCCACGACTTGTTTAAAATGGTTCCATACTTCCGACTTTCCTCCAAACTTGCTCAAAGGTAATTCTCCTGTTTTTCTTTTTTTCTTTACATCCTCAAGCTCCATGTTGCACTTAAGCTCCACAATACAGCCCAGCAGCCCCGGTGTGATGTGTGCGAGAGGAGGAGACTCGGCGCATGATACATGTTGCATTTTGTAACTGTAGTCCAACTTGTGTAACTTTTTGGACACATTTGTTACTTTGGCCTAAATATAGCCTATATAGATACTAGTTCTGATTATGGCATAGCTCTCCCCACCCAATTAGGCTAAAGTAATGATTAAAGAAAACACAAATGCTTGATCAAGGGCCTGGCCCGGACCGAGGATAGTGGCGAAAAATAACAGGTCGGGCTCGGGCTCGGGCTCGGGCTCGGGCAGAGAATCTAAACTCTATTCCACACGCATACAAACTTGGGAAAAACCTGAGTGAGATACGGGTTTCTGAATGTGTCCTGCCTTCAGTCTCCGGGTGAGAATCTGCACGGCTTTCTACGTCATTAGCCGAAACGAGCTGGCTAACCGCAACCGATAGCAATGGTTCTCAATGGCAAAACACTGCTACAACACACACAAGTTCACCATAATCTACAAAAGAACTACTTACATGTCCCTGTTCTGCAAAGTTGGAAGTGTGCCCTTGTTTAGAAGAAGTCTCCCAGCTAATCCTGCCTTGTAACTGACCGAAGTTGAAGAAACAGCCTTTTTTTTACTGTCTATGGAGCTAGCTAGCGGATAAATGCTCCTTACCTAGCTACTGTGCATGTGCGAGTGCCAACAAATATGATACAGAAGTAAGATGTCTCACTCTGTAGCTAAAACAGAGAGCTCAACACACAGGGTGAAAAGAGGAGCTGCAGCAATGTGCAGTACAACAAAAATATGATGTTTTTTGAAAATGAAACCATGTAAACCTATTCTGGTACAACCTCAAAATATTAATTATGAACCTGAAAATGAGCATAATATGAGCACTTTAAACATTGAAATGTACAACTTTTTAAATAGAATCCAAGCTTGTAAGTTTTCCTTAAGTGGAATGGATGTTGCCTGAAAACTAGGACAAATAAAGTTGTATGTTCTTTTTAGTTTTTAACTAATTACTAATGACAAGAACAAGACTTTCTTGAAGCTTAAATAATTCACTTCAAAACTCAATAGTTCTGACAAGGTTGAATTTGAGTATACATTTTTTTCCCCCATTATGGTCAGCATTGACTTTCTATCTCCGTCTGATAACTTAACTTCCATCCATTATGTTGGCAGAACTTTTGATTTGAAATTGATTTGTTTAAAAGAAGCTAATGGCTCCATGAATCTAAAACATTCTCCTGAGACTTCATCTTTCATCTGAGTAAGAGATCCGTCATTTTGACAACCACGCTGCCACCTCATAATGCATTCCTATCATTTGTCAAAGAAAAGCAAAAAACCTCACACATGCTGCAAACTCTTACAATGATGCTGCTTTTGGTATTCTCACCAGAGTTTGGTAGTTCAGTAAAAGCTGATTCCAAGACAGCGCTATCTGCTAGTGCCTTTTTTTTTAAATGACCAGTGACACATTATTTAGGATTTTATAATGTTGGAGTTGTGCAAACACAAGTCGGAAGTTTCCTGGTCTTCATTGGCAGACTTTTGTCATGATCATCCTAAAATATAGCTAGTAGTTTGATTTTCTCAGTAATCTATTCCATCTGCTGACAAAGAAAGAAATGTTGAAAGCTCCAGAAAAAGTTAGTAAGAGGGCCTTGAGTTATAATTTCTTTTTGTCAACCTACTGTTTCAAAAGTCAATGATTACTATTTTCAAGCTCCACCTGAAATTTGAAAGGAATAGTTTAAAATACTTAAAGGACATTTAAGGAATAGTTAACACATTTTGGAAAATACCCTTCGGCAACCGCCTAGATGCAAACACTTTCTTGCAGTTCTTGCCGTCCGGCGGTTACTGCTAGAAGTTCAGCACGGTGAATTCTGAGGGCCCTATCTTTTACCCGGCGCAGCGCAATAATATGTATCCAAAATAATCAAAGCCTAAGCTTGTTGGTAGTATCCTAATTCTGATGTTTAGTAAATGTCTATGTTTAAACATTCGATTCCAGTTCCAAAGACTTAAAGGGCCCTATCTTGCACGACTCAGTTAGTGTCTTTGCTAGTTTAAGACCGACGCAGTTGTCAGTTTCCCGTCCAGCGGCCACGTTGTTTGAATAGCAAACGCACCTGCGCCCATCTTTGCGCCCATGGGTGTGCTGGTCTTACAGGGAGGTGTGTTCAGGTGCATTCTTGGCGTATTGCCATCTTGAGGCAACAGGAAGTGATCGCACCATTGACCAACAAAAACCTGGTCTAAAGTCAATAGCGCAGCATTTCATTGTTATTTTAACAGTGCATTAGTAAAATGTGCCTAGGCTTATGCACAGCGCGCGCACACTTTGTTACACACATACAGGGAAGCGCAGCAGCACACAAACATACAAAAGATTATGAATAAAAAATATTACGGTGCAAATCCACCATCATAATAGCAATGCGCCAAGGTACAAACGTGCCTGGCTTTTAAAGGGAATGGGAGATGACACTCTGATTGGTTTATTGCATGTTACGCCCAAAACACACCAATGAATTAATGAAGACACTAAGTACAACCCTTTTGAAACATGCGCCCGGCGCACAGATCCTTTTTTCTGTGGTTAAACTAGGGTTAGGGTTACACCTCGCATTCACACGGCTCTTTCAGAGCCCCTAAACCAGAGACATTTGAAAACACTTCTGAACCCGTTGTTGCGGTTTCAACGGCCAAGGAAAAAGATCCATCCAATACACAAAAAACAGTTTTACTGGGAGTTACGTGCTGTAACTGTTTCTCAGTGACCAACGGGCAGCCGCAGTGACTTCCTGGACTCTCGAGAAGATTCCAGGAAGTCACAAGACCTAAGTCGTTACAGCACATTAGTCCCAGTCCACAGACTGAAAGTGGTATCGATTTTCGAACTAATTCTTGGCAAAAACAAGCCCATTTTCCCAAAATGTTGAAAGATTCCTTTTAAGTAATGTAATTACAGCTGTTGTGTGTTCAGCCTTGTGCAGCTTGTCTGTCGGTGGTTGTTTTTCTCATCCCAGGTCCCAGTCCAAACGCTTCAGGGGCTTTAATCGTCATGGTAGCATTTGGCCATCATGACAGTGTGACCGTGGAGCAGCTGGCAGCGGAGGCTGTGTCAGTTTCACTCGGCTCACCGTGTCACATCTTATGAAGGCACTGTTAGATGGCATGCACTCGAGGTGGTCTGAGAGGGATAAACACACACGTGCAAACACACACACAGGGCTGGACAATATTTGTTATTGCCATCGCAATATCAACTGGTGCAATATACACATCACGAAAGGCTGGGACATATCGCGATAGACACAAAAAGGATTTTTTTGTGTTGGTTGAAAGAAAATATCCGTAGAAAACTGTACTTTGAAAATGCATTCTTTGGTTTGGTGCTGCCTTTTATATTGAATTCAATGGTCAATTTGTTCAATAAAAGAATATGTTTATATATATATATATATATATATATATATATATGTTTATATATATATATATATATATATATATGTTTATATATATATTTATATATATATATATATATATATATATATATATATATATATATATATTTATATTTATATTAGGGCTGTCAATCGATTAAAAAAATTAACTAATTAATTGCACAATTTGCTGTAATTAATCGCGATTAATTGCTTTTTTAAATTGAGACTGAATCTTATAATAATGGATATTTAAATGCTAAATCACTTAACTTTGCAAAAAACCAAACAAGGAAAGGTTCCGCTAAGTTCAGAATGTTTAATATCTTTCAGAACAACAGCAGCAACAATTTGGCTTATTTAGTCCTGCTGAAGGCTGCTGAAACGGCTACAAACTGTCTGACTTGAGAGCAGATTTTTGTCACCGTCCCCGGCTGCTGTCGCCTGCTCTCGTCTACTTTACAGGCGAGGAGCAGTTCATCTCCAACGAGCCGAGAGTTCAGTCGGCGGCAGGGCAGTCGGGACTCACCCGGAAATGGCGAGCGGAATGAGGTGACTAGTCTCAAAATCTGACGAAAATCTTCTAAACTGACCTTTGTTGAGCTGAAATGAAGACAGATTCAGCAACTGCACGGCCTATTTCTCGCTTAAAATGTTTTCAGAAACACGTTTCAGTGAACTATCTTAGTACAATATGAGATTGTATTCTGAACGGCCGCCATGACAGTCTGGCTTTGGATTTCCGGAGAAAACAAACCCATGTGACGCGTTCGTCCAATCAGCTGCCGGTTTTCATTACTTGGGCAACAATACCGAGTAGCGCCGCCTGCTGTTATGGAGACGTATTATGTTTCTCAGTCGCCACATGAAGTAAACAAACACAGCTGCGTTAATTTCGTTAATTTTTTTTAACGAGTTAAATATTAAAAAATTAACGCGTTAATTTTGACAGCCCTAGTATATATATAATATGTATATGTATATATATATATATATATGTATGTATATATATGTGTGTATATATGTATATGTATATATGTGTATTTTTATATATATGTGTATATATATATATATATATATATATATATATATATGTATATATATGTGTATATATGTATATATATGTGTATATATGTATACATATGTGTATATATGTATATATATGTGTATATATGTATATATGTGTATGTGTGTGTGTATGTGTATATATATATATATATATATATATATATATATATATATATATATATATATTCTCATATCGTGCAGCCCTTACAGACATGGATTTGGACTTGGACAGACAAGCACCTAACAAATTACATTCAGGCAAGCCCACTTCTGACAACAGATTCAAACACACTTTGTGTGTGTGTGTGTGTGTGTGTGTGTGTGTGTGTGTGTGTGTGTGTGTGTGTGTGTGTATGTTCTTGTTTAACTATATTTGTGGGGTCCAAAAACCGGGAATACAGTATACTTGTGGGGTCCGGACAACTTTGTGGGGCCAAAATGCTGGACCCCACAACTTCAGAGGACTGTTTGAGGGTTAAGACTTGGTTGTAAGATTAGGGATAGAATTAGGTTATGGTTAGGGTGAGGGTAAGGGTTAAGGTTAGGCATTTAGTTGTGATGGTTAAGGTTAGGGTAAGGGGCTAGGGAATGCATTGTGTCAATGACGGGTCCCCACAAAGATAGTGAAACGCACTGTGTGTGTGTGTGTGTGTGTGTGTGTGTGTGTGTGTGTGTGTGTGTGTGTGCTTGCGTGTGTGTGTGTCCCTCGCTCCAGTGGCTCAGTTGAAGTTAGTTTATATGGAGAGTTATGCACATAAGAAATCCAAGGTTCCACAGGAGGGGTATTCAGCAAACTGCATTACAAAGCGCTGTTTACTGTGTCGGGACAGACCAAATGAATTCAAAGCAAGCTCGGGCAATGTCGCCGTCTAATGTATTCCTAAAGCTCTCCGCTAAGCTACACTCTCTCGCTATCTTTCTCTCTCCAGCAGGGGGATTCTCCGTGCAGTCACTCCCACCCCATCCCCAGAGCTACCAGACTTTATTCCTCCTAAATTTCCCTCTCCTAATCCTTTCATGCCTCTCCATCTCTTTGTTTTTTTTTTTTTTTTTTTTTTAACACACTTCCCATTCCCGCCTCCGACTGATCTACTGTACAACAGGGAGGATGACATATCAGACTGCTGGAAAGCAATTGTCTTGTTATGCTGCGAGGAAGCACCGTGAGCACTGTTAAGAGAGAGAATAATTGCTCTAACACCACTCCTCCCTCTCTGTTTTTTTTTTTTTTTTTTCTTCTTCTTTTTCTTCCAGTGCAGTTCAACTTGATTCCTGTGGGGCTCAGGATAGTGGCCATCCAGAGCACCAAGACGGGGCTCTACGTTGCCATGAACAGCGAGGGCTACCTCTACACTTCGGTACGGTCAGCACATACAGTACAGTAACACCGTAAGCCTTTAAAGACTCCAATCACCATGTGATTTCTAGAGCTGCAAAGATTATTTCATTAGTTACCAAATATTAAAGTAATCGCCAAGGGGTTTGTAGATAGGGAGTAAATTGTGCTTGCGAATTTGAAATTTTACTGCTACCAAGGATCTATAAAAGAAGACGGTTTGAGTTTATTGCCAAGTTAGGGCTCAGCAATATATCCATATTATATCAACATTGATATATGAGGCTAGGTATCATTTTAAATTTTTGATATTGTAATATCGTGATATGACACAAGTGTTTTTTGTCTTTTCTTAGATTTAAAGGCTGCATTACAGCAAAGTAACAGGGTTTCTGCGGTTCTACGTCCATGCAACGCTACCTCTTATGCTTCCGCAGCGCTTTTTTTCTTCTTTTTTTTTATCCCGTGGTGTTGTAGTTCTTTCTTTTGCTAGTCTAAATATAATTTGCTGTATATTCATAGACTATTATTACTCTGTTTCACTTTTATTCAATTTGAATAAATTAATTTACTACAACTCTGCATATTTTTATGTTGTGATATAGGTCTTATACAGTCCCTCCAGGTTTTCACGGCCTTTTTTTGATTGTTGCTGCCCAAAATGCCTGATTTTGCGGGAGCTTTTGGAAAAAACGATAAAGTTGCGATGTCTCCTGTATCTTTGTTGCAATGAAGTTGCAAGAGACAGTGAAAGTTGTAAAAAAAAGATAATTTTTTTGTTGTATAGTTCTTTTGAAACAGCGGCAGCTTTCAGCGACTTTAGAGAAATCGTTACAGCGTACTTTGATGTTAAAATTTCTACAGGTTGGCAGGACTCAATGAAATGTCTTTCGCTGTACGCTTTGTTGCTAAATGTCAGATGTTCGAGTCACACACATCTTGTCTTCATATCAGAAACGAGGAAATGAATTTGGCGACGTGCGCGTGTTACGTCATCCCATCCTCACTCCCGCTTGGTCAGTGGCTCTCAGAGTCACACACTGATACAAAGTCTGGCACGTGGGACTGCTGGGATTGGTAGAAGTTGCGGGAAACTCCGGTTATTGGTCAAATCAGCGGAAAAGTTGCGGTCATTGGTCAAAATTGTGAGTCGCACCAAATTCACTCCGATTGGTTGAAGACTCGTGAATTGTTGCGATCGCGACATCGCGAAATCCCGGAGGGACTGCTTATATTTAATTCATAATGGACTTCAAAAGTCTTACATTTGACTCGGTGAAACCTGCAGAAACCCTGAGTAATGTCATTTTCTGAACATACCAGACTCTTCTAGCTGTTCTATGATTTGCCTTTACCCACTTAGTCATTGTATCCATGTTATTGGTGATTGATATCGGGTGATGACTCAGAAATGATGTTGGGAGACCTCAAAGATGACAACATGTAGGCTGAAATATCCAACCTATCAGTGATTATTTATCAAAACTTTCATTGTGTAAACATTTTGTGAAAGCACCAATAGTCAACCCTACAATATCGCAGCAATATCGACATTGATGTATTTAGTCAAGAATATATATGTGATATTTGACTTCCTCCATATCGCCCAGCTCTATGCCAAGTAAGTACTTACAAGGAATTTGCCTTGATGGTTGGTGCATACATAAACAAACACACATATTGGGGACATTATGAAATAAACAATAAATACAGAAACAAATATATACAAGATAGCTGTTTAACATATGGAGGAAAAAAAAGTGGCTGAATAGATTGAGTGCAGAATGTGCAACAAATATATAGTATGTGCAATTGGCAAAAAGTTAAAGAAAATGTATCTGATTCCAGCTTCTTCAATGTGAATATTTTCTGGTTTCTTCACTCCTCTGTGACAGTACACTGAATATCTTTGAGTTGTGGACAAAACGAGACATTTGAGGACGTCTTCTTAGGCTTTTGGGAAACACGGATCAACATTTTTTCACCGTTTTCTGACATTTTATAGACCACAACAACTAATCGATTAGTCGTGACAGCAATAGGCCGATTAATCGACTATGAAAACGATCGTTAGTTGCAGCTATAGATATTACACTGCCGGCTTTGGATTTGCTTGTGTACAAGGCAGTGTGTGACAGCAACGCATGCATTCTATATGTTGTTTGTAGAGTTTGTTGAAATGGAAGTAATAGAGAAATATATGTTGGGTTACATGAAAGCTTTTAAAGTCAGTCTGTGTGGCAGCGTTAGTTACAGTAGATAGATGTGTGTGCTAGCCTCTAACACACTACTTGTTGCTGCCTTTAAAAGTAACGGAAGAACACAATAGGCCTGTATATTTATCATTTATTGTCATATTAGAGCTGAATGTATGTAATGCATGTACTGTAACTTAGCACACACAGTATGATTTACAAAAAAGGGATGATAAAGTTACTCCGTGTGTAGGATACCGCTGGGCTCGTGCTTAAATCGGATATATGAAAATGTTAACATTTGTGTCTCATCTGCTTTGCCAAGGCTTCATTTTGGATATACATATAGTATATAGTAACTGTCAAGCAAACCCAATACAAACCACGTCACCATTCATAAAAAAAAATTAAAAAAAATGTCACCCAGTCTTCATTCACAATATATGTTCACCATGTTATGATAATTAACCATATGCATATTAATTATATGTTACTCCAGAAGCTTTGCAGATACCAGTTTTGCACTGTGAACTGTTAAAAATGGCAACACACACACACACACACACACACACACACACACCATGACATGACACAGTGCTGAGACAAAGTCTTTTCACTCTGACCTGGTTCCCTTTTACTCACCCAGTTACAGGCTAAGGTAGGGAAACTGTGGTTAACGTCTGCATGCGTCTGTGCTAGCAGTCTCCCATTCTCGGTCACAGCAACACTTGTAAAACTGCTACAATTTGTAAAACAGCTCACACGGTACTTGCAGAGAGTTGTTTTGCACTGATGTACAGAGGAAAGCGGAGGCAGATGGAAGAATAGGCGGAGAGACAGAGGGTGGATCAGAGTGCACTCTATCAGGGTGCGGGGAAGCTCTTTTATTTCTGCCTTTCTCCTCTTGGCACACAGGCAAAGTGTGTGAGATCTTGTTTGAAGTGCATCGGTGCGCTCACTTCAAAGTCCATCTAACGCTGCCTGCATGCATACTATACTGCCAGAGACAGGGAGAGCAGATGCAGGGTTTCCATCAGGTGGAACAATGCAAAATCAGCCCGGGAAAGAGCACACATACACTGATATACACGACGGCTGCCGCCGCATATACAGTATTAGAACATCTTTAAGTTGAAACCCGCACATTACTTAATGTCTGTCCTTAATTCTAGCAGCTTCCCACTTTGCCAACCACAAATTGCAGTGAGACGTAACAGAAGTCTTGAAAGTCCAAAGCCCTTCTTGGTCCACAAATCACATAACATGACTTAAAGTAGTTGGAAAATCTGGCTTGAACTGAGTTCTTGTTGGCTCTTTAAGTTTTGTTGCTTGGTGATTGTACAGTCCTGAGCCTCGGTTTCAAATCTCTACTTGTGATTACTTGGGACTTGGGAAATGTCAATATTATTTTAAGCAGGGTCTTAAAATTGTGGTCAATCAGACCATAGGTTGTGCCAGAGACGAAGACGCCCCAACTAGTAGTTTCCTGTATCTGTGCCTCGTGGGCTCCGCCATGGCCACGCCTCTTTAGGAGACTAGCGGCAGGTCCTGAGTGCATTGATTCCAATGGGAGAAGTGAACGTCAACACAGATTATGACCGATTCTTTCGCCCCCATAGTCAAGTAAATATTGGAGCCATTCTTCACAAGCCACATATCTCCAGCACATTCTGACACTAAAATGGCATTTTTCAGGGAGGACAAATCAGGAGAAATAAACTTAGTTTGAGACTCGTTTCTGTCTCAGGACCAAACTCTTGTTGAAATCTGGCCGCACAGAGAAGCTAACGTCTGTGAATGTCCTAACAAAACAATTTTTTTTTTTTTTTTTTGCTGTGTAAATATCTGTTAGCAGAAGAAAATACTAATGAATTATACGTATCGTATATATGTATCAATTTTCATCCATCCACATGACGTTCATTACTTTTTCAAATGAGGCCACGCCCATTTAGGAGACCGGAAGTGTGTACCGTGTCATATCATTGGCATTTTAGTGATCTTTAGTAAACTTTTCACTTGTTGTAGAGATCCTGGACACCCTGGCAAAACAACATACAGCATCAGGGAAAGTTGCTAAAGCTTTCCGAAAATAACTGAAATTTGATCATTATTATATTATAAAAAGTTTGTCTGAGTCAAAACTGAAGTAAACACAGAAATTAGCTCCCTGGATTAGCTTGCCAACTAGCAAACTAATGCTCCATATTAATCTGAAGTAATAATGGATATTTATTATGCATTCTTACACATAGCATTAATCTACTCCCTTTTAAAATCCAACAATTTCTGAGTTTACTAAAGACCAGCATTTGAAATGTCAGATTAAATTTTCTTTGGGAGGCTTTAGGGAACGCTGCTTGCCTCAATAGATGATGTAATACCACAGTCGTGTTTATGCTCTTGGTAAACCCACTTTGCCAGACCTTCCTCCACAGCGCTGCGCAGGAGGATCTGGCTAGTCCACACAGCATTCTGGGATGGGCTCTGGTTTATTGGCGTTTCTATAAACCAATCACAATCGTCTTGGGCGGCGCTAAGCACCGGACGGAGCAACGGGGCCTCTGTAAAATAGCCTCGGGAAGGAACTTGTTTTGGTGGAACATGTGTACATTCAAAGGTTGTTTTAGTTGTGCAACAGAAAACTCAGATTGGACAGATAGTCTAGCTAGCTGTCTGGATTTACCCTGCAGAGATCTGAGGAGCAGTTAACCATAGTCCTCAGAAATCCACCACAGTTTAGAACGCCAACACAAAGATAGCGGAAGGAATATCCGGCAGCACCGGAACAGTCCTGGAAAGGAAACGTCGTAGCTATAGACTATGCTCTTGGAGGCAAAATTATTGAAAAGTTTCAGGATTTCCTTTGTCTTTTATCACGATAAATCGTCAGGAGCGTTGTTTGAACTTGCTGAAATGTCAGAAGTAGCCCCAATCCATATTTTAACCTAACTCTACCCCTACTGTACTATGACCCCCCACCCCCCCTTTTCACCTAATGAGCCCCAGAAAATGGTCCTTGCACATGACTTTTCCAGGGCTCGGAACATCCCCCCTAGACAGTAAAAACCTTGCATGCATACACACACACACACACACACACACACACACACACACACACACACACACAGAATATAGAGTCTATACTTACCCAGGCATTCTCCTGACAGAAGAAAGGTGACCCATTTTCACTAAGGGAAATAACCAGAGAGAGCGAGAGAAATGTTCGAGAAAATCCCTCTGAGATGAGAAAGCAGGGAGGACAAACGAGAACTTTTTCCCACCCCTCTCACCTTAAACTACCTGCTCTGCTATTGTTCTGTGCAAATGTGGACACCAGAGAGGGAGAGAAAGAGAAGAAGGCCGAGAACAGAAATAGAGGATGAAGCCATGCATTCGCTCTCGCTGCCCTCAGGGTCCGGAGAGAGGCAGTGCAGAGCCTTAACACCATGTTATGCAACTGTTAGCATGTGCTGGGAACAAGGCCCCTGCGTCATACCCTGAAGGGTGAGGGGATTTTTAGCAAGCAGTCAACAAAATAATCTCAATATTAAATCTTATTTTGAACATGTGGAAATTTGGTGTGATTTAGGGTTGGGCGTATCAATTTCCTTTTGCTTTCTGTACTGTGGACTGTGAGAGAAGGACAAGAGAAAAAGAAGCGGTACGAGTAGCAAATGGGACAATATAGGGGTTGGCCAAACTGATTGACCTGAAATATAATGTTAAAGGATGTTGCTGTTCTCTTTTAAAGCTGCTATACTGTAATTAATATTTGCATAACAACAGATCAAATGATGCGCAAAATATGTGTCAAACCAGTCTGAATGAAGTATTGTGGTGCAGGCCTACAAATCCTATCCTACAAACTAAAGAAACATTTTTTTTTGTTTGGTACAGATCCTCGCAAAACTCCCACTATAATCATTAAATGTTTTTTATATACTTTAATAAAATGATCATTCCCTCCCGATATCGTGACTCATATCGCAATATCAGTCAAAATAATCACAAATGGATATTTTCCTCATATCGTGCAGCCCATTCGGAGCGCTCTCATCAGCCTCGTTTCAAAATGGAGCCGAAAGCTGCTTTCAGCTAAAAAAAAACGCTCTAAATAAATCCACTCGCTACACGACCTGCCCGCCGCCAAACGACAGACGGACAAATGCCATGTTTCCATCGTATGGTACGGCTTTGGTCGACTCAACACATTTTGGTTACACTTTAATTGAAGGGATCTAGATATAAGAGCAACATGACACTAGAGCTGGGCGATATGGCAAAAATCAAATAATCACGATATTCTTTTACAAAATAACTCAGTGTCGATATTGTGTCGATATTGTAGTGTGTAGTGATTAATGATTAGGTGGGTAAAGGCAAATAATAGAACATTTAGAACAGTCTGGTAAGTTCAGAAAATGACATCACTTTACTGTAATGCAGCCTCTAAAACCAGGAAAAGACCACCTGTGTCATATCACGATATTACGATATCCAAAATTTAAGACGATATCTAGTCTCATATATCGATGTCGATATAATATCGATATATTGCCCAGCCATACATGACACTGTCATGGACGTGTCATAAACATTATAAACAAGTCATAAACATTTATGACATAACGCTTCTTTTAGTAAGTGTGTTTTTTTTTTTTTTTGTCATGACAAGTTAAGATTAAGGCTACAGTTAGGGTTAGAGTTAGGGTTCATGTGTCATGACCGTGTCATGTGTTCATGACAATGTCATATGTTCATGACAGTGTCATGTCACTCTTACGTAGATACCTTCAAGTAAAGTGTTACCCAACTTTATTTTGGTACCAGTTCTTTTCTTGTTTGCTTTCCCATTGTGACCGGTAACGGTAGAGGTCAGTGTAGATGGGATTTTCAGCTGATCGCTGTAGCGATGCCACGTGGAACTGCCGCGAGATCATCCCTACGCAACACTCAATTCCTTTTTCTGTCATCGGAAACTAAACCGGGGAACATCTGCACTTTGTCAATTGTACAGTGTAGTGTACAGCGTTGTTTCGCAGGCTGACATATATATATATATATATATATATATATATATATATATATTTTTTTTTTTTTTAAACTCGGTCGAGCGAATAAAAAAAATGTGCGGTCGGCAATGCCGGTAGCTTGGCTTATTTAGAAATGGCGGGTTTGTGCTGGCGGTTCTATCTGACCAATCAGTGGTCTGGTCAACTTCACCTTCTACTGTCGACTCAGCTCGCTTGGAACCTCGACCGAGGTGGTACCAAAATATTATCGGGTACTATTCACAACTTTTTGTTAATGGTAAACCAACAAAGAGAGTCGAGTAGAGTCGACATGCAGTGGAAAAAAACAGCAAAAGTTAGCATTTAACTGGTAAACGTGGTGAAGCATTTAGCAGCTTTTAGGTGCCAGATATTTTCTTTAGGATTTGGTGCAAAGTACAATAGCTAAACGGAGATTAAATATTGGTCTTAAATTGTGTGTGTAATTTAAAAATAAGAAACAGCTTGCCAAAAAGTGTAGCCTACAGCTTTGTTTCTGCTGCCCTAGTGGACCAAAAAATTAAGATAATTCAGGTTACAACCTGTCTCATACATATTGTTTATATACTGCTAATGTTATTGCCAAATACGTTTTGAGCGAAATCCTAACTTGCTGGTGGGACATTTATCTACTCGTGCAAACACTATGCTTGTTACACACAGGGACGCACAGCAGCACACAAACATGCAAAAGATTCAAAAAAAAAAAAAAAATTACAATGTCAAATAGTATTATGATAGGATCTGCTCGCGCGCTTTCACTTCACGCACGAGCAGAGCAATTTCTTCTCCTGAAAATCTCTACTTCCTGCTTAGCAAATCCTCATCATAATAGCGATGCGCCAAGGTCCAAACGTGCCTGGCTTTTAAAGGGAATGGGAGATGACACTCTGATTGGTTTATTGCATGTTACACAAAAACACACCTATGAATTAATGAAGACACTAAGTACAACGCTTTTGAGCAATGCGCTCGGCCTTTTTCAATATTTAACCTAGACAATGATCTTTCCCTCACCTTAACTGTGAGTGCCTTAACATAACATATATAAAAAAGTGAAAAAATGTTTTAGCTGCTAAGGGAATGATTTGCAAATACTACTACTACTACTAGTAAGCTCTTGCTATGCCAAATAGGTTCATCTATAATGGTTTCCTAATTATGCGGATTCAAAAACGTAATACAGGCAGCATTATGTTGCAAAGCAGTCGTACACAAGTATTTTCTAGGTGACCGTTACAACGTGATGATTTGCTTGTTAGGCTCAAGAGAGTATTCCCCAGCAACAGAAAACCTAAAAACTAAAAAAAACATGTAACCGAGGTGGAGGTCTTCCCTTTTACCTTTTTGTAGCAATAACAAAGGCTCGCTCCGGCTGCGGCAGTGTTCCAGTGGCTACTCAGCATTAATCTTTCATGGGCTTCTGTGGCAGATGTGTTCCCTGCTGCAACCCCACACACACACACACACACACACACACACACAAGCAGATAATTACAACACTTGTTTAAAGTATTTGTAAAATGAAGTACCCTCTCCCAGCTGTACATTTGCCAGTAATGGCTCAGAGGAAAGTAGTTTTCCAGCTCGGCCCTTCTTAAGCATAACTTATCTTGATTTATCGGTTGCATCATTCCAATTCCAAGCTCTCTGTTGTTTTTTGTTGTTTTTTATTATTAT
Organism: Perca flavescens; assembly: GCF_004354835.1. Lineage (NCBI taxonomy): Eukaryota > Metazoa > Chordata > Actinopteri > Perciformes > Percidae > Perca > Perca flavescens. The sequence continues at coordinate 25,780,478 of NC_041349.1, forward strand.
CTTCAGTAGTTTCTGTTTGTTCTTTTCTTATTCATGCTCTCTACTCCTCCGCTGCCACAACTCATTTTCCCCATGAGGATCCCCGACATTTTATCTAATCACCTGTTCTCATTTAACCAGCCTGAAACACAGCGCAGCAGTGTTTATTTATTTCCATTTGTTGTTTAATCTATGATACACTGGAAGAGATGAGAGGTCCTGGATCTTCTAGTTTCTTGTGCAATGACCAGCGTTGGGTGTAACGCGTTACAAATTAACGTAAGTAAAAAGTAGTGTAATGCGCTACTACTGAAAATGTGGTAACGAAACGTGGTTCCTTTTCCAATTCGGCGCAGTGTTACTATCCCCAGGGACAGATTTGACGGCGACGCTGCCCTCTCAGCTGCGCGCTCACAAGCTCCACACGGGACGAGACGGAGGCTGGTAGCAGAGCAATCACGGCAAGCGAGAACAAAGCTGACTTTTTGAGAGCAATTTTTAAGCTTCGTGGCTTTTTTTTCTGGCGCTCTGAGCCAGGCAGACACAAAGCTGATAACCTCACAGGTGGATGGGGTGGAGACGGACTCATACACACACACGCAGCGGACCGCTGTGGACTTGTGTGTTGATCGCACGGACACGCAAGGATTTCCAGAAAAGAAAGGCTGCATGTGTCTACGACAATGCACGGACCATCGTGGCTGCACGACCGCTACATACATTACATAGTACACACCAACACCGTGTAACGCCGATGACCTGCCGATGTGCATTCAACCCGCGCTGGACTCGTCACCCTGTGAGTAGAGAATCCAGTGTGCAGTGTAGTTCAGACACTTCACTGATAAACCAGAGTTTGGCTTGATGGTCAGAGATAGGATATGTTTAATTAACTTCAGTCTCTGCCAGAGACGTCCGCTTTTAAAAGTAACGTACAAGTAGCGAGTAAAGTATAAAGTTACTTTCCATAGGGAGTAACTAAGTAACGGATGACTTTTTTTAAGAAGTAACAAGTAACGAGCAAACACTACTTTTTAAAAGTAACTTCCCCAAGGTTTTGAACCAGGTTCCATTAGTAGAAATGTAGTTTTAAGGGCTGCTAAGAGAAGTAATGTTTTGTGGGAATCAGTGCTACCGTTAGCGAGCTGGTGTGACTAGGTTCCACTTTGTGAGGGGAATAAAACGTAACGTCATATGGGGCCTACCAAATGCTAAATGATGTAAGGGACAGATGGCTTAAGTAGTCGATAGCTATGTGGGGGTGGAGCCTTATATCACCGTTTGTACGCTTTAACATCAAAGGAAGACACAAAGAAGTTGAAGGCTCGTATGGTAGCGGAGGCAAGTCAACTCCTGCCATGAGAAAAACAAATCCCATCCAGAGGCATGACGCTTAGAGGCAGTTCCGTAAATATGTCCAAAGACTGTTTCCTTCTCACACATATGCTGCTGTCTCATTATACACATGAGTAGAATTCAATTCCCAGTTAGACTTTAATACACATTCAATATCAACTCTACGTACATCAAGTTTGATTGCTTTCGTTTGCAGTGGTGTTTCCCCTGCAGACACACAACATGAATTATAGATCACACACAAGCACCCCCCCACTGACATAGATTTATTATTTATTTTCTTTTAGATCGCGAACTCGTATAAAAGAATGGGGCAGATGGACGTGTTTGTGCTAGTTACAGACCTAAAGGGGCTTCCACACCTGCCTCACATACAGTAGTTCAGTTGAATCGCACTAGTGTTCGGTTTTCCCCCTCGGTGTGGTTCGTTTGGGCAGCTGTGAACGCGCAACACGTTGTCGCTCCCGTCGCGTCAAAAAGCCACACTTGGTCAGGTGTCTTTGGCGTGTGGTATTGACGCAAAAAGTGTCCTCTAGCGTCATATTTAGACGCGCTGGGTCGGGACTCTTGGTGTCACTTTTTGACGCCCCTGGTTGCGACGTACGTTCAACAGACATGCGGCAAAAGAAACAGGGAACAGAAAAGATGGTGGGTGGGGTTATAAAATGTACGTTTCGGCGACACGCGGGACAAGAACGGGACACAAACCCCCCGGTCTCTTGGGTGAAAGTCCTGTGTTGTTTGACCCATCCACCACCCCAACCAACCTCCATACGCAGCATCGGTCTTTCATGTTACTTGCTACAGTTGTCGCTCTTAACACTACGTCATCTAGCTGTTGCTATGCCCGGTCTGTTCCATACGGACGCTGAAGGCTGCTTTTTGCATCGGTATCTAACGCTAGCGTGCGTCAGTATTTGACGAGTTGGGACTGAGAACGGGTTGGAATGAGGCAATCGCACTCGGGTGCGCACCAAAAGTGGACCAAAGAAGCGTACCGAGACCTGCTCGATGAGGGGGTCTCGGTACGCTTTCAGTCCAACTCGGGAGCGGTTCGTTTGTGGTGAGAACGTGATCCGACCTCGAACCGCACCAACTATGTGTACTCCTCAAGTCTGAGCTAACTGTCAACTGTAGTCCGGTGTGCTGTGCAATCTGCAATATGGCAGATCATGCAAACTGTAGCAGCTTTCAAGACTGCGGTAAAGCTCAGCGTCGCTCGCATCTCCGTGGTCGAACCAGCCGCCTCTAAAGTTGGAGACATACACCGGCACGGCAGAGCAAAGTCTCGGTGACTATGTCTGATTATTTAAATGAAATGAGCTAATTTGACCAGGGAGATGCAAGAAATATACACTAGTCCAGAACACGGGACCTTCTTCCTGTATTTACTATCTTGCTCCCGCCAACAGCGCCAACAGCGCATTTAATGTTCTTGCGTGGTTTTTTTAATGGTGCATTTTGGTACGCTTGGATTTGTCCAGGTGTGAAACAAGACCCAAGCAAGGGCAAACTGCTCCAAGTTTACAAACTCCTCAACTGACTGGGACCAGAGCAAACGAACAAGAGGTGTGAAAACACCCTAAGGCTTCCCACAATAGCACGTGCTATAACTTCAGACAATCACCTCAAGTGACCAAAATAGTTTGTTACAATGGGTAAGGTAATGGGTAATGTGTTTTCACAAATTCCAGCACATTTCTAAAAACTACCTTTAAATAACTAAAAAAAAAAGTACAATCATGGTATCATATGTCTGTGTGAAAACACCCTCAGACCCCAGAGGGTTAATCTCTTTGTGGATTCGTGAGCTGGTAAATAAAAAAAAGGGGAGTAAGAGCGAAATGATGGCGCGAATGTCCTTTTGTCCTTTTCATGAGCCTCTTGTTTTTCGGGAGGATGGAACAAGGCGATCATAGAGGCGAGACAGAGAGCAGAGGAGTGAGACACTGCAGAGCATCGGTGTATCTGCATTTACATTCAAAGGTGCAGGATGGAAATTGACTTTTGCAATTTTTGACCTTTTCATCACACGCAATGTAATGCTTCCTTGTGTGTACCCATACAACACGTGTGTGTATGTGTGTGTGTGTGAATTTGTATTCAAGGCCAGGGCTTAAACTCCTTGAGGATAGGAGGGGGGGCGGGGGTGGCAGGGCAATTTGATTGACAGGACAGGCTGGATCTTACCACTAGTAATAACAAACAGGGCTGATCTTAGTCACTGTCTTGAGAGGAACAAAGATGGAAAGAGAGAGGGGCAGCAATGGATGCTGGGAGGGAGAGAAGGAAGAGAAGGATGGGCTGACAGGCCCAGACTCATAGCGAACATAACGTCTCCGCTGGGAGCAACAACCGCCGCCATGCTCATCTTTCTTCCCCTGTCTCACTTGTACAGCTTTTACTCGCCTGTCAGTCTGTCTCGCTCCCCGTCCGGCCATTTGTGTCTGTTGGCCTCTCCTGTGGTTTGTCTTTTTCTTCTCCTTTCTTCTCTTCCATCACTGTTTTTTTGTCACGTTTTTTATTCCAAAATATATATATATATATATATACCCCCGATAACAATTTTATAAAACCAGGGTTTTCCCTATATTTATAAGTCTCAGGCGCTGCACCAAAGCTATTTTGGCCATCACCTAAGCCGAATGAATGTAACTAAATGACTTTTCTCAGATTTAATGATTGTAGTTGTTTATTGTCTGCGCTAGCCTTGCCAACATTACATTTTAGACACAGAAATGGTAATAATAATGGTCCAAAATTGTGTGAAATTGCATTTTTTTTTTTTTTTTTTTTTTTTTTTTTTTGAAAAGTAAGATTTTCTTGAGGGCCGATCATAAACCCCCGACTAAATACATGTACCTTCAGACTTCAACAAACCTAGGGAACACACTTAAAACAACACATTGCACGTTACGTCACAAATCTATTTATTTATTTTTCAGCTCCTACTACGTGAGCCTCGTCTCTGAGTTTTTCCTCCCTGTCTCTACAACTTGTAATGTAGACAGCCAATCGCAGACATTACGAGGTCTTGGTAGAAGCGTGCTGCATGCTTATTGGCTCACTGACACTGATGAGATTTACTCCTTAGATGTTGAAATTGGGTGTTGGATAACCAGGCATTTTTTTGATTCTCGATACTAAGGAGGCAATTCGGTCGGTGTCTAAAAAGTATTAAATTCATTACCCAGCCCTACCATACACAGAATATACCTTCAGACAAATCTGATTTCTAGACGTCTGTTTGTATCTATTCAAGGACTGAATCCATTCCGTAAGCTTATATGAGCTGACACTAATGTAGAAAAGACGTGTAGATGTACTAAAACATTTCTGAATGTTTTAATAGTTCTGTGACTGCATGTTCCTGCATATTTTGACAGAGGTAAAGCATCTCCTCGGATATCAATCAAGGCGTGCTAAGTGATGTCTTCCATGTTAACGCTGGCTCGGCAAAACCGCCACGGTGCCAAAACAGTGACAGCTGTCCCAGGTGAGATGCTAATGCAAGGGCATAATGCGGCAAGTGCATGACAGTCGTAGGCGGCATGCTTTGAGGTAACGTTCTGCGGCATAGCTCCAGAAATATGACTCGCACACTGATTTAGAAATGTGAGACTTAGAAGGTAGAGCCGGCCTCCGACGATTATGAAAACAAGAGATTCGAGATTGCCGATAATTGTGCCGCATTCCAATTTTGCAACGATGCTCCTGTTTTCACTTGTGTTGAAAATCCAGTGTGCCCCTTTTTACGTATGTATGTCATTTATTCTTTTTTTTACTTTTATTTGTTTTTCCAGTCCAATTGTTTTTAAAGTTTTTTAAGAAATCCACTGTTGAAAAGATTCTTAAGTTGAAGGAATGCATGATGTTTCCAAAGTCAACGAGTTATCATTTTAAATTAGCCTGGTTATAATTTTTGCCTAAGTCCAGTGAACGTGAGACCTGGGAATATAAACTATATATAAATACAACTAAACAGTCAGTGGTGGAGAGAGTATGATCTTTTGTGATCCCGAATGTAAAAGTACTCCAGTAGCAGTTGAAGACCTGTATAAAAAGGGGGACCGCTACAGTGTGAGAGAGAAAAGACTGAGCTTCCATCCAGTCCTCCTGAGTGACCTACATCTTAGTCTGAGTGACCAACATTTCACTTTGCCCGCAGTGGGGTGATAATAATAATCCGTAATAACTAAAGCCTGTAACTCTGGCGATGCACCGACTGAAACTTTTTTCAGCGCAGAGCTGGATAGTCCAGCTGTAAGAGGCCAGATGGGCTGTGTGTATCCATCTGTCTCTACACATCCCCAACAACACACACACCTCTTCATTATTCCCTCACTTCACCTCTGCGGTACCTTTATTCATCTGGCCTGCCGCACATTCTTTTAAATCCCCAGCCTCTGCCTCTCGTTCCGTCATGTCGAACGCCCTTGCACATCTCACATCACTAAAGAGAAAAATCATTAATTGTGGTCAGCAGTCATGTGTCCATTGTGTCTCCACGAAGTCAGGCATAATGAATGGTTTGTGGAGGTCTTGATATTAATACAGGCACATTGGGCCAGGTCTATACAGCGGCTGTGTAATGCTCCTGGGCACTCAGCAAAGGTTAATGGCAGGGGGGTGGAGGAGGGGGAGGGACTCCCTATCATGGCTTTATTGTCTGAGGCGCTGGGACCCGCTTACCTGTGGGCACCTCCTGAAAATTGCTTTCTGATAAAAAATAGTGCTCAAGCCGCGGATCTGGCCCACTTTATTAGCCGTGTGCTCTGGAAAAGCCTCCTGGGTAGAGAGACGGCAGTGGGGAGGGAGGAGTGATGTGTGGATGGTGGGAGGGGTGGTTTTTTTGAGATGTTGTCAAAGGCACACACACACACACACGTCACACACACACACACACATTCCCACTCCCCTGTGCAATTTAGCCACCCTCCACATCCCCACAAACACACATGTGCAGCCAGGTATAAACAATTTGACAGAGGCAGGCAGACATAATTGGGCCGGACTCCGATACCCGGGACCAGCTCTGGCCAGACTCTACGCAGTTAACAGGGGAAAGTTGGGCAAAGTAAAACTTTCCTCTGCCGGATGTACACTCGGAGGATAAATAAAACGCATCGCCACTCGCGACCCAATACTGAGAGTCATTGGCGGCGTGGAAGGGAGGCAGAAATAAAAAAAATACATTTTCTGCCTCTTTTCTCGTGTAAATTTCAGGGGAGAGACAACACACAGCTACAGCAATTGTATTAATGGCATGTATGGATGCCTGAGGAGACATTTCTAATGTATAAGATGTAACAACTTTTCATATGTAATGCATAGGGAGTCCAGAGAGAGTTTAAAATGAGTTCAACAACGGAATGAGCTTCACCAACATTACATGCAAGCCAAACATCTCCTTAAACTACATCCAAGTAACAGTACTCAATGCAATACAATATTACAACGCTTGTTGCCCCGGCTGAGAAAAGATGGTGGACGTAATCGCTTTTCAAATCCATGTTTAAGCCTTAAAGTGCCCATATAATGCTCACTTTCAGGTTCATAATTGTATTTTAAGAATAGGTTTAATTTTCAAAAAACGCCATATTTTTGTTGTACTACACATTGCTGCAGCTCCTCTTTTCACCCTGTGTGTTGAGCTCTCAGTTTTAGCTACAGAGTGAGGCATCTCGACTCTCTTTGTTGGGAGTCGAACATGCGCAGTAGCTAGGTAAGGACTACTAGCCAGTAAGAATCAGAGTAGGAGGGAGTGCCATGCTAGCAGCTAGGTGAGCATTATAACGTGTGTTACAAAGTGACCACGTTTGTCTCTGAAGTAAAGGCTGGACTACAATAGAGCTGTTTGGAGCAGTTGGTGAACAGTGTTTTCTGTTGGAGATGGTAAGTCCCTTTGGGGTGGACTTGGGCTTTTTCACTTTGTAAACCTATAACGTGCACAAAAAAGATATATAACACAATAAAGGAAAGGGAAAAAGCCAGAAAAAGCATAATGTGAACATGAACTGAATACCGGATCCCGAAATGGCCACCTATTCAGTTCAATGGAGTTTTTTGCCTGGCTCATACACCCAAAAAAAAGGTTTACTTCCGTGATATGTGGCCCACAGAATATGCGCAGTAGTGTTTGTCCAAAGACTTTATGTTGTGGTGACGTTACAGGTTTTTTTTAATTGCTTTTCTCTGCTAGAGGGAAGTTTTTCACATGTAAAAGTCTGTGGATTAAAAATTCTGAATAGAAAGAGTGCTAACCGACCTTGCAGTTAGAGGTGTCCTGGCAGCAGTTTTCCAGGCGTCTCTTTTACAGTGGTGGTCTATGGGGGAAATCCTTGGATTCAGGGGGATTTTCCACTGGCCAGTGCGAGTGGCCACTGGACAAAATTGTCTGCAAGGCTGAACGCTCTCCCTGGGGGCCTGACCCCGACCTCCTCCCTGCGCTGACTTTTTGGCTCTATAATAACATCCTCTTCTTCCTTTCTTTGCTTCCATCATAATTACTGCGCCTGCTAGAGAGCTCTGTCACTTGGTAGTAAATGTCTCTTTTGGGCACTTGCTGAGTCCACTGATTCTGTCGTTCTTGGGAGGACAGTCTCCGAATCTCTCACGGCGAGTGCAGCCGTGCTGACCTTTGAGCCACTAATTCCTGCAGTCGACCAATAGCGAGCCGTCCTGACGGTGCTGACCTTTTGTGGAAATGTGGAAAGCACAAAATTGAGGATGCTAACGTTGAAGGTTATTATCAGCGTTGCACCATCCGCTGTTATGTAAGCGTCCTCTCTCAGAGCATAAACTGCTTCTTTAAAAGAGGAAAGGTTTATGCAGACAGTTACGAGACGAGAGTTTATGGGACTAATGTGTATTTTGAATAAACTGTGTGACGTTATTGTCCCATTAGCGGAGCTAATAAGCCAACTGTTAACAAGCCTGTTAGCCTGGTCAGCTTTTTTTTGTCCTCTTCAGTAAAACCTTTCATTGGATCAAATAATGGACAATCCCGAGAACAAAATGCCAGGGGGGTAGTACACAGTAAATGCAGAGAAAATAGAAAGAACCCCGGAAGCTGTTGTGACTGAATAGTGCTAGCATGTCCCGGCTGGCTATAGCAGTTAGGTTACCAGTAGTCTGGATCGACGAGAGCATTTTTCCAGGATAATCGCCGGATGTCCCTCACCTTGCAACACGTTGTTTCGGGAAACAACAGCAAACTTGGAGCTAGCAAGCTACACTCTAACCCTAACCCAATGGTAAGTTTTGAAGAAAATTTGGATAGTTCAACAAGGCACGCTGCTTAGTTCTTTCGGGGAATGATTGTAAAGATTTACAAAGAATAGGTTTACGGCATTTACTCTGTTATTGGGACGTTTTGGGACCGATTGGCGGGATTGATGTGGACGAAGTAACGTCACACAGGTGAAAGCAAATTCCGTTTAACCACGTATGCAGCTAATTTAAATAGCTCAGTAACAGTTAACTTCATTTTATATCATATGTGGCTTTTCATTTTAATGGGGTGCAAATGTTCCACCAAAACAAGTTCCTTCCCGAGACTATTTTGCAGAGTTGTTGTCGCTGCCACCGGAGTTTAGCGCCGCCCAAGACGATTGTAATTGGATTAAAGAAATGCAGCCAGCTGTGGAGTAAGGTTTTGGCAATGCGAGACTAGCTTCCCAGCAACGGTAGTTAACCAACTACTTCAGCAAGTAGTCCCTATGTCACCAAACTTCTAGAACCAAATATTTCCCTGGTTATCTTCCTCTACCATGTATTAGGCTACAGTTACATTGCTACGTTTTGGTATAAAAACATATCTTTTGCTACATTTACACCCTGCATTTCCCCTGCTCTGGTGTATCAGAGCCCCTAAACCGGAGACATTTGTAAACTCTTCTGACCCCGTTTTGGTTTGGAATCTGCGGGGTCGTGTTGCAGTCTCAACGGCCGCAAACGGAGACCTTTGGCGACACTGACCCCAGCTTTTCGCTGCCTGGTTGGGTCACGACGTCTCGTTCGCTATGACTAAGCTAGTAGAGTTACCATGGCAACTATCAGCAACGGGCTGAGTAGACATGCTGCCTCCTGTTTACCCCAGCATGCGTGCGTGCCCAGTATATGAGAATGTTGATGAGATATGTGGTATTAGGTGTGTTAGTTTAAACAGAGATTAGTTCTTCTACTGGAGCTAAATAGCTATTGTGTGCACGGAGCTCGTAGCCTTAATCTACCGGTTCTCCCTGCCTCTAATGTGCTTGTCGTTCATTTTTTCTTCCTCCCCTCCCCTCCCGTTCTCTGCACTGTTTGTGGCCTCTTCTCAGCTCCCCACTGGGGACTCCTTTAGAGAGGCACCGGCCGCTAAATAGGAAACGCCTCTGCTCACATGAGCAACCTCCGAGAGGAGGGGAAGAGGGAACAAGGGAAGGGAGAAGTGGGAAAGGAAGGACAGGGGAATTGGCGAAGCAAGATGTGGGGCATCGTGAAGGATGAGGATGAGGAGGTGGAGGCGGAAGTGAAGTGAGACAGGATTTCATATCCACTTTGAAATGCCGCAGCTATGGCCAGAGCCAACGCAGGAGCTTTGCTACAGTCTGACAAGAGTTACGGCTGTCCCCATCAGCTGAGGGAGGCAATCCCCGTTCTGCATTCTGATCAGTACTAACAATCCATAAAAAAAACACACACACACACACACACAGGGTGAATACACACAAAAAGACAGGGCTGCACAAACACGTGTATACATAGACACGTTTTATATGATCATTTATAGGAAAGCAAACATAAATGGGTAGAAAAGGATACAGTACACACACTTTTTATTGTAAATTTTTGCCTGACTGGAGTTCTTTATACGTTTCATGCTGTGCCATTTTGCTGCCATGTCTTACAAAGCCAGTTATTTGGGATGGATGGTCTGTGGTGATAAAGAGAGTTGCCGCATCCATCATCATAACAGCGAGCAGTTCCTTTTTCTGTGGAGACTGGCAAAGAGAAGTCGTGTGAGAGGGAGGGTGTGTGTGTGTGTGTGTGTGTGTGTGTGTGTGTGTGTGTGTGTGTGTGTGTGTGTGTGTGTGTGTGTGTGTGTGTACAGTATGGGGATGGTCTCTTCAAGACATTTAGTTCACTGGTTTTTCTGCAGAGCTATTGTGAAGAGTAGGTCACTGGATTCATGCAGGGCTAAGGAAAAAAGTTGTAGTTAACTTCCCCGTTAACTTCTGAAAACAGACAACAATAACGCTCTTTGGAGTTTTGTTTGTGTCAATTTTTTTATACATTTATTCAGGCACCACAACTACTTTAGTTTAGAAAAACATTTTGGTTTGGGTTAAAATCGGGCGTTAATTCACTTCCGCACGCGACGCTGAACGTGACGTAACTTGTTCTGTACTTTGCTCCCGTCATAATTACTTAAAGCGCCGCCACTATAAACACGAAGAGGAGCTGTAGTTGCTGCTTGAACAAACAATCTATGGGAGCGTTTTTAGGTGGAGGACAGTCTTTGTCCACCTGATGATTGCAAGTCTAATATTCACTCTCTTTTAGCTCTGTTTTGGTCTCCAACCAACTCCTGATGAAAATATGTGGCTCTGCAGCTGCTAAATGCTCCACTATCTTTGTCTTTCGCCTTACTCTGCCTTTTGGTGCTGGTCAGATTACGTGCAGTTGGGCGCTGTAAAACCTAAACAATGACCTGAAAGATGCTACCAAAGCTCTGTAAAGCTGAGAGGAACTGCAGAGTAAGGGATAGATCTACTGTATAATTAGACATATTAGGAAGTAGGTAAAGGTAATGACATGACGTGTAAGTTATTTGGCCAAAAATTCCAGCTGGCTACAGAGAGAGAGTGCAGCCTGGATAGCTCCATAATGCCAAAAACACACCAAGCGGCGGCAAAGTGGAGCTCGCAGTGATAATCAAATGTTTTTGGGAGACGTGTTCATGTGTTTCAGGCAAAGGAGAAATTATTTGTAAACATAAATCAAAATGTCACAAGAGTCACAGGATCATGTTATTGATTGGCTGCAGGTATTCTCTGGCCGCACTTTACCCCTCAAAGTTGAACTATCCCCCTACTTTTACGTTTGGCCGAGCTCGGAGCGGCGGCCGCAGCTTTCCACAGACACGCATGCCAGCTCGCAGCCGGCCGCACTTTGCCGCTGCGTTGTGTGTGTTTTTTGCCAGTTTCTTGCTTCCTGCAGCAGGATCAGCACCTTGGAGAGCGCCACAGCACAGCCTTGAATAGTAGTTTGTAAAAACGATTATATTTAAAGATTAGATTATTATGTTATTGCATTTCGTGTATGCTGCCTACCAAGTATGTTAGCTCATGCATTCTCTTCCTCGTAATGCTTTTTTTTAAATATTTTGTCTTCCTTTCCTTTTGCATTTCTGGTAGTCAAAAGCTGCACTTGGTACCTTTAAGTTCAGCTAAATGCTTTCTTCTATCCTGGAGTAGTCAGTTAACACAACATGAACAGTTAATATTTCTATAATTAAATAAGATCACTTCTATCTATATATATATTTATTCTATGATTAATAAAAGTGGCTACCATTAGCACAAGATATAGAGGTAACTGTAAGTTTGGGCTGCATGTCTGACAGTTTGGCTTTAATGCAGCTTCTTATGCAGAAATCATTACTATAGGTACCACTTTTCCTCATTCCAAACCACACACACACACACACACACACACACACACACACGTGACAGGTGGCAGACTGGCAATTAGTCAGGTCCCTCAACACAACTTTTCAACAAGGTCTTCTTACAGTATGACCTGAGAGGACCAAGCTGCCAACACACACACACACACACACACACACACACACACACACACACACACCACTCCTGCCTCCACCTCCTCTCCTCTGACCTTCCTTACCCGCCCATCGAATCAGAAACCGCTTGTCTTTTTTTCTTTGAGTCAGCACTCTTATTTCCTTTCCTCTCCTTCATTTCCTTTCTCTTTCTCTCCCTCTTTCACACTCTGATCGACCCCCCCCCCTTCCACACACACACGCGCACATACACACACACACCCCTTGTCACACTCACACAACACACACACACAACAGACACAAACATCTTCCTCCTCTGATGTGGCAGTAAAAGCGTGCAGACACACGTGGCCCGTAGGAAGGAGATGGGAGGTAATGTGAAGGATGGGGGTAGACGGAAAAGATGCTGAGAGAAAGAGGGGATGAGAAAAAAGAGAGAAAATAAAGGAAGACAAGAGAGGAGTGGACAAGGAGAGTTGGAAAAAAAAAGCAGAGTAGAGGTAAGGCAGGTTATCTCTGGTTCCCTTTGGAAAATCCCCAAACGCACAGCGAGAGTCTGGCAGTCAAGGTGAGCAGCAGAGGACATCCCTCTCTCCCTCCCTCCCTCCCTCTCTGCTTCCTCCCCCTTGTGCACCCGCCTGCACCCTCTCCAACTGTTCTCATTACAGTGTGCGTGCGTGTTTCTGCTTTTTCACCTCCACTCATTTGTCCGCATGTGAGTTTGTGTCCGAGTTAAGCCCAGTTCAGACCAAAGACGTAAAATAGAATGCCACACTGTTGAGCGCTGCTCACGGTGCTCCATGGCTGTAACACAACAAGCACCGGCTTTAGGTTTACCTAGCGGCTGTGGAAAATCAAATTTGCGCATGTTAAATTTCAAAACCGACGATCGGATTCGATTCTCGATGCCCAATCCTAGTCAGAGGGTTGTGTGTGAGTCTTAGTTTATTCGTTCTTTTGTGCAGTCAGATTTTATCCACCATGTCTGTTTTGGGATGTTTCTTTTCTCTTGCTTGTGTGTGTGTGTGTGTGTGTGTGTGTGTGTGTGTGTGTGTGTGTGTGTGTGTGTTTTTGTAAGATACCATTTAGTCTGTGTGTGTGTGTGTGTGTGTGTGTGTGTGTGTGTGTGTGTGTGTGTGTGTGTGTGTGTGTGTGTCAGAGCTCTGGTCGAGCTCCAGCCCTCCTCAGGGCGTCCCTGTAAATGCCAGAATGTTGGCACAGATGAGGACCCCTCTCCGTCTGAACTGCTAAAAACTTTGTTCTCTTCTCTGCCGGTCAGCAACTCGCAGACACTCACAAGAGTTCACCAGAGCACCGAGAGGCCGAGAGGTGGAATCTCTGACAGAGGAAAAAGACCTTTCAAGCCACCCGTTAGGTTGCTGTGAGGTCGTTGCTGTGATTCGTGGTGAGCTGGGAGAAATGTCAGATCGTTCCAAAATCATTGCTTCCTTGAGAAGGACTATGCCATTTTGTGAGTCGAATTTGGAGAAAAAAATGTCAAGCCTAGATTACAGTGTGCATTTGAAATTACATCCTGTAATCCAACAAAATACTGTGCCGGTTTAAGCTGGAGTAGTTTCCCTAGATGATGCTCTGTCTGCTAGCTATGACTGCTCATGCTAACTCTTCTTAACTTGGGAAGCAGAAGTAGACCAAATAATTCCACCCTAAGGTTTGATCATATCACATCTTCTTAGCAGATGGAGTTTGCTCAGCTTTAGGGGGGGGGTTCTGACCATTTTAAAGCTGATATAATCAATATTTTTATGTTTAGAATGGATCAAATGTCTCTGTGCACATGAGGAGCCCAGACAGAATTAGCACCCAACTCTGCAATTCCCATTTTAGCGTCTTTTAGCTCATTGTTTCTGCTTTATGACCCCCAAAGTTTTCTCATCAGCCTTGGTTTCAAAAGCAAAAAAAAAAAAAAAAAAAAAGCTGTAGAGCAGAGATTCTCAGTTTAGAAGATAAAGAAAGGAACCCCCTCATGTGTCCCTTGGAATGATGTGGCCCGTTTGTACACTTTTCTCGTCCTAATTATGTGAAAGAACAACAAGAGAAAAGTATTAGAAGCAGATTAGACATGGATTAAACAGGTTTGCTGATTCTAAGAGTTATAGATTTCTTAGATAAGAACGTACTCTATGAACTATTATAGATTTCATAATGAACATTATCCATTACTTTTGTGACTCTGAATTTCGTTGTACTTCTATGTCGTGATATACAGTAGGTCTTGCTTTTCATTCATAAAGGTCTTAAAAAGTCTTAAATTGTACTTGTTGAAACCTGCAGAAACGCTTAATATGATCTTATAGAGAAGAACTCACAATACAAGGCATTTCAAAGTAAGATGAGTGATTAAAGACATTTGTGCTTATCTCTAGAAATATCTTGAATTTTGATTTTCTTTCATTTAATCCAGCAACATTATCTACTTAACTGCTATGTAATTATTTCACAAAAGAATTATGTTATAGGCATAATCTCTAATATCACTGTATAAAAAAGGGTCTAAACTGGATTAGAGCTTGCTAACTCCCAACATACACCCACACACACAACAGCTACATTGAAGGTATAATTCTTTTCCTGATGCTCTTAATCTGTTATTATTACAAACAGCAATACATCTCAGATATGATCAGCTCTGTTCTTTACATCAAACTCTACATATATGTGCAATACATTGAGTCAAAAAACACTAATCTATTAAAATGTGCCTGCTATGAACTACAATCGTTGGCCCTTCTTGTCAATTTTTTGCAGCGTGCTATCCCACAGTAATACAGCACACTCACACACAGCCAGAGTAAGGATGACACATCCCTTTTTTCAGAGTGAAGCATTTGCTAACAGCACTGCTTACAAGTTGTAGTGCGAGTCAGCCAGACAAATGTTGCTTTTCAGACGCTTTTGCTGCTGCGACTGTTGGACTTGACAGAGCTTGTTTTTCACTTAATACGTGCAGATGTTTTTCTAACACTTGAAATGGCTATAGGTTATCCACCCGAGATAACAATGCTGGCTCTGAAATGGAAGGTTTTTTTTTTCATGTAGACTGTTTCTGAGTTTCCTTCCTTTAGTGCTGAGTGATGGTTTCTACTAGGACTGAGTATCGCCAATGATTTCCCCATTTGATTACATTTCTGATTCAATTCTGTATCTATTCAAGTAGGGACATTTCACTTACAATACCAATTTTGCTTGGATATAAAAGAGATTCTCAGATAACCTATGCTGTAAATTGTACAAACAAGAAGACACCCTGAAATATTTCTATAATGCACCAGGTTGATAGCCTGACAAGCCAGACCCACATCAAGATGTTGGGTCTGGGAACTCACCATTGACGGAGCTCAATCCCTCTGCACGCAATAGGATGCAAACACATCTTCCTTTTTTAAGAATGACTTTAGTGCCGTTCTTTGTTTTTTTCTTAAAGAAAAGATTAACTCCAAGTCTTCCAGAGTTGCGGCCAAAGCCGATTCGAAAGGCTGCTGTTCGCCAGCAGCAGTATGGATCAATATCAGTGCACTCAAAGTGATTATTGATGTTATTTGACCAATATAGTGATCATTATTTTAACCGAGACGCGGTGCTAATACGTTACCAGTGCCTCAACGACCGGTATCTACCGGACAGAATAGAAACGCAGACTTCGGTGCCACTGAAATGCCTGCTCATCTCTCTGATGCTCTGAAACGGATGTTACAGGCAACAGAATCATTGCTGCACGTGATGCTAGTAAACACTACACTTGGCAGCAGGTAATGTTAGCCTACCGTTAGCTAGCAGCTGGAGTAAACACGGTTAAAATGCTGACAGCTAAACGTGTAAAAGTGTGATTGTA
Organism: Perca flavescens; assembly: GCF_004354835.1. Taxonomy (NCBI): domain Eukaryota; kingdom Metazoa; phylum Chordata; class Actinopteri; order Perciformes; family Percidae; genus Perca; species Perca flavescens. Next base: position 25,796,455 of record NC_041349.1, read on the forward strand.
ATTCACTGGAGAGGATTCCAACAGCGGGACGTTGACGTTCACTTGAAACAGGTAGCCTAAGCCTCATGGTGCATTCAAAGTTATTGTAAAATACCCTTTTCCCATCTCGTGGTTGTTTTTGTCATTTACCAGCAATTTCACGTTACTGGTGAAATAAGTTCTTGTTATAAGTTATTGTTATTACATTTTTAATCAATCATTTAATCTTGACCATATGGCCTTAGCAATAAACAAGCTGTTTTTAAATGTTTTGTGCTCCTTTTCTTCTTCTTTTTTTAAATATATATTTCTTTTTCTTTTTAAAAGCATCGGTTCAGGCTTCGTTTAGGCACCGTCACCGTTTTAAAATAATATTTTAGCACCGGTATCGGAAAAAACCCAAACAATACCCAACCCTAGTTTCTACAAAGCATTTGAAAGAGCAGTGCTGATGGCAACACAGCGGGGCTACATGTTGTGCATAAATTAACGCATGATAATTACTCCTATCTTTAGACAATTATTTTGCAAGCTCCTGTGCTGCTTTCCTCAGCCGTTTGTCCTCAATTAAAGTTGTTGTTTTTTTGTCTGCTCATTTGCTCAGATAATAATCAGAGTTGCTGCTGAACAAGCTTGTGTAAGCCTAACCTTGCTCTGTGTTCTTTTAGTGCTGATTCTTATCCTTCTGACAAGAGTCGCATCTGCAGGTAAATATTTCATCATTCACTATACAGGGACAGCAAAAGGCCCCCACTTTAAACGGTTATCCTCAGCCCAAATCTTGTATTCCCACTAGAGTTGGGCAATATATCGATATCATATCGATATCGTGATATGAGACTAGATATCGTCTTAGATTTTGGATATCACAATATGGCATAAGTGTTGTCTTTTCCTGGTTTTAAAGGCTGCATTACAGTACCAGACTGTTGTAACTGTTCTATTATTTGCCTTTCGCCACTTAGTCATTATATAGTCAACACTACAATATCGTTGCGGTATCGATATTGAGGTATTTGGTCAAAAATATTGTGATATTTGATTTTCTCCATATCTCCCAGCCCTAATTCCCACTGCTCCATAGTCTTTTCAGTAGCTTCATGATTAAGCACAAAGTAGCACAGAAGCATAAACTTGTATTGCACTGCTATTGACTCATCTCAGATCGTCAGATATTCTCAATGTAAAGTTATGATAGAATAATGCTTTACGTATAATTGCGTCATACACAAACTTTCTTCTCGGGGCCATTGAATCCCACTGAATCGAGGGCTTTTTTGGATGAAAGAAAAACAGCTCTCAGTTCATCATCAATTCAGTATGTTTTTTTTTTTTTACAACCCGAGCCATCCCTCAAAAAAGGAAATGTTTCCCCGCAGGATATTTTAATGACAGTTTCTTCCTTGTTTTTGGGATTGTGAGATGAAGAGACAGGAGGGACAGGACAGAGACAGCAGGGCTGGAGATGGGATCTGACAGACGGCCGCTTGACTCACTCGTTGTGAAGCAAACTTGACCTGTTGGCCTTTATCATGACATGACCCTCATTACTTCCCCTATGCAACAAAGACACATGATTGCTTGTACAAACTTGTTTTTGAAAATAACTGTGTGTCAATCACTGCTCAGGAGCACGCATTTCATAGCGTCCTCCCCTCCCCCGCGCATGAGCTGCAGATAGCTTTCCTCCCCTTCCCCCCTCCTCACACGCGCACCATCGTGTACAGCTCTCCCTTGTGGGGGGAGGGGCTTAGGAGACCGTTTGGGCTTTAGTGGAAAGGGGGGAGGGACTGAGAAGTTGTCAATGTTCAAATGTTTTGGCTAAGTCCTGGATCTTCACAATCCAACCTACGGCATCTTTAAGTGGAATGAAGTGCAATATTCCCCTCTAAAATGAGGACGACTGTAATGATTCAGTCACAGAAAAATAACATACAAAAAGTTGAAGCTGCAGTGAGTAGAAAGCAAAAACAAAGAAAAACGCCAAAATTTGAAGTAGAGTAAGACCTCTTCCTGCAGCTCTCCCTCTCCCCTCTTTGTCACACGGGCAATACATGCACAGAACAGCCAAGAGGAACTCTCTCTCTCTCTCTGAAATGACCTGTGATTGGCCAAAGTCTCCCATCACAGGCTAGATTTTCTAAAGCCTGAAAACAGAGCCAAAGGGTGGTGCAGAAGTCTAGTTTTCTCTCAGACCACTTGAATCACTATATGCTGAAAGATTTATTATATAATTTTGGGCCAAACAATGGCAAAAACATTTTTTTTTTAAAGGAATCATTGTCAAATATGTATGTAAATTGACTACTAACAAATGAATCTATTTAAATAAAGTAAAATGGCATTACATTTGGTGAGGGTGCGTCATCGATTTGTGTTGGACTTGAAACACAAAGATTGGACTTGGGACTTGTTGGTCTTGACAATGGATCTCCCTGTCCTAAATGTGGACTCGGCTGAGAACTTCATAACACAGACATTGTCCCACGCTTATTGGCCTATCTGTCCGATCCATCATAAACATTGGCGCCGGCCTGCAAAAGCCCATTTTGCTTGAATGAAGGCCATCCGTCCTCCCAGTGTGCATTTGGTGAGCGGTACATCTGTGACAGGAGAGCCAGTATTGATCCGTTGTAGTTGCTGACACATGTTACTGCTGACATCATTTACAGAGAGCTGTGAAAACACAACACATCTCTAATGCCTTTCCCTTGTCGTGTACAGTGAGCACACATAACAGGCCCCGGTCATACGTGGGCCCTATCGACACGCGGTAAAATCCGTTTGTCCTCTGGGATGGGGTCGATAAGTGGCCGCGATTGAAAGCCGGCGGATCAACCTGTGGTTTGCTCGATCGCGGAGTGTAAATCGTTTTTAAGTTCTTCACACCCGGTAGTGTCGCCGCGTCGCGTGTCCAATCAAAGACTAATCCTGGCTTTTTTTTCTTATTCTCTGGACTAATGCCTATTGACTTTTCACATTGAATCAATTCCCCAGCTGAGTGCATGGGGGGGATCAATGGTTAATGGCAGCCTGCGAAACGGGGCGGAATGATATCTTTAGGTGTCCATGGATGGAAATGAGACGAGAGGGGGGTGTGTGTGTCATTACTGGAGAATAATCCTACTGTACCTTCTCTCAGTCTCCTTCCTCGCCTCTAATGCCGTCTTTTTCGCCATTTCATTCTTCTCTCCTCATTCTCTCGTTTCGTCCTGTCCTCTCTCTTCTGTCTGTGGGGGGTGAGCGATGACGGGAGGCAACCAGTCCATCCGTCACTGTTGGTTGTGTGTGTGTGTGTGTGTGTGTGTGTGTGTGTGTGTGTGTGTGTGTCATCTGGCGCCGGGTGGCCTCCCACTGATGTAAGAGGGATCCGTCATGTCTCTCTGTCACAACAGCAGACACGCATGAGTGGATGAACAAACACACACACACACACACACAATCTTCTTGCCTCCTCTAAAAGGATCTGTGTGTTTTTTGAGAGGATTTCTTTGTAAATGTAAGTGTTTGCTTATGGATATTTTTTTTACTGGCCCTGATTTTATCTGATTAGCGAGTGTGTGTCTGTCTCTGTTTTCCTGAGTGGACTTTGTTTTGAAATGTCTCTATGTCCATGTTCTTGCGGTCTCTTTCTTTTTTTTTTTTAAATCTACTCTGGCAAATACTTTGATGCAGCATGGCTGAGTCAACAATTCTGTGAAATCAACACAAAGTCAGTTAAAAACAGCTTTTAGGCCCTGGAGTTGTACAAACAAGCAATGATATCATACTGCATTTTTTTGCTTGTTTGTTTATATCCGTCTGCATCCTATTTCGTAGAATGCGACATGATGGGACGTTTCAGCAAATTCTGCCTAAAATATTTAGTAAAACAAAACCACACACAGGGTTTGGTGCATAAACAGCAGCACAGAAAGAAATCCTTGTGTGGAGTCGTAGCTGCACTGAGACCTCGAGTGGTTTTAGCGTGCTAAGAGAGGCCCTTTGGGGACAGCTGAGCATTATGGAGTGGCAAGTAGACACCGAGTTCATTTTGTGCAGCAGGAGACAGGAGCTCCAGACCAGACCGCCTGTGTGTTTGGAGCAGCCCCTGCTGGACACAAGAGGAACCGCAGCGGTGAGAATTAAGTCTGGCTTGTCTTTCAGATGAGGGGGAATGAGAGCTATTGGACTCAGCTGACAGTAGTGGAAGAAGTATCCAGGGGCATGGCACAAAATTCTGGGGCCTGTAGAAAGGCATTTCTATGGGCCCCTCCCCACGTCCACAGGTTTATCTGTGTTTTTTGCCCCCAACGGTGCCTTCCAGGCAGCGCTACCTGGAAGGCACCGTTGGGAGGCACTGGTTAAGGTTAGGGTTAGGTACCTTGAAGGCAGTGGTCGCAGCGCTGCCTGGAAGGAGCAGTTGGGGGCAAAAAACACCATCGAGCCATCCACGGCTATTCATTCTAGCATCTTTTTGGGCCCTCCTCACATGAGGGCTCTGGGTACTCAGTCCCCCAACAGTCCGACACCCCTGGAAGTATCCTTTGCTTAAGTGCTTTTTCAAGTCCTGCATTGAAAATGTTACTTAATTAAAAGTATGTAAGTATGATCAGGAAAATGCACTTAAAGTTTTAAAAGTGAAAGTACTCTATGCAGAAAAATCTGTATCTTGTTAGTTGGACGTGAAGAGGTGTAAGGAAGCCCTGTTCTCAGTTTGCGATCGAGAGGAAGCGATCAAATCAGCCAAGAGTAAACGCTCTGCAGACAGATGTGCGTCCGTCGCCTGTGCGTCTGCTGTGTGTGAATAATGGCTCTCTATAAATGACTGCTTAATAGTGTGTTATCCTATTAAGCTGCAGCGCTTGATGGCACGAGTGTGTGTGTTTGGGACTAAGTACATGTGGTTGGCTTCGGGCCAGGACAAAAGATGGGAGATGGGACTGATTGAATTAAAATACATTTAGGTATGTGGCGGTTACAGAGACAGGTGGGTGGGGACAAGCAGGTCAAAAGTTGCAAAGAAACTCCCGCAAACTGTCTAACTTGCAGAAAATAAATAAAAGTGAAATAGTCTGCAATGTTTTTGTACTAAACCTTCTTCAGGCAATATGTGACGGTTGAAAGTCCCTACAAAGTAGTCGTTTTTTTATATATTTAAAAATGCCAGATGAAAAAAGAGTATAATGATGAAAGGTTTTGGACAAAAAAAGAAAGAAATGAAGTCCCTGCATGCTTGCAGAGGTGAGTGTGCTTGAGTCTTTCTGTTTCCCTGCTGGGGGATTCTGTCCGTGTAGCACCACGCTAAGCATTACGCAGAGTTAAAATACATGAAATATTAAAGGTGTATTTTACAAGGGGAAATGATAAATGAACGATTCTCTGAAAACGGAGCAGATTTGTGCTCAGGTTTGTTCCTTGCCTCCTTATGTTTTAGCATTTAAAGTGCTCATGTTATGAAAAACTCACTTTTTCTGGGATTTGGGGTGTTATTTTGTGTCTCTGGTGCTTCCACACGCATACAAACTTTGAAAAAAAATCCATCCATGCTGTTTTGAGTGAGATATGGTTTCCGAATGTGTTCTGCCTTTTGCCTTCAAAATCTGCACGGCTTTTTACGTCATTAGCCGAAACGAGCTGGCTAACCGCAATCGTTGGCATGCTAGCGCTAGCATGCTACCTCGTTCGCAATGGCAAAGATGTCTCACTCTGTAAAACAGAGACCTGAAAACAAGGTAAAAAGAGGAGCTGCAGCAATGTGCTGTACAACAAAAATATGGTGTTTTTTGAAAATTAAACCATGTAAACCTATTCTGGTACATCCTTAAAATACAATTATGAACCTGAAAGTGAGCATAATATGGGCACTTTAAGGCTTAAACATGGATTTGAAAAGCGATTACGTCCACCATCTTTTCTCAGCCGGGGCATCAAGCGTTGTAATATTGTATTGCATTGAGTTCTGTTACTTGGATGTAGTTTAAGGAGAGCGAATCTGCTCAACCTCTGTGTGGGCAAGTGTTATGTCTTTGCGTTTGTTTGCTGTCAACACTGTAGACACTTGAGATGAGATGAGGACACAGCTCGACAAAAGACACAATAGGTGACTCTCACTTCAGAAGTGAGAGTCGCGGCGGACCTGCAGATTTCTGGGAGTTAATTCCACTATGTGGTGCAAAAAAAAAAACACAGAATGCTGCTTTTCCATGTTTAATTCTGACTCTGGGAACAGAGCACAAAATCTCTAGAACAAAAACACGACCACTGGTAAATTTTTATTTGCATCTACAAACAAAAAAATATAGAATCAGAAAGCAGTACTGTATGTATGCACAATGGTGCATACATACAGTAAACAAACATATTGAACATTGATATGAAATAAACAAATACACAAAGAAATACAAAATAGATTTGAATCCTGGCTGTGATGAAACATCAGGTTCATTTTCTTATCCAGTTTCTCTCTGAGTAAAGTCTAAATTCTTATTAAATGAAGATTCTCACGTCAAGTACAAGTACCTCCAAATTGTACTGAAGTCCTTGAGTGAATGTACTTACAGTAGTTACTTTCCACAGTTGCTCCACTGGTCCTGGCAATGTGACCTCTTTTTTTAGGCTGTGAAAGCACAAACAAACTTGACCTTTGCCATATATGATCTGTTCCAGTAGGAAACTGTGGAAATGTCCTTCCAAAATGTTGGAACACACACACACACACACACACACACACACACACTGCAGTGCAAACACGGTTAATGATAGCAATCTGTTATTACACCTTCCGAGAGACTCCAGACCTTTGGATTTCACTCTGTGCTATTAGAGCTAAGTTAATGGGTGGGCGAGGAAATGAACGGCTGCCTAAGTGAATGGATGTGTAATTAAAGAATGGGGCGATACAGTCGATGTAATTAGCTTGTTTATGTGCGGTACAATGGATATAGGCAGACGTTAGGGCCCTGCAGTGGCAGACAAGCAGCGAGAGAAGACGGAGAGCGTGGGGGAGGAAGGGTGGGTGAGAAATGAGAGAGAGAGAGAGAGAGCGAGAGCAAACTCCTTATTCAGGCCTTTTCCGTCACATCAAGGCTCCAAATCAATCCTGCAAATTGGTTTGTTCCTCAACAAGGTTACCAAATGACGACGGGATGGGGGGAATGAAGTGGAGAAGGAGAGGCAGAATATGAGAGAGAGGGAATATGTGAGAGCGGTAACGAGAGGGAGATAGAGGGAGGAGGGTGGGGGATGTCCCGGACTGGTGTTGACGTACTAATGCAGTGCTGTTGTGTGTTTGTGTGTGGGTGGGCGCTGAAGGCCAACAGTTAAACCATAGAGGGGTGAAGGATCCGGGCGATTGTTGTTTGTTACAGGTAAACCGAAATCGGCTGAGTTATGGCATCCCATCTCACAAACCGCTTGGCAAACAGGCAGTGTGCACATGTTGGGATGAGTGTGTGTGTGTGTGTGTGTGTGTGCGCAGTTTGTTAACGCAGCCACAGCTGCTCCTGTAACCCTGTCACGATGAAATGTGGGGCCCATTTCCTCCCATTCCCAGCTGAGTCCAGTGGAATTGCAGAGTAAATATATAAATAATAGAACAGATAACAACAACAACAAAAATAGCAGACACACCAAATGTGTTATTCTTCTCCTCTGACCTGATGTGTGTGCGTCTCTCTCTCTCCGTGTGTGTGTTTGTGTGTCTTTCAGGAACACTTCACGCCCGAATGTAAGTTTAAGGAGAGCGTGTTTGAGAACTACTACGTCACCTACTCCTCCATCCTGTACAGACAGACCCAGTCGGGTCGGGCGTGGTACATCGGCATCAACCGAGATGGACAGGTCATGAAAGGGAACCGTGTCAAGAAGACGAAGGGAGCAGCGCACTTCCTGCCCAAGCTCATTGAAGGTACTACAGATTGGTATATACTGTGCACGCTGTTCCAGAGTCAGGGACCAGTGAGTGTTCAGGGTTCCTGAGAGGTCTTAAAAAGTCAGAAATTTCAAAATCAAAATTTTAGGCCTTAACAAGTCTTAAATTCGCTGAAGTGTTGCATTTCGATGTACTTTTATGTTGTGATATAAGAGGTCTTAAAGATGCAGTAGGTAAGACTTATAAAACTAACTTTCTGTCGTATTTGCTGAAACTGACCCTATGTTTGAGTAGAACTACATGAAGCAGGTCATTAAAAAAAGAATATTGCTCCTCTGGCACCACCTACAGCCTGAAGTGCGATTTGCAAAAAATTCCACAGCTCCCTGTTCAGATGCACCAATCAGGGCCGGGGAGACGGTCTTACTGTGTGTCAATCACTGCTCATGCACACGCATTCATTCTCCCTTGTGGGGGGAGGGGCTTAGGAGACCGTTTTGGGCTTTAGCGGAAAGAGGGGGAGGGACTGAGAAGTTGTCGATGTTAAAATTTTTTGGCCAAGTCCTGGATCTTCACAATCCTACTTACGGCACCTTTACATTCATAATGGTCTTAAAAAGGTCTTAAAAAGTCTTACATTTGACTTGGTGAAACCCGCAGAAACCCTGGTGTTGTCACCATACTTCAAGAACGTAGAGATTAACGTTGGATGATCAGTCAGGTATTCAGTCATCATTGTGTTATGGAATTAGCAAACAGACTTTGATTTAAGCGTTAATGTTCAATCTTGACATTGAAAATAGACATTGGAAATATAAGGCTGACAAGAACAGTCTCATTTACCTCTAGAAAGGAATAAAGTGAGTGGAGCTGGAGCTGTAATTGCTTTAATAGCTTTTACAGGCAAATAATACACATAACCCAGGGCAATATGATGACATAACAAGATAACATCACAAAAGAAAGAGAAAAAAATCATTAAGATCCCTTGAGTAATTTAAAGAAAAATTTACATACCGGTACATTTAAGAACTGCAATATACATGTGGGCAAATAACTTAAGGGTAATGAACATTGAGTCAGACAAGACGGGGGTATTCACATGCTCTTTATACATTACAGTTACTTGTTGTCTGCTAGAAATACAGTACAGGGTGCCCAGATAGCTCAGCTGGTAGAGCGGGCGCCCATATATAGAGGTTTACTCCTCGACGCAGCGGGCCCGGGTTTGACTCCGACCTGCGGCCCTTTGCTGCATGTCATTCCTCCTCTCTCTCTCCCTCTCTCCCCCCTTTCATGTCTAATAAAGGCCTAAAATGCACCCAAAAAATAATCTTTAAAAATACAGTGCTGTATTATGTAGGGCTGTCCTCAACTAAAGAAATTCTTAGTCGACTAACACTTATACGATTTTGTCGACTAATCGATTAGTTGATTTAATTGACAGAGCTGTGCGCTTTGAGAGGGGGTTAAGACTAGAAAAGCACAATATAGATGTAGTTAATTAACCATCTGTAAAACTGAGTTTCTCCACAATTAATCCTGCAAAAGCACCACTTTAAATCTTGTGTTTACCATAAATGTGCTCAGAAGTTTCTTGGAAATAAGTAATTAAGCATGAATAAGCATAACAAATGACTAATCGACTAAAGAAATCTTAGTCGACTAAGACCAAAACGACCGATGAGTCGACTAATCGACTAAGAGGTGGCAGCCCTAGTATTATGTTATTTTATTATATTGATCTGTACTGTAGTCACCTAAGCTTTAGGTGACTACGTTATTGGTAAACAAGGTGCAAGTCTAACTTAACTATTTGCACCCGTCTACCTCCCCAGTGGCCATGTACCGGGAGCCCTCTCTACACGACGTTGCCGAGCAGAGTCCGCCCAGGAAAACGCCCAAGACCTCCAGCGAGTCGCCCGTGCTCCAGAACGGCAAGAAGGACCCAAAATCCAAAACCAAAACAACGTCCTAGCGCTTAGAGACGCAGGTGGGGAGGAGGGAGGGGGGCGGGGACAGGAGAGGACACAGCGGACACCTGAACGCGGTTGTTAGGGCTACCCTATGCCGCCGACACTGACCCCCTTGAGAACTATGCGTACCACAATGCAGTGGTGTAAAGCTGGAGGGAAAAAAAAGAAGGAGCAGATCTGGGAAGAGTTAAGCTCACACACACACACACACACACACACACACACACACACGCACTCACACACCAGCCCATCCACCTTCTTATTGGATTGTGATTATCAAAGCCTGGGATATAAAAGCAATAACTCCACGAAGAGTATAGCATGTCAGCGCAGCGTGTTTGACCTGCTGGAAAGGAAGTCCTACACACACCCTCTGGCCATCTTCAGCGACATCCTTCCAGCCGACCAAACGTCCTAGCAAAAAGTCTTCCTGGTTCTACCACCAACGGGTGCAACGGTCAACTCTGTCCCTCTGCAGCGCACGCTCTACAACTGGGGTTGGTTTTTTTTTTTTTTTTTTTTTGCCCACAGGGCTCCGTGCTAATGTTAGCCGCACACGAAGCCATGCTGAAGCGAGGCAGTCACAGAGACCCTTGCAGACTTTTTGTTCTGCAGCCATCTGCTCAGTCCACATCTTCTGTGTGTGTCAGCGACTTTGTGTGATGGCCTAGATACTTGTCAGCCCTGTGTGTGTGTGTGTGTGCGTTTGTTTGTGTGTGTGTGTGTGTGTTCCCTTCTTCTTCGATCCACCTTTGGTACGATTTGATTAGTTTGCGACATGGACTCAATTTTCCACTCGGCGGCACAAGAAAACCCCTCCCGTCCTCCCTGGCTCTGTTAATGGAGTCTGGGGCTGATCAGAATCTTTCGACCCTTAAACGAGGGGCCAAGCGCTCCCTCGACACAATGCATAACCACACACACACACACACACTCATTATTACACTGACATTTACGCGCACACGCAAAGGTGTGTGTACTGTGCGCACACACTTTGGCGTCCCGATATCCATGAGCAACGATGGCAGAAAATGATCTCGCAACTTAACCCACTTAACATAATGACATGCATTAACAAACACACTCACACACACACGCCGACGTGGTGGTGAGTGTGTGTGCAGGTTGTGGGAGAGAATGAGGAAATCATCAGCGTGATGGGGTACTGATGGAGCCTGACGGTGTAGCTTGTGATTGCACTGCAGGAGCTGTTCTTACTGTGGCTGGCCAAGCATTGCACAAACCCCCCCCCAACCCCCGAGGCCTGCACATTATCTGTGGACCCTCTATCACTCAATGTGCTATTCTCGTCTAAAAATACAAAAAAACTCAAATAGTTTTTAATTGCTACCCCATCGCTGTCCCCATGCCATAAATATTCCGTGTAATGTATGTACTTAAGACAGTTACCCTAGTGACATCACTTGAGTAATGTTGGGTTTGGATTGGAGACTTTAAAGTCTAACAGGAAGACTGCAATGCAAACTGGAGGTGTGGAGTACAGCAACACAAAGACCTAAAACTAAGCCCGAAACCTGGGGCCATACCGGCATCTTCGAGACATGACGTGACCCAGCTGGTACTGCCAGTTGGGCAACCAAAAGCCGTGGTTCTGCCCAATTTAATTCACTAGTCCAGGCCGATCGCTTGGCCTGTTGTGTTGCTTGCAGCTTTCTTAAGAACCGCTCATGGAGATTTTTACACTCGGCACTGCGCTTCCTCGGGTGCAGAGCAACACACCTGCCATGACATAGTTGCGTCACACGCCCAGGTAACGTAGCTGATGTATTCATTCACAATGTACAGTTTAATAATAAATAAATAAAATGTATGACTAAAATATTATGAAGTACTATGAATTATATTACCAGCAATATCATCTTTTTTTTGTTTTAGTTTTTTTTTGTTTTTCCAGGCAATCCTTCTTTCACCAGGCCAACATTAACCACAATGCCACTCGGCCACCGATCAGTTTAGTTGGAGATTGTGCTGTATTAATGCTAGTAGAGCAGAGATGAGGAGCGGGCTGCGGAGGTTTAGTGACCTCCCTTCTTTCTGACTCCACACCCCCAGATTTCTTCCATTTAAAAAAATAAATAAATAGTTTTTTAGCCCCACCTGCCGTCACGGACTTACGTGACATCACTCGAGGCAATCATTCCGGCAATCATTAGCACAGCTCCTTCTGGAGCCACAAAAAGGCTTTATACAACTTGTTTTGAAGATATGCAGTCATACTTCCCAATGGGATTCCTGTTTCAAATAAAAACCAAACATGAACCCAACCCAAGCTGAAACTCCACATTTCCCGGGTCGGTAGGCAAGAGTAAGGAAATCTGGACTGTATTTATATAGCGCCTTTCTAGTCTTAACTACTCAAAGAGCTTCAGCAGAGTACAGGAACCGTTCACCATTCACACACATTCGCACACATTTGCACACCGATGGTGCAGCATCGAGAGCAATTCGGGGTTCAGTGTCTTGCCCAAGGACACTTTGGCACGGAACTGCAAAGGCCAGGGATCGAATCACCAACCTTCCGATTGGTAAGCGACCGATCTTGCCACCTGAGCCCCACAGCCGCCAATATGTGGGTGTGTACCAGACACGGAAGGTCTAAAAAAAAAATAACATGCCAACACATTGCGTTATGGGGGGCTTGACCCATAGTAAGGACTAAAAGTCTGAATTTCTCAGCCTCTGCTGCTTCAATTTTGAGCATTCATGTTTTGAACCCGTCTCTTGCAAGTCCCCTAACTTTACGGAAGTGCAATACTAAATCCCTGGAGCGGTCCTTTAAGTCTTTATTTACACATGGATTAGTCAACTAAGCGCCTCTTGTTCGTGACATGCAAAAACACCGTGCTTCACATGGATCGCTTCCTCCGATTTTTGTGTGTGTCTGTTTCTAATTGTGTTCAAATGAATTGCCATGAATCTCTACTGGAGACTTAGGTTATGATGCAAAGGAATTCAAGCCTACTTTACTCGTCATTTCACACGTCTCATACGTTTCTGATTGAAGAGGCCATCGATCAGGATTACTTTGACTGTGACTGTTTTGTTAGGAGGACAAATTTGAAACCAAAGTCATATATAAATAATAGAAATTGATATCCGTAGTAAATGATAAGGATGGTGAATATAAAAGATAGATGTGTTATATTTACTTTGATCACATTTTCTTCAGTGTTTAATGTGGTAGACTCCCTTTGGGAAAGAAATATTTCGCCGTGCTCATTGGAGAGACCTTGTCTCGTGTGTTTCCATTTTGTTCTTTCCGTTCAACACAAAAAGCAATCATTTTTCATATCGAACTTTCTCGGTACAATATGCCAGGCGGGGTAATTGTTTCTGCCTAATGTTTATGTATTGTGCGAAGCGAGAGGGTCCTATGTTTTCAGGAGGTAGAGGCGAGGTTTAGATTGATGATCAGGGCTCGGAGAGAGGGGCCATCCAAAGTAAAGCGAACCGAGATGGAGAGAGATTCTTGGGGGGGGAAATAATTTGTGGTGACGAGCAGAAGAAAAAAAAAAGGGGGTATTTATAATGTGGACCGCGTTCCCTGAACACACACACACATTCATAATCCTCTGTTCCCCTGTAGCCTGTGGTTGTAAATAATAATAGCTGATAACCTGTGCAGAATAGAGGCGAGCTGCTGAGTAAATTAATCTGCTACCTGAGAGATGAAGCAAACTTTACGTCTGTTTTCCTGGAGGAGAGAAAGAGCACAGATTAGTTTGCGGAAGGAGATTGAAAAGAGGTAGCTTGAGAGGGGGTGGGGGGATGGAGGAGGGGAGGAGGAAGTGAGGATGGGTGACGGAGAAAGACAGCTGATTCGACAAATAAACTAAAGAAAAGAAAATGCGAGTTATTTCCATTTTTATTTTGTGACACAAGCTACTGTTATAACCTCGCATACACACTAAAGACCTTAATTAAACTGTTTAACAGACCCTCAGGTCAGCGTGTGCGACCAGTCACCCACCCCGTCGATCGCTAAATCCAGAATACATTTTGAGTATTATTCGCAAAAGTAATTACACAAATGTTTAATTAAATAAGGCCCACTGGAATAGAATTAAGGGATGCGGTTCTGTAAAAGGAAAGGAGGAATCCAGCAAACCGACAAAGCCATGACTTCTGTTCCAACTACTACTGTGTGTTTTAAGGGCTGGGAGATCTACGTTGCAATATTTTCTTATGTATGTGTCATGTTTTGTTGTTTTCAGACTTTAAATAAAAATAAAAAAAAGAGTCAAAAAGCTGTTAAGAAGAGTTAAGGGCTAACGTTTTAGTTTATCGATCTACGTGGACTATGGAGATAATGAAAAAAAAATGTAGATACTGCTGTAATTTAGATAAAGTTCAGATTAGTGGGAACCGTGCACACAAGCCTGCATTACACACTGGAGGTGTGGAGTTTTACATACGTGAGTATTTAAGAGGCATAGAGGTAGGGCTGGGCAATATATTAATATTCTATCGATAGCGATACACAAGGCTAGATATCTAATTTTGGATTTTCATTTAAATAATTGTGATTAGAGGTCGACCGATAAGGGTTTTTCTCTGGCCGTTGCCGATCTTTAGAAATCAGGGTCCGCCGATGGCCGATAATAATATAATAATATTTGGCTGATACATGCTTGTTTTCAAACCTCTATTTGAAAGATACAATGTAACACTAATACATACTTAAGATACACCAAATTTCTGAACAAAAACATTTATGAACACTTCACCAATCTGCACTTGTATACTTAAATAAAAAATGTATAATGTAAAAACATATATTGTATAAATAATGTATAAGAAATATATTAAATAAAGGAAACTGGTAAGAAGAAAATAAACCTTGCCAAATAAACTTTTCACTGAAAATATCAGGGTTTAGTGCACTTAGCAGCATTTATCAAACTTCTGAGAACAAAAATCTGCAAATCTTTGTTTTAGGTCTGAAGAAAATGTATAACACTTGAACACAAAAAATCTTCACATTGGCTTGGCTACTTAAACATTTTAACAACATTAGGCTTCCCGCAGATGCGCCTGCCCATTAATCGGCTTGATATGCTGCCTGTCGTTGGGCAGTGGTGGCCGGCCGATTAATCGGTCGACCTCTAATTGTGATTCCGATCCCCGTTCTTCCTTTCGATCGCAGCTCTTATCGATTCCCCATTTTGATTCTTTGAGGGGTGGAGTTGAAACGGGCCACATGCTTATTTCACAGATAAGAGGAACATTTTATTTTTGATTCGATGGGGATTTACAGTTTTACCGGGCTTTTTTAGCCACACTTTAGAGCGCCGCTTTCTGTGCTCCATGGCTGTAACAGAACAAGCGCCTGGGCCGCTACGGAAACCAACACTACATTTGGAACCGATGATCGGATTCAAAACCAAATTTTCCAAACGATTCCAATAAAGAAACGATTCCATTGGAATCACAGTTTTTGAACCGGTTCCGTATTGGTACCGGTTCTCGATGCCCAATCCTTTCCTGGTTTTAAAGGCTCATTACATTACAGTAAGTGATGTAATTTTCTGAACTTACCAGAGTGCTCTAGCAGTTCTATTATTTGCCTTTTACCTACATTATATCCACATTACTGATGATTATTTATCAAAACTTTCATTGTGTAAATATTTTGTGAAAGCACCAATAGTCGACCCTACAATATTGCTGCAATATTGACATTGATGTATTTGGTCAAAAATATCGTGATATTTGATTTTTTTTTTTCCATAGTGCCCAGCTCTACATAAAGGGGCTAATGAAAGATGAGTTGCATTATGGGAAATGTAGGATCCCGCTTTTTATCGCGGCTTCTGCATGACAATAAAAGTCAGGATATCTCAGCCTCTGCTGTTTCAATTCCGACCATTGTTTATTTAATTTTTTATATGCCTCTGGTTAGTCCCCCCAACATTATGGAAGTGCAAAACTATATTTCTTGAGAAGCCCTTTAACCTTTCAAATAAATGCATAAATTAACTGTACAAATGCACACAAAAAAAAAATAACACACAAGGTGGCATTTTAGATAAGACTTTATTCGTTTCAGATCTTTTTTTTAGGGCTACAATCATCCTATTTCCTGCCTCAAACTCTGTGTTAAAGTGACTTCAAAGCAACGAGGGCCAAGACTCTTTCAAACCGAGCCATCAGATCTCGGGACTGAGCGTCAGTCAACGCTGGCATCTAGTGAGTTATGGATTCATATCTCAGATTGCTGAGATATTCATACTGTGTGTGTGGACTCCGTGATAAACATGCAATCGATTACGAATGGTCCATCAGCCACTTAATAATTGCATCAGTCATTAGTATCTGTTCATTTTGCCAGTGTAGAATACGCAGCTTGCTTAGCTTTTTAAGATGAGCCGTTTTATTTGAATACGCATCCTCGTTATGTTAATATTAATATGTGGCCATACTTTTCTGAACAGTCTGACAAATAGTCTCCTATTTTATTTTCTCCATACACATCTGTGATCTAATTACTGTAATTCTTTACAGAAGATGTGACAGATGTCGTTTGAAAATCAGATTTAGATGTTCGATGTTGCCTGTTATTGGAGTTTTATTCATATATTTGGGTAGGGGAGGTAAGGGTAAAGATTTTAAAAGAAGATGCGTGAAAATGTGTATCCCTCTGTGTTTGCAAAAAAAAGGTAGATTACAAAATCATTTGTTGCGTGTGGAAAGATGTTATAATGATTGCAAAAGTGTGTGTGTGTGTGTGTGTCACAGACTCGTGTGTGTTTTGCAGTGCACCCATTTGTCTTTTGTGAAGAAGCCTGAAATCAGCTTCTCTGTTCCAGGCCTGTCTGCTCTCCGTCCTTCGAGGCTTCACTTCATACTCTTCTGTGTGAAACACGGGGCTGTAAAGAGAGCCGTTTATCTCGGCGGCCGTCCTTTTCGGGCACATGTTTGATTAGCGACCCCGCACCCCACCCTCTATTAATTTACTGCTTTTAATTCACTGAGAAGTGTCTCGGGATTCAGCTCTAAATGTTAAATATTGGCCTTTGGGCTTGGCGTCGCTGTTTCTTTTGAGTATATGAAGAAAAGAAAGAAGAAAAAAAAAGGTGGGAGAGATGTGTGTGTATGGGTATCGGGGGGGGGTTTAAATGATGTGTATCTGATTCCGCTGCACGCTTCACACACGCGCATGCACACTTCTCTCCCCGGGGGACTCCCCTCCCTCCCGTTTCTTGCGAGTCAGGGCCCTCCCTGCTTACTGAGCGAATTACAACTGCAGTGGGGGTCACCCGGGGTTGTGAAGAACTCACAGAGAGACAGAGATGGGGGGGGGCAAGTGCCACATATTGTAGTGTAGCTAACTTGTGCCCTCCCAGCCTCTCTTTGAAGTTTCACCTCCTCTCTCTGATCCCTCTTGCAAACACAATTTCCCGTTAACCTGGAGGCAGTATGTATCTGCGTGTGTTTGTGTCTGTCTGTGTGTGTGTTTTCTAGATCTTGCTCATTAGCTTTGGTCTGTGTGTGTAATCGTTTTGTAACTGTGATTGAATATCTATGTGTCCAATATTTGCGAGGGGGAATAAATTATAGGCAGAGAGAAAGGGAGGGAGGAAAATAGAGGGTAAATCAGAGGCCAAATCAATGGGTACGAGTCCTTGGGCAGAAAGCAATAAACTCCATTAACAAGGTGCAGCCACATAATTGGGAGAGTGTGAGAAAAAAAAAAAAGGATTAATATTGATATAGAAATCAACTGCGTGTTTTATTAGAGCTTTTATTTTTCTAAAACGTTTCCCTTTTTGTGAGCTTGGTTGCTGTTAAGAGTGTGTGTGTCTGTGTGTGTGTGTGTGTGTGAGAGTGCGTGCGAGTGCATTACTTTGAGGTGGAGTCCCTTCACCACATCTGCAATGCAGCAGAAAACACAAAAAAGAGAGGGAGGAAGAGAGAAGCTCACGTGACAAAAGAGTGACGCTGTCCTCAGACAGATTTTCTCTCTCTCTCGCTCTCTCTTTCTCTTTTTATTTTGCTTTAGCTGCTTTATAAAAAAAGTGCTTTTATACTGGAATCCAATTCACCTTGTGTCACATCCTGTATAGTATTAACCAGCACATTAACTTCATATATATATATATATATATATATAAATAAATAAAGGGATTGTGTTTTTAAAAGCACACTCACAATCCCCGTAAACATCTGTATCACACACACACACACACACACACACACACACACACACACACACACACACACACACACACAGCACCCTGCACCAAGCCGGTGCAGATGTGGCTAAATGGGGGTGACCTTTACAAACCGATCATTGAGGGACTTCACCTCTCACAAGCTAATGCACCAGCAATGTTTTAGTAGTGACCTTACACTGTACGCTATGCTAAAATGTCTTAATTTAACCCTTCTTTCAAGTGTTTTTTTGGTTACAAAAATAAACAAAAAAACCCAGTATGGGATTGTGTTTTGGGGTATTTCTCAGTGGACGTACTGTGACTTGTAATGAAATATGAGGAATTCTGATTGTATTGGTATGAATCATTGTTGGTCTGTCCGTGTGTGTTTGTTGATTTGACGTGTTCATTTAGCTGTTTGAAGTGCAAATCTGTGTCTGTTCTCTTATCACGTGTTGGGATGTTAAACAATAGAGCTCAATCTATAAAGAAAGGAAGAATTAAGTACGCCAAGACTGTAGAGTCTCAAACCTCCGGATCCCCCACAATCCTCCAGCACTCACCTGTCAATCAAAGGCCGACTGACTGACCTCTGGCCTTTGATCACTTAACAGGATTTTAATTGGCGGCATGTGGACTGCTCATTCACCGTCTTGTCTCTCCCTCAAAAACACACACACACACACACACGCACACACGTCTTCTACCTGTGTGCGTGATTCTGTGATCGATCTTTAGGGATTTTTTTGACTCTTTTATTTCCTTTGCTCTTCTTTGTACTGCATGGACGATCCAAGTTATTGTGACAAAGTCTTCCAGAAAAAGATGTTAAGGAAATCACCATATTCTTACTTTCCTTCTTGTCTTCCAAATGCAAAAAGAGTGCTTCAGTCTTCCAGCTTACAAAGCCACAATGACACTATTTTTGTATACAAATGGGGCAAAAAAGTATATCTATATATAAAAATATATAAATATATCCACGCAAAATGTGGTTGGGGTGCAGTAAGGTCCCCTGTTGCTGGCAAGGTGGAATAATACCACTACTATGCGCCATCCGAAACCCATGGATCCCTTTTGGAGGAAAGAGCTGAAAAGGACTAGAGAACCATTGGGACTTGTAGTTTGAAACTCCTGGGTTGGGGTTAAAGGATCACAGACAGGCGGGACTACAAGCATGCATGCGCCAATCATTTACTGGACACCTTCAAAGAAACTTTACCCAATATTTACTCTTTAACCCCTTAAGCCCCCCATCCTCAACACTTTATTATCCCAAAACTCTTGTCCCTGCATTTGCAATATGATCTGTATTTATTTCTATAATAACTTACACAAAGTCAAGGGAGACGTATTATTGGATATAATTGAATAAAACAAACTAATATATTTGTATGATTGTAACGCTGGTCTGCTGAGAGTTTTTCTTGGTGTTTTGATGTCATTCCTACTGAAAAAAACAACAACTACATTTAAAATTGGATATGACAGTACTGAGTTAATATAATCTGATTTACACTATACGATCGTATGATCTGTCATGGTTTGGGCCGGGCCCCTTTGGTCGCTTTCAAACCTGTAGTTCAGTTGGTCTGGACTAGGGGGATTGAAAGTTGGACTATGTAATGGCCCCCCCTATCAGAGAACATCACAAATGTGACAGGTGAAGGTCTGAGAGTTCTGAAAGGTGCATCATTTTTTCTGTTTTCTAAGCAAATTTATGAGTGTTTTCTCCATGTTTATTCATATAATACAATGATATCTTTGGAAAGTGTAAGTCACTCTGAATCTAAAAAACAATGTGTGTATTATGTCTCTGTTTTCAGATTTGACTAAGTTATGACTCCGAGGAGAAGCGCGATTTTTGACGCAAACTGCGGCAATCGGGCGCTAAGGGTTTAAAAGTGCCTTGAATGCCTCCACTTCAGCTCTCCCTGGGGATGCGCAGCTAACAGTAAGCCTCTGGTCTGGACCAAGGGAAAAGATTATACATTCTTGGCTTTAGTTGTAGTTGCTTTCATGTTCACACCAAACAAACCAAGAGGTTTAAACATGAAGTCAAATCCATTGGCAGAAACGTATTCGTTGGACGGTTTTGTCATCCTGTGTGGAAGCATAGGAGAAAATCAAATTCCAGTTACTGGGTTATGCAGCACCTATAAAGCACTTAGACTGCTTCTTTATTTAACAAAGTCTAAAAAATTACTAATAACTGAACTTACTCGGAGCATTATTGCTCAAGACTCCAACTGGACTTCAAATGCTAATTATCTTTCGTAACCATGATCCCTAATACACATTGGTAGATTACTTTCTTGGCAGTTTATGGACAGCATATGGCTTTAATAAAAGTTTAGCTTTTCAATGTACATGCTAAAATCTCATATCCTCTAACACAAAATCATGTAGCTTTTGCCCCACAAACAGCTCCAGAGTTTGATTGACAGCTTTTGCACCAGGCCAAGCTAACTGAACCAACGCACCAAACCAGATCCAGGTTAGTTGTGAGACAACCCTTAGTTCCAGTTGAGCAAAGTCTTAATGCTAAAGCATACAATTATGTTTTAGACAATAGTGTGCTCCAATTTTGTGGAAACAATTTGTGTTTCTCCTTTTCCCGTTTCAACATGACAGTGTGCACAAAGCCAGCTACATTAAGAAATGGTTTTCCCAGTTTGGTGTGGAACACCTTGACTGGCCTGCACAGAGCCATAAACCCCATTATAAAGCTTTAAGATTAATTGGATTACCTTGTCTCCCAAAATCAGTGGCCGACCTTACAAATGCTCTTGCGGCCCGGTCCCAACGTCCACTTAAAGTCCACGGTAAATGTCCACTTATTACCTTACCAGGAGAGTGGAGGCTTGTATAGCTGTAGATTAATGCCTGTGGTTTTGGAATAAGTTCAACAGATTAGGGTGTTTACATGCTTTATTTAGGTGTCCACAAATAGTGTACTATGATCACTGTCAACTGAAGTCTGACTCTGAACACAAAATTCAATTGGCAGACATTTAATTTGAAATCTCAGATAAGACCAATTTTATCTCTGTGGGGTAGTTAGCTAAATAAACAACTTTGACTGGAATGAAATATAAGAATCCTCTCCAACATCAAACTATATAATCTTATTAAAACATTTGTTACATTGACATTAGTCTATATCCTTGATGTTCCGCTTCCGGGATTGCTCCATTGCTGCCAGATAATCTGCCAAATTTCACTCATTTAGGCCGGATATCCGTTGCCTAGGGCTTCCTTTGTGTTGGCATTTTAAACTCCGGTGGATTTCTGAGGACTATGGTTAACTGCTCCTCAGATCTCTGCAGGGTAAATCCAGACAGCTAGCTAGACTATCTGTCCAATCTGAGTTTTCTGTTGCACGACTAAAACAACTTTTAAACGTACACATGTTCCACCAAAACAAGTTCCTTCCTGAGGCTATTTTGCAGAGGCACCACGGCTTTTCTCCATGCCAAGACGATTGTGATTGGTTTTAAGAAATGCCACTAAACCAGAGCACGTTTTCCTCCCATCCCCGACTGCTCCCTCCAGCGCGCTTCGGAGGAAGGTCTGGCAAAGCGAGACTACATTTAAATCTAAATGATTACTTTAATCCTGTTACATATTATTTGTTACCCATGAAAATAACAATCATGGGTAAGCGATCAATCTAATTTAACCTAACTACTTCTGAATTAAGGAGTGATCTATTATGGTTGCCCTAGGAGAGATCCCTGGATTTGAGTTACTGCCAACAGGGGCTTTATATACACTCCCTTATGACCACAAATTTGATGTGTGACTTGACACTAGCTGCTAGCTGTTAATAGTTAGCTTCTATGGTAATTAAATTGGCGGCATGCCAAATGGCAGTGACAGTGGATCGTAAATTACGGCAGTGTGGATGGCCGACGAATGTGAGTGAGAGCAGAGTGGCATGAAGAGACGAGTAAAGGGATACGCAGGGGAGGATAGAGATATTTTACTGCAGGGGCCTTCAGGAAATACAGCAGCGTGGCTGTTAAACGGTTTGATCAACTTAGCGTTATACTGTAAGAATAATGGCTGCTGAATCACCTCTAAATGTCCACTTATTACAGTGGGTGACTAAGACCAAGGAAACGTTTTTATCATCACACAAGAATATAGACTAGACATTATGTAACAAACCAGATTGTATTTATTTCCATTCATGGAATCAGCAGCTTGGCGTTTTAGCCACTAAACTGTTTCTTGGCTAGCCTTTTCATAGTATTGCTAGAAAGCTCCAGGAAATGTATCCCTTAATGGAATTGTCCCCCATATTATGCTCCACCACCCGGAGGTGTTCCGTGTTTAAAGGAGCGAAACATCTGTGAAGGGTGGCTCCCGGCTGGGTCGGACCAAAAGGCACTGGCGGAAGTGTGTCAGGCAGAAATGCGTTGCAGGTGGTCTCACACTGTGCTTACAACTAGTACAGTGCTCCCAATTCAGAGATACGATTTACACTTCTGGAGAGCTGAGGAACTTACCAAGGTCAATGACACTTCCAAAAAGGCAAGATTCCAATTGATATACGCTGTCAAGGTAGCTAATGTATCTCTAGGTGACGAACAGTTTTATTTATGAAAAACACCCCCTTTTCACTTTACTACATAAAGTTTCAGTCCCTCCAGAAAAACGTGATTATGCGATCACATAATTCCATGCATAATCAGCCAAAGTCCGGATATTGATGCAGGGGCTGAATTTTTTCAAAAACGCCGCACTTCACATATATCTTAGCAGAAAGTTGAAAAATGTTGTGTTTACTTCACACAAGAGCAGCCATTTCCCCATTTCCATGGGAACGTTATGAAGTGACGTAATTACGAGACATGAACATTGAAAAGCAGGGTGTTGGGGGAGAATCACTTTTGCAGTTTTTGCAAGTTCCCGAATTTTTGCAAGTTCCCGCATATTCCATCGCATTTTTTAAGAAAACGTGCCGCACAATCAAGGATTTTGCCCGCAACAATCACAAAAAAACTCAGCATTTTTCTGGAAGGACTGATAAAGGAAACACTACAGTACTTCCTTGGCACTGGACGTAAGTTGTGAGGTGCAGAATCCAATATGGATGTAATTGCTAGGGCTGAGGAATAAGAGAGAGAGAGAGAGAGAGAGAGAAAGAGAGAGAGAGAATGGGGGCCTAGCTCAGGGGGAAGAACCAATGGTCAAATGTGTATCAATGTACCTGAAGGTGTCATAGCTAGGGACCACATGTAGTAAGACTCAGGGCTGCGTCAACAGTTTGATGTGGTATTGTAGCTTAATTGTTTCCCTTGTGGTTCCTAGTGAAAGGGAAGAAGGTGGGAAGGCAGGAAAGTGGATTTTGGAGAAAATAGGCACTTGGAACAGGGAAAGGATGAACACAGGGCATGTTCTTTGTGCCTGAGCCTAGGTAGGAACAGTAGTGAGTTTTCATCTGAAGCATTTTATTAAACCAGCCTTTCCCATTCCATCATATCACTATGCCTACTATCCTCCAATGAAATTTAACCTTCACTGTTTTTCTTGACGAACTGCCTGGAAACCCAACAATGACTTCTGTGGGTAGCCTACCTCGGCCACAGTTTGAGAACCAGTGGTGTGTGCGGTAGGCCAAAGTAGAGCCTGGTCCACACCATTAGACTGACTGAGGGGGTGAACAGTGACACACACACCCCTCCTCCCCACGGATGTAATTGGAGCAGACAGCAGTTGGCCAGGCTTGCCTGACTGACAGACAACAACAGTCCAAACCAAAAGTTACACTGAAGAGTTCCAGTGAGCTGCACTGGAAAAGGAATAGAAAGGAAGAATTAAGTTTGGATTAATCGACGGAGGATCTGTTTAGCGGAGGAGAGACCTTTTTGGTTTGGGAGGTCGCCATGAAAGGCCTGGATCTGTTCCTGCTGACATGTTGCTTATGCTGCTCGAGCACATTGGGAGGTAAGGCACAAGCTGACACAATACACCACTACACGTCACTTCACTACACTAATATCACGTAGAATGCCACATGGAACGAAAAAAAAGTTATAACCTAAAGTTCACTAGAATCCACCAATATTGTGGGACACTGTACATTCTTTAGGACTACTAAACGTTAACAACAGTGATATTTCAGTTGGAGAAGGATCAGAGATTGACTATCAATTGTGCTTGGCAATACAGGTCTGGCCCATGTAAAAAGGATAAAGATTTTCCAATAATAAATAAAACTAACTTTTGTTAATCTCTTATGCTGATGTTGATTTAGTGTTTTTGAATGCCTTTCCCTACAGCCTCATTGACAAAACTGAATCACAGTAAAGCATTCTTAGCTACATAGTTATGTGTCACAGCAGCAACACAGCGATGAAGATGTGTATAAAGTCTGGTAAGTAGCCTAAACACACCACAGACATACTTTGGGAATATTAATCACATTATAACGAGACTGAGGGCCCTATCTTGCACCCGGCGCAGCGCGTCGCAAAGCCCGACGCACGCCTATTTGCTAGTTTCAGACCGACGCAGTTGTCAGTTTCCCGTCTAGCGCCCACGTCATTTAAATAGCAAACACACCTGTGCCCACCTGGCTTTTAAAGGGAATGGGAGATGACACTCGGATTGGTTTATTGCATGTTACGCCCAAAACACACCTATGAATTAATGAAGACACTAAGTACAACCCTTTTGAGCCATGCGCTCGGCGCACGGACCCTTTTTTCCATCGACAAACTAGCAAAAGTGGATTTGGACACGCCCTAAACTCACCTGCGACAAGCGCTTCACGCCGTGCGCTTATCGTTAAAATAGGGCCCTGAAAGTCGACAGTCATGTCAGCAGCTCTATGAGGCAGTACACAGCAGCGTTTTGAGCTAAATGCTAACATGCTCGCTGTGACATGCTAATGTTTAGCAGGTATTTTACAGATAATTTACAGGTATTTACCAGGTTCACCCCCATGGGAGTTGTGTGTGTTAGTATGCTAGCACACTCATTGTGACATGCTAACTTGCTTATGTTTAGTAGGTAATATTTACCAGGTTTACCGGTTGGATAGCATGCTAACTTGTGCTAATTAGCACTAAACAAAAAGTACAGCTGATGTGAATGCCATTAGTTTTGCAGGTATTTGTTCATTAAAAAAAGAAAATTAGAATTTTGACCTCATGATGACGCTAGAAGAACAGTCAGGGGATTCATAATGTCTATCTGAATTATTTCTCTCCAGGGACCTTGAATATCTTTAGCGAATTTAATGCCACTGGATCCAATAGATGCCATTATATTTCACTCAAAATCATTAATGTCAACCTCATGGTGGCGTTTAAAGTCAGGGAATCTGAAAGGATTAATTTCATCCTTAAGTGAACTAGCCTGAGATAAAAGAAATAACTCTACAAAAATACAGTAACTAAATATCATCAGACATTAAAGCCCAAACAATAATTGACAGGCAACCATTTCACCAGAGAAATCAATTTTTCAACAACGTTCTCGTCTTGAGCATTTGATTTGATAACAGACCGCTGTTTCCTGAACAAGAACATTGCACTCAAACCCCTTAGAGAATGATGTAGCTCATAGTGAACCATTTTTAAATCATGTTTATCACTACTCAGCAAGTGCACTCACTTGTTTTTTTAGTGAAGTTATTGTGTGGGAAAACAGCTGAAAGCACATTTTAAGTGCCTTTTCGAATAGGATGACTCATCCATTCTTCTTCTGTCCTTTATCAAAGTGACTTCAGAATAGCAAAGCTTACAAATGACCATTCAAATTTGCTCTGTATTTTATTGCCATCATTTATATTCATTGCAAGTACCCTTCACATGCCCAACGCTGGCCTTCAGCATAGTCTTACCTCATCTGATGTCATTCTACTTGAATCTGTCTTGTTTTCCAAGTCATCCTATCTGGGCAGAGAGAAGAAAATGCTAAAATCTAGCCTTCTACAACAGCCTCCTTCTACCCATGCAGCCTCGGCCATCAGCAGCCATGCTTCCCTGTGCCTAGCTAATGGGGGTGCCTTGCTTGGTGATCGTTGTCATTTTTTCCTGTCAGCTCGGATCCTGCCGGGGCCACAGCTATGCCAAACGTGATGAATGCGGCATAAACCAGAGCTGCTGATTATAAATGTGTCTAACCTTCCAACACTGAGGAGGAAATGGGTGGAAATAAAGCAGGAGTTATGTCTGAAACTGCTGTTGAGTGGTACAGGCCTGTAGTGAGACCCCTCTATAACTGCTACTGCTGTTTATGGTCTAAGGGGTATTTACTATATGGATTTTGACAGTTTTGACAGAGCGTTCATGTGGCATATGTATTGCAGCTGGGCTAAGTGTTGCAGTAAATATGTTGGTAAAGGATACATTTCTAACAGCATTTTTTATTGTTATTTTCCATGTTCATCATCCTGAATCTGCAAATTGCATTTCACCACATCATTGCTCCTTTGCAAAATGTCAAACTCTGCCCAACTTAGCAAGTCACTGAAAAACTCTCCACAAGCCGCTGCTTGACTCTCTCACCCGTACAACGCTCATTTGAATCGTGTACCTTTTTAGGCAATGTGAGTGGGTGGTGACGAGGCAGAAAGTGGGACTCTTGTCTAAATTAGTTAGAAAAACGGGAAGATGTTCCGTTGATTTCATCAACTCCCCTAACATATACACAGTGGTTACAACTAGTCTGGCTATCTCCTGCTGGGCGACACATCCGGCTGTAATAAACTCATTCTGGGAAGCATCCGCTAACTGTAGACTCGGCCGCTGAGCTAGAGGGTTCATTGGTGGCACAACACACCTTTCCTGCCAGTCAGTTAGCTTCGCCCTCACTTGTCACCAGTGTGATGAGTTTTGCACGGAGCAGCAGAAACTTTAGTTAAAAGTGTTTGGGTTCATTTTATGAATTTGAAGATTGTGAGAGAGACAGGCAATGGACAATATAAATGGTAATTGGTTTACAATAGTAGCCACATTATAACTACCACCGTCTGCTGATGGGTTATGGACAGCTACTAATAAATGAACGATGCAATAATGGCTGCCTTACTTGGCTGATGTCTTATCTGACTTTTGAATTAAAAAGGACTACAAGGAAAGGGTTTCTCAAGACCTCTAATCTATTTGTCATACAGGTTCGTCTGAAGTAGAGAACGCTCTGTTGAAGCAGCTCTTTACCGGCTACAACCTTAAGGTGCGGCCAGCATCCAGCCCTGAAGAGAGGGTGGTGGTCCGTGTGGGTATGGTCCTCTCCTCCTTCGTTGGACTGGTGAGCCACGGGACCCTAACATTTCACGTATATATTTACATACGTACATGCACAACCACAATGTGAAAGACAGTGGCAGATGTACAGGATATGATAAAAACAGAGGCTTGTCCACCCATGATTTCTACGAGCTAAACGGTTAAATAAGAAGTGCTGTTTCCTTGTCTGACAAACCTTGTTTTGAGCTGAGTTCAAAACATTTCAAACATCAGAAAAAGAAATAGCTTAAGGATAGTCTGGCTATTTTTTAGGGTTACTATACAATTAACAAAGGCTTCAAAACCCCAAATTGTACAATACCTAGTTTGGTATATAGTCTGTTTTAATCAATCTATTTCCTAAATGGCCACCAATCTTGTAAAGTTGAAACAAAAGCCCCATTCGCCTGAGACTGGTATTACCAGGGCACATCATCCATCCATCCATCCATCCATCCATCCATCCATCTTTGTCCGCTTATCTGGGGTGACCCTTCAAAATTGGGATTATTGAGGGGTTTATTGTGACAGTCACTAATGCTTCATTTCCACTGCATGGTTCTGCTCAACTTGACTCGACTCCACTCACTTTTGGTAGCAGGTGCTTTTCTCTATCTTGTTTTCCACTGCAGATAGAAGCCTACCCCCTCAGTGTAGGCGGGTTTCTCAGCTGATCGCATGAAACTGCCGTGACTTCATCTTTAACGCCACACTCGCTGGATCCTTTCATTGGCAAAGATGTCTGCCCTTTGTCAATTGCCACAGTGTAGTGTACGCCGTATTTTTACGAGCTTTGGTTTTTTTTAAATCTGGGGAGATGTGAATAAAAAAAAAAAATGCAACTGACGGTAGCTTGGCTATTAAAAATGGCGCTTTGGTGCAGGAGGTCCCGTGTGACCAATCGGTGGTCTACCATTTTTAAACTCCACCTTTTTAGTATCGGCTGAGCTCCCTTGGAACCTCGAACCGAGGTAGTACTAAAAAAAAGTACCAGGTACTATCCAAAACGTTGGCTAATGAAAAACCAAAGGAGAGGAAGTGGAGTTGAGTAGAGCCTGGCCCGTACCATGCAGTGGAAAAGTGGCATAAGAAGGTGACCCTTATGTGACCTCTTCAAAATTGTGATTTTTGAGGGGTGACAGTTAACTCATCAAATCTCCTTTTTCCTACATGTTACTGATCTTTAATACTATAACTTATCCAGAAAAAAACTAGGGGTTCTCTGCCTCTGATAAAGTACGTATTTAAAAATCAAATCTGATTTCCACAGACAGATGTCTCTGAGGAGGTTTTATAAGCACGGTGGTTGCTCCCCCATGCAGAGGACCACTGTGCTCCAATAGTCGCCCGGATCGTGACAGGATAACAGAATACCTAATACCTGTAAATGTCGAGCTGAAGTTTTAAATATTCCAAACTGTGACTATATCTGAGAGCCATCTGGTTCTGCAGTCAGTGCTTGCTAGGCCTGCTGAGTCAAATGGCACACAGACGTATCCTACTGATGGGGAGTACTGGATTTCTATCCACCCATGCTGGTATATAGTGTTTTAGCAGCATGCGCCGACTGGGCTTCTTTCTAAGTGACTGCATATAAACCAAGCACACACTTAAGCAAGCAAACATACACACACCAGGTCACTTTATCTGTTCCTTAATTCCCCCCTTGGCTGTTTTCTTCGTAGCACACGCCGACACACACGTGCCCCACACACACAGTGTCACATTTACATGCTCATCTACAGTGAGCATGCTCCTTACACCTCCACTCAAGGTCAGTCTCCGTTCTGGAGTGGAACGATGTTGAAAATTGACCCACTTGGATATGCTCCGTCCCCGTCTGCCCAGAACTAGTCAGCTGGATAACAGCAGTGTTATTATTAACATCCCCCCCACATAAGGGACACCCTGCGGTGAATTCAAACAGTTACAGGAAGAATCAGTAAGGGATAGGTCTGTAATGGGATAGTTATTTGTGTGTTTGTGTGAGGGTGAGAGAGAGCGAGATGGTTTAAGTCAGCCTCCCTTTACCCTGCCCCACCCCTCCCTGTTTGTGTCCCAGCTGTCTGCCTGACATTCCTCCCAGCGTTTTAAATAGCAGGCCCGGCTCCGGGAAGCTCCACCTTCCTGCTGGATAGACAATCACATACATGCACGCACGCACGCACTGAAATCCCGCCACCTCCATGTTAGCGGATGGACTAAACTATAAAATCCAAGTACACCTCAACTTATTCTTTCTTAAAGATGGTTTCTGTCATTTTAGGTAGTTTTTATCACGCTGATGTTTTGTTTAAGTTAATAATTCTGATATGTTTGGTTTTTATTAGTTATTTGATGCTATAAAAACGGGTTGAAATGTCATGACTGAGAACTGTGATTGACTCGCGATTGGTCAGGCAGGTGTATGGGCGGGACTTTGATACCGCGGCTCCACCGCCCAAACACTACTGGGCAGTTTCTGGCTCCAATATTACAAGATGGCGGCGCCCTTATGCAGATATTTTGGCTTCACTTTTTGTACAGTAGAAGGAAGTATGATCCATCTTTTTTCACAGTCTATGGTTTCGATCAACATGTAGAGGCTGTGCGTGTATACAGTCATGTGAAAAAATTAGGACACCCATGCTAAAGTTGACTAAAAAAAGGAATAAAAAAAATCTTTTGGAAATTGATCTTAATGCCTTAATTAAAGAAATTAGGAAAAATCCAGTCTTTAAGGACACCAATTTTCTTTGTGAATGAATAATGTATCGTAAATAAATAAATGTTCTTCCTTAAAATACAGGGGGCATAAGTGAGTACACCCCTATGTTAAATTCCCATAGAGGCAGGTAGATTTTTATTTTTAAAGGCCAGTTATTTCATGGATCCAGGATACTATGCATCCTGATAAAGTTCCATTGGCATTTGGAATTAAAATAGCCCCCCCACATCATCACATACCTTTCACCATACCTACAGATTGGCATGGGGTACTTTCCATAAAATCATCTCTCAATGCAAATCAAACCAGCTATTAGGAAACTGAAATAAAACCATCATCTATCACCATACATCTAGATATAATATAGTCATATTATGGTTTTTGGCTTTTCCCCTTTCCTTTATTGTGTTAGATATCTTTTTTGTGCATGTTATAGGTTTACAAAGTAAAAGAGCCCAAAGTCCACCCCAAAGGAATTTACCATCTCCAACAGAAAACACTGTTCACCAACTGCTCCAAACAGCTCTACTGTAGTCCAGCCTTTACTTCAGAGACAAACGTGGTCACTTTGTAACACACGTTATAATGCTCGCCTAGCTGCTAGCATGGCACGCCCTCATACTCTGATTCTGACTGGCTAGTAGTCCTTACCTAGCTACTGCGCATGTGCGACTCCCAACAAAGATAGGAACAGAAGTGAGATGCCTCACTCTGTAGCTAAAAAAGAGAGCTCAACACACAGGGTGAAAAGAGGAGCTGCAGCAATGTGCAGTACAACACAAATATAGTGTTTTCTGAAATTTAAACCACATAAACCTATTCTGGTACAACCTCTAAATACAATTATGAACCTGAAAATGAGCATAATATGAGCACTTTAAAAGTGTCCTGTGAAAAAGAAAAAAAAAGCTCTTTGCAAACTCTATTAACAAACACTTGTGCCCCTAGTGTAGTTAGCTGGAAAGTTGCCCCAATAACACATTCATTTTTTTCTACTTTCCGTTCCAGAATATGAAAAATGAAGAAATGAGCGTGGTTGTCGTCATGAATCTGGTAAGTGT
This sequence comes from Perca flavescens, assembly GCF_004354835.1. NCBI lineage: Eukaryota > Metazoa > Chordata > Actinopteri > Perciformes > Percidae > Perca > Perca flavescens. The sequence continues at coordinate 25,827,452 of NC_041349.1, forward strand.
GTTTGTGTGTCAGCTCCTTTCTCCATACCTAGCATTTCTTACTGTGTGCTTGTTGCGCTGAGGCTTGCAAATGCAGAGTTTTTTTTAGTTTTTTTTATAAATGTTGCTGGTACATTTTGAGCCTTTTCCAACACACAATGAATGACCTGTCAGACGGTTGTGTGAGACACACAAAAGCTGCTTGTTTTTCTAAAACAGGAAGTTGCATTCAATTATTTTGACCACCTCAACACTGCAAATAAGTGTATTAATGTGATAATGACCTTCTTCTTTGTGTACAGCTCAGTGCCAATGCACTACACATTAACCAAGCAAGAGCACTTGGGAGTCGTCCTGATAATACATTACACAGTGTATGCAAATTGAAATATTATGCAAATGGGGTTTTGTTATGCAAGGACAAATGCACAAGGGAATCGTCCCTGTGGATTCTAATTACAGCAGTGGAAAAAAATGAAAAAATAAACTGATGAAATGACAAATTGGTTACATATGTAATTGTAAAGTTTCCTCCTCCTGTCATTTTGTTTCCCTCTTGTCCCTGCCCTTTTTATGCATCTTCTTCTTTTTTAACTTTTGAAACAGGAATGGACAGATCATCGGTTGTCATGGAAACCCAAGGAGCATGATGGGATTGAGGTGATGCGTATCCCCTCTGCGAAGGTTTGGCTGCCTGACATAGTTCTCATCAATAAGTAAGCACAAGCACTGCACTCACATTGGCATGAATTAACCAGCGCTAAAGAGCACAGGAGAAACAATTTGGTCACTTCCCTCCTTTTTTTCTTTTTCTGCTTTTTTAGATATTTTGACTGGGATGGTTTCTGCGTCGACCCTAAGGGGGTTTAGTTTTGACCCTCCTGTACATATTGATGCAAGTGCTCCCTTGGTGGCAGACATGTAGAATAAGACATTGCAACAGTATGACAAATGTTTTATGAGGACAAACGTGGGCTGGGCACAACTTGGTTTACTCCAAAAAAAAAATAGTTCTCTCTTTCTCCTTCCGTTGACATGGGGCTAAGGTCATGTTATTCAGTCAGAGTTGATATGCATCCGCCCTGCTCAGTCCACTGCTCGTGTCGTACAGCTAAGTTAGTTTCCGTTGCCTGTTGGTTATAGAATCAACTCTGAGTGTACTCCTTGCACCTCAGCGTTCTCCTGGCTCAAATCCCTGAGTTTGTCTGACCCCCATCCATCCATCCACGAACTCCACCCTACGTGGACTTTCTACGTGGACTTTCTCGGACTTAATTAGAAACGTAATCAGAGGCAAAATTAACCTGACTCCGCCAGATAGATCGCTTCGCATTTGCCGGCATATCCATCTTGTAACTTTCCGTTGGAGAACTTTTGGGAAGGGGCGAAAATACTGGTTAGCTGATTGGATAAACAATCTATCACCACCTATGTTGGCGTTAGACGGGCCAAGTCAACCAATCAGATCAAACTCTTGCCGAAACCAGTCGGGAGAAGAGTAAAAACATCTTTTCCTCCGAGAAAAGCCTCCAGTGCCGTTTTTCGCTCTCCTATCAATGAAGGAATACTTTCTAATTTGGATAAAACGTGCGCGATAGCTACGCTCATCTCATCCGTGGAAGCTACCATGTTGTTTAGACTGCTCCCCGACTGAACAGTCGCCTCTCGTTGCGTCACACCTAACCCGCCTCAAAACCAACGCTGATTGGTCGGTCGTTTGGCGAACGGCTCCAAATTTTCTCTATCTCGAGATGCCAGACTGATCTGCGAGTGTGTGGGAATGTAATTCTTAGGAGACAGAGCTGGTTATTGACTTATCTTAATGTATATTTAGCCAAACTAGTTTTCCGTGTTTGTCATTTCTCCATTCAAGAAATACAGATACAAAATAAAGATAAGACAAAGTGCTTTGTACAGTAATCAAAACAAGTCAAGTGCAGCCACAAAGTACTTGTTACCATATTGATCATGCACGAGCAGCAGATTGTTTGAACGTGCAGCCGCACCCAGCGGTTAAAGACCAAGCACAGTACAGTACAGTGACTACTGTATATAACGGAAAAACTCTATGTCACAGCATTAAATTAGAGAATTTAGATACTAAGAACAGCAAGCGGGGTCTCTTTTTCTTACACCCCGGCACACATACAATACACACTCCAATTACAACGGCTGTAAATATCCCCACTGCTCCATTCATCAGCACTTTATAGGCAATTAAGCAGCATGGCTCCCTAAAAAAAAACCGGAGCTGATGGCAGTCAGCTACTTCAGCCTGGGAGGCGCTCACTTGGAACCACACCTCACACACACACACACACAGAGACACAAATCCAAAAGTGTGTATACAATTCTGTGTGTGTGTATGATCAATGCTGGCCATTTAAGCAGCGGAAGCAGCACCTTCACAGGGACAGTGTGTTAGGAGGGCCCGCTTTAAGGACACAAGCTTCTCCTTGTTAAATTAGCAGAGCCATAAAAAGCCAAACGCTGCACCCTGACAGACTGCTACATCTGGGTCTAATTGACTTGATGTCTTTGTTATGAGTTTAACAGCCCAAACAGCTCTGTATACATCCAACATTAGTGCTGCACTTAGAAGTGTCCTGTGAAATGTGTCGAGTTCCTGCATTTCATCCGTGCCAATTATAATGTTTTAGTGGAGTCTTGCAGGACGGGGGCCGCAGCCAAATGTTGATGTACTGTACTACCACAGCTGTGCTGAGAGAATGGAAAGAACACTGTGACTGCAATAATCAGACATACCAGATCAAGTTTTTATATATATATAATTACTCACTCTGACCACAGCTTCACCCTATTTTTCCTTGAGGGTAATTTATGATAACTCTGCTTTATTTCAAAGAGCAAAGAGACCGAAAGGTTGACTGAGAGGAAGTATGCAGGATGACATCAAACAAACGCTTCAGGCCAGATTCAAACCTGGGATGCTGCTATTACATGATATGAGTCAGCAGTACTTTAAACTGCCTGTCACATTTAAGTCTACTGGAAATTTCTTGGACCCAACTTTTGTGATTGAAATATCATCTATAGGCCTCATATTGCCAGCCCCTACTGTCACTCTTGATCCGGCTGTTTATTCTTTGTGTCCGTATGTGGAAGTACAGTCTGTAGTTGAAACCTCCCAAGTGATGCATTTTTGGCATCAAACCTGCCTGTGAGTAGGGAGAAGTAGGGATGTTTACCATAGCTCATTTACACATACTACCAAGATTATTATTAATATACAATGCTGGTTGAATATTGGCAAAGTATCCCTTTAAGCAGGGAGGCTGTGATCAGCGATCTAATAACCGCTAAAAATGAGTACTTGCACAACATGAAGTGAAGAAAGAAGCAAAATACCTCAGTATTAGTCTATAAGGAACTTGTTTCGAGTGCAGTCTTCTACTGTCCGTAACATACAGGTATAAGAAAAGTTTTGAAATCATACTTTGTTCTCTGTTTGCAGTAATGACGGGGTGTTCGATGTGGCCCTGCATGTCCATGTGCAGGCCTATAGTAATGGCAGAATAACCTGGACTCCCCCTGCTCTCTACTGCAGCTCTTGTGGAGTTAAGGTGAACATCAGCACATATACAAACACAGACTTAACATTGTCCTCCTTCCGAGTTCATGTTTCCCATTCATTTCCCTGTCTGTTTCTGTGTCTAGGTAGCGTATTTCCCGTTTGACTGGCAGAACTGCACCATGCAGTTCCGTTCCTACACATACGACTCGACGGAGATCGATGTGCAGTACGCACTGGACTCAAACGGCAACGAGATCCGGGAAATCCAACTGGACGAATCTTACAGTGGTGAGAATTTGGTGGGGAACACATAAAAAGAAGGGTTGGATGGACAGATAGATAGAGCGGTAGAGAGTATAGGAGTGTTTTAGGAAGAAAGTAGTCTCACATTGCCAGACCTATCCCTACAGCGCTGCGGAGGAAGGTCTGGCTCTTCCATGCGTACATTCTGGGATAGGAGAAAAAAAAACTCAGGTCTCAGCGACAATGGCTCTGCAAAATAGTCTCGAGAAGGAACTTGTTTTGGTGGAACATTTGCACCCTGCAAAAGAAAACACAACATACAGTATTAAAGGTCCTATGACATGTTGCTTTGTGGATGCTTTTATATAGGCCTTAGTGGTCCCCTAATACTGTATCTGAAGTCTCTTTTATATAGACCTTAGTGGTCCCCTAATACTGTATCTGAAGTCTCTTTTATATAGACCTTAGTGGTCCCCTAATACTGTATCTGAAGTCTCTTTTATATAGACCTTAGTGGTCCCCTAATACTGTATCTGAAGTCTCTTTTATATAGACCTTAGTGGTCCCCTAATACTGTATCTGAAGTCTCTTTCCCTGGGCAAAGCAGAGAAAGGGGAGGTAACCTTTCCCCTTATGACATCATAAAGGGAAGATTCCTGATCGGCCCATCTGAGCTTTCATTTTCTCAAAGGCAGAGCAGGATACCCAGGGCTCGGTTTACACCTATCACCATTTCTAGCCACTGGGGGATCATAGGCAGGCTGGGGGAACTCATATTAATATTAAAAAACATTTTCATGCCATGGGACCTTTAAATTAAGTTAACTGTTTACTCAATATAATGGCCATGTGTATTTTGTCCACAGCAATCCCTGCCAGTCGTTCCCAAAACGTCCCAGTTAGAGAGGAAATGCTGTAAACATATTCTTTTTAAATCTTTACAATCATTCCCTGAAAGAACCAAGCAGGCTTGCCTTGTTGCACCATCCAAACCATTTCCAGCATGCAGCTTGCTAGCTCAACGTTTGTTGTTGTTTCCCGAAGAGAACAAAGTTATACAACGGCAACACAGAGAGCGGCGCAACCGGCAGCGGCGGCGATTATCCTGGAAATTAACTGTCGTTGATCCAGACTAGGAAGAAAGGGAAAAGGATATAAATAGAAGTATATATTCATTTGCATGATACAGTGAATTTCCTCTCTATTCTTTTTGATTTTCTCTCATTAGACTCATTTTTACTTGCTCGACTGTGTTTGCACTTTCACTTCCTCTTGTGGTATGCAGATCTGTTGCCCTCGTTTTGCTGATCTGAATTTCTTAAAACGTGAACGTTTCCCCACAGAGGGCGGCGAGTGGCACATCCGACACAAGCCGTGCAGGAAGAACATGAACGATGACCTATATGAGGACATGACTTTCTACCTCATCATCGAGAGGAAGCCCCTGTACTACGTCTTGAACATCATCCTCCCCTGCATCCTCATCACCATCATCGCCATCTTTAACTTCTACCTGCCTCCCGACGCAGGTAAACCAACGATACAGAATAATACCAGTTTGCTACTGTATGAGACGGTCTGGCTCATAATGCACACAGGTTCCACTTTGATCTAGCGTCGGTTAGGATTATACTGCCTTATCATCGCTCTCTAAAACTGCTTATATCATTTCCTAAATGTGTTGAATTGGCCAATCGCACATTTGTCCAATTATTGTCCCAAAAGGGATTCAGATGAGATAGCTGTTTCCCATAGAGCACTGCTGAAATCAGTTAGCTCCAGAATGAAACAGTAGAAATCCGCTGAGAGTGATCATCTTAAGACTGTACGGTAACGCTTTACTTGAAGGTATCTACATAAGAGTGACATGACAGTGTCATGAACACATGACACTGTCACGACACATGAACTCTAACCCTAACCCTAACTCGTCATGACAAAAACTGAATGACTCTTAATGGCAGAAGTGTTAGGTCAAACGTTTATGACTTGTTTATAATGTTCATGACACGTTCATGACAGTGTCATGTCACTCTTATGTAGATACCTTCAAGTAAAGTGTAACCGACTGTACTTTGTCACACATGGTTTTAAACATGATTTATGTAATAGACGTGTTTACATGGATTCACTGGCTCAATTTGGATACTTCCGTGACTGCACTTACATGTAGTAGACTGTGTACACTTGTGCAGTGCGTACATTACGACAGGGTATTGGTGTCTCAAATTGCAGGCGGACATTATGCAATAACCGGAAGTGAATCTTCTTCTTCTTCTTCTTCTTCTTCTGTTTAATGGTAAATTGCAGCCGTTGCTTTTTGTTGAAATGGATTTTTATAAAATTGGTATCGTTCTGGAATTGGTATTGAAGTCATAGTATTGGTGTTTTTTTTTAATTAACTACAGTGGTACTTATCGAGAAAAAAAAAGCACATGTATATATTACATCTGTAAAGTTTGTGTTTCGGAAGCTACGGGACTGCCAACTTATTTTTAAAGTTGTGAATGTGGCGGGCGAGGAATCTGCAGCGGTTACTATTGAAACGGCAAAACACAAACTTTACAAATGTAATATATACATGTGCTTTTTTGGATAAGTACCACTATAGTTAGTGAAAATAACAAGCCAAGTATTTTTTCTTAAATATTTAAAGGAAAGAAAAAAATATCTAAAGAAAAGCATACAAATTCCAGACTAGGGGTACTACAGATAGAAAACAAGTAAGAAAAAAAATCAATAAAAATATTACAATAACATATTGACACTGCGATTAGCCTATACACGTATCATAACTAAATTTGCAAACTGTTCTCCATCAACAGAAGTTGTTTGAGATATTTAAAAAAAAATCATGAGGAGTGACTGCGAGGGGAAAAAACTCTTCTCTGTTCCTAACCGAAAACCGGCCAAGGTTAGTTCTGTAGAACTGACTTTGAAGATCAACAGACCTGGTGTGATAACAATGGAAACTTTGAGAAAAAGGATAATGGCACGGTCTCCATGCTACACTAATACTAGTAATAAGGCTTTCCTCTGTGTACACATACAAGTACAATTTTGGCTGAATTATGTGCGTCCCCTTCAAAAATTGAAAGGGAAAAGAAATTGTAGTTTTATTGACATTGATATAAGGTAGAAAGTGGCGCTACATTGCCGTTACAATCATTCCCCGGCTGTAATGACTGTGCAGAGACGCCAAGAGCGGAAGACCTGAAAACACTGACCAATCAGAGCAGATGGGCGGGGGGGCTTAAAGAGATAGGCACTAAAACGGAGTGTTTCAGACAGAGGGTGAATACAGGTATGTTCAGTCAGACAGCATGAGAAAAATAATGTGTTTTTTGAACATTAAAACATTTAAACATGTTCTAGTAGAAAGCCAAAATACAAGTATGAACCTGAAAATGAGCATGATATGGGACCTTTAAGCATTCTCCACCTGAAACAGCATTTAGATCATCATGTGGGGACATAGATATTATGTAGAATCAAACGGTTAAAAGAACAAAAGAATAAATATGGAAACACATCTGAAAATTTTACAGATTTCTTTTGGTGGCTAGTTCCGGGAGTTGGGGTAGCTCCGGGGGAATTGGGACACCAGACCACAGCTAAAATCCTGGTTACAACCCTGAAGAGGGCATGTGTATGCATAAAGCTTTCTCCTTTTCCTGCCCCTGTGTTTTTTTTAATCTTTCACCCTCTGCTTGTGGGACCTCTCAAGTTCTGCATACATAAAGTATGATCCTCCCCTCTGACATGGAGACAAGTCAAGGACTGTGAACAATTTTTCTTCTTTTACAACATGTTTGCTGCCAATCAATATTATTTGTGCACTGTGTCACAAAAACTCTGACATGATGCACATTTGTGTTGATGCAATGCGAGGAAGTGAGTGAGGGAAATGCCTCTGCTTTGACAGTTACTCTCTGTTGGGAGCGTGCGCTGCCATAATGCACATCAATTTCCAATTACCTAGCAACTCTATCCAGTCTGTGGTAAACCCAATTTGTAAGTGACCACTGAATCCTCCTGTGAGGCCCTGCTCTATTGGTCAATCAGCTTCACTTAGAATGGGAGATGAATTTTCTATTGGAGTCATTACTGGTGAATTAAACGGGCTGCTGCTAAGATAGCAGATCAGCTGAAGGAGGAACAAACCTTGTCGTGGTGAAAAGATGAGCCGTAACACAGACCTAAAGGAGTGAAAACAATTACAGACGTTGGCTGTTAGAGACATTGTTAAATATGTTGTAGGGTTGGGGGCGAAAAAAATCTAAAATCGACGATTTTTAGAATCGATTCTTTTAATCAATTCTATAATTTAAATTTTTTATCAATAATTCACCTAAATATTTTCTGTTCATACAGTACCGCCGATGCAACTACATCCTCATATATCGGTTTCCAGCATAAGAGAGCGAAAGTGAAAATGAAAGTCCATCTTATGTACTACTTTACAAATGAAATAAATGTCAGACTGACTGACTGACTGACATGTGATGTGCGTTCTTCTTAGAAAACAATTAGCTTTTAGAAATGTCTCATGATATATTGTCTCTAGAAGTGTATCGTTCAACTTTTGTTTTTCTTAAAGAAGGAAAAAAAAATCGCAATTCTTCGTGAATCGCATATGTGAGGGACCAAGCAGTAAGGCACATGGAGTCACAGATCATTTTAAAAAAAGGGTGTTATATTTACCCAAAAATAGCAAGAATTATCAAACCACAAAAGGAAAGATTCTGGGCCCATAATAGAGGTCAACTAAACAGAACTTAACTAAATTACTTAACAGACCAAACTTAACATACAACTGACCGGACCTGACAAACATAATACCTGAATAACAATATTGGCTGATTAGAACAGCTTTGACACAAAAGGGGAAACTAACAATAAAACTGTACGAATTAAACTAAAAATAACAATCAAAACAAAACAAACACTTATTCCAAAAACTATATACCTTACTTAACATGAACCGAAACTGAATTACTTAATATAATGTTATTCAAGCAAAAAATAATGTAAATAAAAAATGAAGCTCCCCCATGACACAGCGAGCGGTGGTAGTGTCCAATTAGGCCAGCTCCCCTATAAAACAGCTCTTGCTCCAGCAGGCTGCCTGGAAAGATCTCTTAGTGTGGAACGTCCAAACTGGTGAGCTCAAAAGAAATAATGGTCATAAGAAAGAAACAGACAATTCAAGAGTAACTCCATGTGCGCTTCAAAAAGATGCCATGTACTTTAAACTAAACAAAGTACTATATGTATGTGAAACAAAACCATAACCTGTACATTATTTGTAATTAATACATGTTTTAATGAAACAAAAGCATGTATGTATAATGTGTCTGGGAAATGATATGACCCAATCTTTAAGAAAATAAATGTAAGTGCAAGAGGTTACCACTTTGTAAGATGGCTGTGTGGTCATGGCTGTGGCCATCACAGCAATCACAACACAAATCGCATCAGCACCCGTGTAGTGTGACAATCGGGACAAAAGCATAACGTCCCAGCCCTAATTCATTGTATTTTCATTTTTTCCCCCATACCAGGAGAGAAGATGGGTCTGTCGATCAACGTGTTGCTCACCCTCACCGTGTTCTTGCTGCTGCTGGCTGATAAGATCCCAGAGACTTCACTCGGTGTCCCCATCATTGTGAACTACATCATGTTCACCATGATCCTGGTCACGTTTTCGGTTATCCTTGGTGTGGTCGTCCTGAACCTGCACCACCGCTCACCCAACACCCACGTCATGCCCATGTGGGTCCGTAAGGTGAGCTCCCTGATTCGGGTACACCCCTTCTTTACCATAAAGAGACCATAAAGTCTCCATAGTATATGCCTACTATACAATGTCAAATGTAAGAGCTTTGTTCATCTAACTTTATATATTATAACAACAGAACTAACTGGTCAATAATAGAAATAAGACAATGTTTTTCCAACTAATTATAACAAATATGTGGAATTAGATCCAAAAGATTTACAACCATTTCATTGCCTTGTGGGCACCTGCATAAGCAGCCCTTTCTCTAAAATAAAAAAAATGAATAACGAAACGCAGTATGTGGCGGCCGGTGTTGATTGTGTGGCGCACCGCCACAAATTAGTCTATGTGTTGGAAACACTGGTACATTACAACACTGGTTCTCCACAACCTGAACGTCATGTAAAACCATTAACCTCCATCAGTGGCTGTTGCCCTCACTGTACATTATGTGAAGCCAATTACAGGCCTCAGCAGCAGCTCTACACTTTGCTCCAAGTTCTGTCACCCTTTCAGGGAGCACCCACCTCAGAAAGGCTTATACACCGGTGATTTGCATGGTTTAATGGAACTAAACTGCTTGGTACTGGATTGATGGGAGGAGAGAGCATTAAAGGTTTCTGCTTCTTTTCACTGCTACTTTTTCTGACTATCAGTGTCATGAAATGTGGAAGTGAAGGATTTATGCACAGAACGGCAGTAGTGCGAAATGTAAAGGCGTTCAGGTACCCTGTTCTTGACTCCAGAACTTCTTGTAATGCAGTGCAAAATGCAAACAGCTGAGAACAATAAAGGTGCCTGTAATGGGGTTGTAGGCCCCGTTGAAAATTACTTTTGTAAGTATGCCAAATAATCCCAATGTGTCTTTAATGTATCGGTCTAAAGCAACAGAAAAGTGGACACTTTGTGGACACCAGTGTTCAGTCTCTGGACCGACGTCATCTCTGCTGCTTTTTCTTCCTTCTCCATCATGACGGTCTTATTTTCTTTCTCAAGTCACTAAGTCTCGCATTGCCAGACCTATCTCCACAGCGCTGTGGAGTAAGGTCTGGCTACACCACACATACAGTGTTTAATGGGATGGGGAAAAAAAACACTCTGGGTTGTTTGCATTTCTTTAAACCAATTGCAATCGTCTTGGTGCCACGGTGCCTCTGCAAAATAGTCTCGGGAAGGAACTTGTTTTTGTGGAACATTTTCACCCGATAAAAGAAAACGCCACATATGATATTAACTGAAGTTAACTGTTCATACAATACAGTAACGTCAGCTATTTAAATTAGCTGGACAATTGTGTATTGCCGTGTTGATTTTATCCATAGCAAATCCCACCAATCTGTCCCAAAACATCCCAGCTAGAGAGGAAATGCCGTAAACATTTTCTTTGTAAATTTTAACTATCATTCCCTGAAAGAACCAAGCAGGCCTGCCTTTGTTGCACAATCCTAATTTTCTTCAAAACATGCCTGCCATGACCGAACAGCCGATGTGAGGCAATTATCCTGGAAATGTCCAGTTGTCATTCCAGACTACCAACAGTAGTCAAATTTAAGTGACATACATTCTGAAAACCGCCATAAGTATCAGAGTGTAGCCATGCTAGCGTCGTTTAACATACACACACACACAAATATAAATATACCAGGTGTTGCAGTATGCTGGGAAACAGGAGGATAGAAAGCTCACATAAGAACATGGACATATGTGATGAATGAAGGCTAAGTCACCCTTTTGTCTTTGAAACTATAATAACATACGATTCAATAAGTCAAGCTGCTTCGGCTCATTCTACATTCTCCATTGTAGCTACAGTACAGTATGGTCCCTGCCAGGGGCCGAGTATTGACACCCATCTGTCAATAAAGGCAAGCCAAGAGTTACTTCAAAAGAAGGATACCCAAGCACTTTGAGGTGCAAATAAAAGAGCCATTAACAGAGGCAAACAGCACTTATGATATTGATCAGGACTAACATTTGGCCCAAGTTTTGCTGTTATATCAAGTCAAATTCCTCTGCTATTACTTTAAAGGAGAGCTCGAGGTCTGACAGCCAAGGAGTGTCAAGGAGTTTAACAGACATGTATCTCTATTTTAATTACACCCATCTGGGAGCTGCCCACTACAACTACCGGTCTTTACTTAAGAGCTCCACTGGAACATCCAGAGTTTATGTTCTTTGCTTAAGGACACCTTGGTGGTTGACATTGAGGAATTGGAAACCATTACACATTTGGTTTCCCTACCCGCATCATTCAGCTTCAACTGTTCTCAAAGGTTATCTCACTGCTAAATTCAACATTTTGACTCATTTCTCAGCCTTAATAGGCAAATACATGGCAATTACATTTCAGCTGTCCCATCAATCACGGAACAGGAATCCAAACAAATGGATTTTTTTATTACCAGGAAAGACGGCAGATTTTGGAGGACTGGGCGAGCCAACAAGCTAGTGACTGAAAGTGGAAAGTTCAGTTAAATAACTGGTTCCCGTTGTGGTTTTGAATCAAAGAAATATGCATGAAAGAGTATTTTTCCATTTGGAATTTCCAGTTTTAAACTCACATCGCGTCAGTGGAAGTGAAAGCGCGAAGAAATTGATTGTACTGGATGTTGTTGAGGTAACTCTCGTGCTTTTCATCTTTCCTTTCCCCCTAGATCTTCATCCACATGCTGCCTCCTTACCTGGGCATGATGCGGCCAAAAGTAGAGACGCCCCTCTCCCTGGAGACCATTCCCCGCCGAGAAAAAAAGATAGTCACCATCAGCAAGGTGGCTGATGAATACTTCATCCGCAAGCCCGACTCCTCCATCCTGTTCCCCAAGCCCAACAGGTGAGACCAGCACCCGCTCTGGGGTCCAGGGACACATGGGTGTATGTATGGTAGGGCTGGGACGATATGCTTTTGTCCCGATTCGATTCTTTTGCGATAAATGGGTGCCAATGCGATTTGTGTTGCCATTTTCATTTCTTGCTATTCTAGAAGTATTGAGTATTTGTGATTTTCTCTTCCTTCTTTAAAAAAACAAAAGTTGAATAATACACTTCTAGATAAAATATATCATGAGACATTTCGTTAAAACTTGTTTTCTATAAAGAATGCACATCACAAGTCAATCAGTCTGACATTTATTTCATTTGTAAAGAAAAACATAACACAATTTTCTGCTTTCGCTCTGTTTTGCTGGATTTTTTTTATTCCTAATGTATGGTAGTGATGGCCGAATGAAGCTTTGTGAACCATTTTTTCTTTATTTTCTGAGCCCACTAGATGGGGCTCTCTCTTCAACAAGGGTTGAAAATACACTGAATTCCTTTAACCTTTGAACCTCTTTGAACAGAGAGCGCCATCTAGTGAGCTCAGAAAATAAAGACAATGGTTCACAAAGCTTCATTTGACCATCACTAATGTATGGGTATGACTTTTGGTCTGCATACATGGCAGATTTACACAAGCTTTACACAAAGCTTTCTCTCTTTGTGAAAGTGGACTTTCAGACTCACTTTGTGACCTCAGCAAATGCAAAACACTACACATATCCACCTGTAATACATAATCCATATGATGCTCTTTAACGTGCAGTAGACGTGATTCGAAAGTAATTAATAATTGGTTGGATTGCAATATGAAATGAAATTCAATAGTAATATCTCCTCCCCTGTGTGTAGTGTTCATGGAGTTTCAGGTTAAAGTCTGTGTAAGAAGGTATCTTTGAAGTCAGCTGTCTTTCCTGTTTTCCAGCAGCTTGCATTTGTCCTATCAAATCCAATTCTCATTCTACATTAATAAACATCACCAATCTTAGAAGTTACCTAAAAATATGGAGAGACAGGATGCACAGTTATACACATTTTTTCTTCCTACCAGTGCGTCAGTTGTCTAGATTAAGAAATCGAGATGACAGTGAGGCGCTTTAGGCTTTAGGCTGCCATATAAAGTTATTCTCATTTTTGGAGAACTGATCAGGGAACAAATTATTTAAGAAGTCAAAGTTAGCTCATCGCTTTCTGGCCTTTGGTGTGGACTGTGGGAGGTGCTTGCATCAGGACAGTGGTGCATTTAGATTCAAATTGTGCGGTATTTTGCTAGAAAAGTACAAAAAGCAGCAGCCTTTAAAAAGGGATATAGACAACAAGTCCTCCAACCCATACGACCACATAGGTTGTTGGTTCCTACGCTCTGATAAGACCCACGGGAGCGTTTTATGAATTAGGTAGGAGATTAATAGTTCCTAAACGTAATCTCAGCTCTCGCAGTTTGAAACACGTGGTTAACGTCACAGTTTGGTTAGATTTAGGCAACACAAATACTTGATTAGGTTTGGGTAAAGATCATGTTTTGGCTAAAATAAGTCTTTGTCGCATAACTTGAGTTACATGCGTAATACGAATATGAATACCTTTATAGTCACTGTGCTTGTACAAGATTCAGTGTGTGTGTGTAAGTATGTGATGTACGTACGTAACTCAACTTACAAGTTAACTTCACATCTGGTGACTTTTGGTTTCACCAGGACACGACCAGCGGTCTCCTGGGTGAAACTCCTGCTTTTGTTTGACCCATCCATCCCCCCCGACCTCCTCTCTACGGGGACTTTGTTGCTCTTTATATAGTCTCGCGTAGCCAGACCTTCCTCCACCACAGCGCTGGTGAGGAAGGTCTGGCTGGTCCACACAGTATTCCGGGATGGGAGGAAAACATGCTCTGGTTAATAGGCATTTTCTTTAAACCAATCCCAATCGTCTTGGGCGGTACTAAGCGCTAGACGGAGCAACGGTGCCGCTGCGAAATAGCCTCGGGAAGGAACTTGTTTTGGTGGAACGTGTACGTTCAAAAGTTGTTCTAGTCGTGCAACAGAACTGTCTGGATTTCTGGAGGATCAGTTAGTAACTATAGCCCTCATAAATCGCCCCGAGTTTAAAATGTCAAGAAAACGCAAAGAAAGCGGAAGTTAACGTACATCCGGCCGTAAAGAGTGACATCAGGCGGAATTTCCGGTGGCACCGGAGCAATCCCGTTCATTCATATCGACGTTAGAATCCAAACACTTACAGTGGGCCTGGGCAATATATGGATATTATATCGACATCGATATATGAGGCTAGATATCGTCTTACATTTTTGATATCTTAATATGACACGTGTTTTCTTTTCCTTGTTTTACTGGCTGCATTACAGTAAAGTGATGTCATTTTAGCTGTCTATTATTTGCTTTTACCCACTTAGTCATGACATCCACATTACTGATGAGTAATTACCAAAAATCTCATTGTGTGAATGTTTTGTGAAAGCAGCAATAGTCAACCCTACAATATCACAGGCAAACCGCTAATCTTAATGTTGTGAAGTCCTGCTGTAGTGGTGTCTTAATGTTGTGATTTTACAGTTGGGACTATTGCTCTAGTGTGTTAATGCTGTGAAATTGAATTGATGTTGTTGTGTTTTCTTCATGTTGTGGTTTTTGTTGTCAAAGTGGTGTTTTTACGTTGTGGTTTTTGTTGTTGTTGTAGTGGGCGAGATTTATAATACTGTGAAATGGGATTGTTGCCCTATGCTGCTGCTGTTAGCGTTTTCATACTCCAGTGTTAGGTTTCCCTTCTGACAGAGATGTTATTGTCTGTTTCCTACCCAGGGACTACAGATGAAAATGAGCTTATAGCTAACTCTTGTACTGCTAAGGAGCTGTGCATTGTCCCTAAATACTGAAATCGATATATTTGGTCAAAAATATGTGCATATTTGATTTTCTCCATATCGCATATAGCTCTAACCTCCAGTTAAACCCATAGAAAAATAAATAAGCGACAAACCTCTTCTATCTTCTATCAGCCTAACCCTAGTCTCCATACCTTGTCCACAGGTAATGGGTGACCTTGCTCAGGTGAATTTGGTAAAACGAACAACTGCAGGTCCTGCGACTCAGCTACTATGTGCTCTATTAATAACAAAAGGTCTTCCTCAGAGTCTGTAGCTGCCGCTCCCTCTCTATCCTTCACCTTCTCCTGTGAGAAATGGAATGTGTCTCGAGGGAAAGACTGAAGGCGGCACAGAATCATCGCTGAAATAATAATGACCCACACAAATCGACTGCGACACATTAGAGCGGGACGTTGCGTGTCTAGGCGAACTAACGGGTGACAGAAAAAGAAGGGGGGGGAGGCCTCTATTAGAGCAATTTGATGAGACAGCAGTATCTTTTCTTGAACCCATGGTACACACACATTCACAGTGACCTTCTTAATTGGGTTTAGTGCATGTCTTGGCACCACACAGCCAGTTTTAGTTGAATTAGTCTCCTGAATAGTCATTTACTTCTCGCTGATGAAGTGCTGCTCTGAGCCATGCAGGAGGGGGAAGGGGCCGAAAGGCCAAATTGTGCCCCCCCCCCCTCTCTCTACCTCCCTCTCTTATCTGTCTTTCGAACGAAGAACGAAGAAAACATGTAGCCAAAGCAGTTTACAGAAAATTCATATATAGTACATATCACATATTAAATACATACAGCAGGTGTCACATTAATTCTATACTGTACTGATCGCTGTACACACAACCTTACAAAACAATTTCATTGCACTAGGGCTGGGTGATCAGAATCAAATATCACGATATTTTTGACCAAACACCTCAATATCGATAGTGTCGCAATATCGATATTCAGGTATTTGGTTGACAGTGGGTGCTTTCACAAAATATCTACACATTGAGATTCGTGATAAATAATATCATATAATGACTAAGTGGGTAAAGGCAAATAATAGAACTGCCAGAACAGTCTGGAGAGTTCAGAAAATGGCATCACTTTACTGTAATGCAGCCTTTAAAATCAGGAAAAGACAACACTTATTCATATCATGATATTACGATAACCACAATTTAAGACAGCATCTAATCTCATATGACGATATTGTTGTTTTTTGATATATTGCCCAGCCCTACATTACACGATAGAATGTTACGGTTTTGTACAATATCATATCGTTACTGTACAATACTAAACCATTCTGTCCTTTAGGGATTCTATAGTCCCTCAGGCTGTGGCAGGCAGATACATATTTAGCTTCCAGCGGAGCTGCTGACCCTTCTCCTAGGAGAACTTCCAGCTTCTTTTCTGGTGTTTACATTGGGAAGTTTGCTATTTTTGGGGGGATAATTTTCCAAAGTGTAAATCGCTTAGTAAAGAGAATTTTTCACAGTGGAGGAGTCTTTCTCTCTCTCCCTCTTTCGATCTGATGAGTCTCCACCTCTCTTAGGTCACAACCTCTTCACCTGCCACACTCTGCAAGTGCTGCATTGTAAACCCCCCAAACGGCTGCACTGAATACCAAGCAGCTCTATACTCTGCCCCGGCTGTCACTTTACACTCTTTTTTTTTTTTTTTTTAAACGTTTGCCAGTTAAAGACACAGTGCCGCACTGCCCTCTGGTGGTCAGCTGCCTAGCCTGGCTGAAACTAATTTAATCTGTTAATTTTTTTTTATATGATCTAAAAAAAAAAAAAAAAAACAGCAAGGTGTTTAATATTTGAGGTGTTTCATAAGAACAGATGTTTGAAAAAGGCAGCTGTTCTGCAAGGAGAATAATGTTAATTTGTCAGGGTGTTTGTGAGTTTGGACGTGGTTGTGGCAAGGACCAAGGGTAAATGGGTTTGTGAAAAGTTTAAGTGACTTTGTTAAAGGGAAATACTGCTCAAAATAAAAAAATAAAAAACAATACATTATATCACGTTTAATATACGGCTTTTATAAACCGTACACGCAGGTACACACTTAGGAAGCAATGCCCCATAGCTGAATGAGTGTTCTTTGTGCGCACGTTAACTTATTTGCTACTTCTTTTGAATTTAATACGCCCAGAAATTTCGTTACATTTATTTTATATTCGTTACCCTCAATCCTATGTGTAAAAATAACATTCAGAAAATAGGTCTGATTTTCAACACACTTTTTCTTTTTAACCTTTATTTATCTAGGTAAGTCGATTGAGAACAAATTCTCTTTTGCAACGAGGACCTGTCACATTCACACAGTTCCACATTCCTACCTGGAAGCTGCCCAGCACAACCACAGTCTGATCTGCTGGCCACTGAGCAGCTCCACTGGAGCGGTTTTGGGTTAAGGGCCTTGCTCAAGGGCACCTCAGTGGTGGTAATGAGGGAAGGACAAGCTCTGCTCTTTCACTTCCCCCCACTTTGACCTACTGCACATGCCGTTGTTATGTGTACACTGAGGTATTACAACAGACATTTCGGTTCAACACACACAAGGTTTTACCAACAGACAGTATAAAAGAAGTCGACGCAGCCACCGTGACGTCACCCGTTGGTTTGTGGTCTACCGTTTTGAAGCCTCGAGGTTGGCATTTTGGCCGTCATGATTTTTTTTTTTTAAGCCTTAAGTGACCATATTTGGACAAGAGGATGGAGGTGGAGCTACATTAAATGACTAGCTTAGTTAGCAAGTTGCATCCATGATTCACGTTAACTGTGATATTAATTGGGAAATTGGCTTGCGTAAGACAGACTGTACTTAACGGAAATAATTAACAGCCGTCTTCTTAGATTATTTGAATACAACCCAACCCTGAAGAAAACATTTTTTAGGAAACAACAATGTTACAGTTCACTTTCCAGAACTGAAAACACACTGTGAAAGGGTCAAAGTTCTGATACAAAAACACAGACAACACTCAAAAACCGCTATTTGAATGTACACAGTGATATGGTTGCTAAGCCTGTATCGTGATTGACAGGTCTCCGTGGTAGCGACCAGCCAATCACAAGGTAGCCACTCCCAAAAGCATCCCCTGCTATATTATATATTTAACTCTAACTGGGACCTTAATTTACAAAAGGATCACCATGCTGTATTAAAGAAGACTTGAAAGTAGCGATTGATACCATAATCTCGTATGATGAGGATGAAAATGTCTACTGAGGTAATAAATCAAGTGAGAAGTAGGATCATTTCTCATAGACTTCTTTACAATCAAACTTCTTTTTGCAACCAGTGGAGTTGCCCCCTGCTGGCCATTAGAACAAATGCAGGTTTTAGGCACTTAGGCTACGTCCACTTCTTTTAAACAGTCTATGGTTTAACCTCTAAATGAAGCCATGCCCCATTGAACATTTTTGTATAAGATTTCACAGTAGAGAAAGAGACAAGAAACATGGGGAGAGAGAGGTTAGAAGACGATGGCCAAAACTACAAATATACGTAATAAGCCAGAATTATCCTTTCATTTCATTTCATCCTTTTACCTGTGACATCCTGCAGAGAGAGCCGTGCTGTATCACTGCTTAAAGGTATAGGAGTAGATCTCTGTGTCTGACGCTCCACTGGAGGCAGCCAATGAAAAATCCATGTGTCATTGCTCAATGACACTCTGTACAATTATGCGTAGAAATTCAGCAGGGAAAATCAGAGCCCAAAAGATGAATGAGTTATGCTTTGAGTTTCTTCAAATAGCTGTGGGTATTGAAGCGAGACTACATAGAGATCCGTCCTCTTACAAATGAAAAGTTGAATTCATAAGCAATCAAATGTTCCTTTCCTCAGTTGAATACACTCACGGGTTTTGCGGCTACGGCCTTACATCGCTGATGTTCTTTGTTATGATTTTAATCAAGAAAGTTTGAGCCACTGTTAGGAGGAGAGTTACTAGGACACTCGCAGCAACCGCTGGCACACCATCACAGCTGTGACCAAGGGCAACAAGTAAACAGAAACATGCACATGCAGTACTGAGCACGCACTCGCACACGGAGCAGCCCAGTCAGCAGATGCAGAGCGGTGACTCCCACACCCAGGAAGCTCCGCTGACCTTTTCTCCCTGAATGACAGAAGAGTGCAAAGGAGACGTGCAGCCTGCCTGCCTGCCTGCCTCATAAACAAATGCTTTACTATTTTACAGCGTTTAATTAGTCTGCTGGGCCGGCTCGCAAGTCGCTACATTCTGCAAGCCTGTGGGCGTTTGTTTAGTTTGGATGTGGAAACTTTATGTACTGTTCACTCCAATTCTCCTCGATCAATCCTGGGATGTATTTTGATAAGATTATGATATCAAATATTTTGCATTATGGATATTTGTCTAGAGCTGTCAAAATGAACACAATAATAAGTCCTCTAATTTTGTTTCACGTGCAATTAAGCCTCGGGCCGCTCTGTAGTTTGGGAAATCAGGAACCGATGCAGCAGTAACGTTGTGGGAGGCTTGCAGAAAAAACCTAGCCTGGCTATCACCAGACCAAGCTCAATCTTTTAAGATTGAACATTAGTCCGGGGGAGTCTGCTCTGTATTTTCTACTGCACAAGAGGCCATAGTTCAAATGACTCTGTACGCAACTGGATAGTCCTTCAACCAATCAGACCAACGATCCGGGTGACGTTGCAGCGACAGCGGCACCAACAAGTCGCTGCGCTTTGGTGGCCGCTATGTTGAATGTAAACAAGAAGCTGCTCGGTCGCTTCTCTGTCGTCATCGTGTTAAACCCGATGATAGCGCGCCAGGTGGCTAAGCCAGTTTGTGATTGGTCCCCGCAGATTTGTAACTGAAGCAGGATTGAAAAAATGTACAGGTTTGCACCCTGAGCTGCAGGGCGAAATCAAATCGCCGGCAGATCAGGCTGGGCTTACCCAGTCTATTAAAAACCCTCATTGAGCAGAAATGGATAGAGCTGTTACTATTCCAAATTTTGCCGTGCAATTAATTGTCTCAGAAGTAATTGCGATTAACAATATAATTGTCTTTTGGTCAAAATTGTTTTTTTTAAATTTATTCATGCATTACTTTTGCAAACAAACTAAAGTTTTGAATGAATCCCAGAATACATCTTTTGGTTATATCACTGTTATATGACCCAGATAATGTAATAACACAGGTTAACAGCCTATAAAGTAAACCACACCTCTTTATTGTCATACAACATTCACATTTTTTTTCTTAAATGAACATTAAACTGATAATTACCATCAACAGTCGTACCCCTTAGGACCTTAGTTAATTTTAGCAATTAATTGCGGTTAAACAAAGGATTGTCAATTTTGTAAAGAAAACATTGCTACAGGCCTAGAAATAGATAAGGAAAAGGGACTTTTGAATGGCATGTTGAGTTCCGAAGCCCTTCCAGATGGTTCTCTCAATAAGACTAAAGTTATTTGCATGTACTGTCAATGTGAAGTAACTTACCACTGGAGTATGCCTCCCCCTCACCAAAGGCAGGCCATGCTGGGTAGTTTGCAACAGAGATGCCTTTTTTGTCTTTTATTCTGGAGAATATATTCTAGAAAGTGTTTTTCATTCTTTTGCTATTGTTGCAATAATTACATATACATACTATATTAATTACTTATATTTGCATAAAGCTCCCATGTTTATAAGAGCAATACAAACTTGAAAAATGTCCCTTTTGAAGTACACTTAGAACAGATAAAAAATGTGCGATTAATATCTTTTGATTACTTATCGAGAATGTATGCATTAATCACGAGTAAATGTTTTAATCGATTGACAGTCCTTATATTTATTTCTGTGACATTAAAGGTAGGATTGTGAAGATCCAGGACTTAGCCCAAAAATTTTAACATCGACAACTTCTCAGTCCCCCCCCCTCCTTTCTGCTAAAGCCCAAATGGTCTCCTAAGCCCCTCCCCCCACAAGGGAGAATTAATGTGTGTGCATGAGCAGTTATGGGCCCTGATTGGTGCATCTGAACAGGGAGCGGTGGATTTTTACAAATCGCACTACAGGCTGGAGGTGGTGCCAGAGGAGCTGGATTCTTTTTTTTTTTTAAATGACCCGCTTCATGTAGTTCTACTGAAACATAGGATCAGTTTCAGCAAATATGACAGAAAGTTAGTTTTATAAGTCTTACCTACTGCATCTTTAATGTTTGTGTCTTTTCGTTGAGGTTTCATCCCGAGGGCATGTGTACAGATCTGAGAAAGTTCATCGACGGTCCCAGTAGCTACTTGACACTACCCGACGAGCTCAAGTCGGCCATAGTTGCCATCATATATATCGCCGAGGCTCTTCAGGCTGAGAAGGACTACGAAGCTGTAAGTTTGCCTATCCGAGTTAGCTGCAATGCTCTTGCGTCTTTTTCTTCCTCACTCATGTATTCCTTTTCCAAAGACCATTTTGTTCCTATATATATATATATATATATAAATGATACCCAGTCCTAGTCCCGCCCTCCCAACTCTACTTCCTTGTATCCACTCATTCACTTCCTGTCTTCTTCTTTCTTCCTTCCATTCTGTTTTTCACATCCTCCCTTTCATCCATCCTGGTCCAGCTGAAGGAGGACTGGCAGTATGTGGCCATGGTGGTGGACCGCATGTTCCTCTGGCTTTTCGTCGTCTTCACCACTGTGGGCACCTTGGCCATCTTCGCGGATGCCAGCTTCAACCACACCCCCACCGACCCCTTCAAAGCTCCCTGAAGGAGCGGGACGTTTGGTCTTCTTGAGCTGTACCCATCCTGATTTACCACCACAACAAATAGGGACAAAATAAATTGCTGTACTTAACTGCCAAAATGATTCTCTGGGTGTGATGATTCACCATCAGCCAATCATTTAGAAACTCTGACAGGTACTCCAGGCAAGAAACTTGTCCAACGTACAGTACCTCACATGTTTTCCACACTCATCTGTCATCAAGCACTGCCAATTTACTTTAATTTCACATGACTTCAAGATGGTAATTTGCCTTTAGTGGAGACAGAATCAAATGTTAAAATAAATCTTCACAATATTCCACATGACGATAAACTATTATTTGTATTACAACATTGCCATTTTTACGGAAGCCCGGAATAAAAAGAATTCTGGTGATTCATTTCCTAAGTCTAATCTAAATGGTTTTCTCCTGTTTACGACCTAAAGTGGAAAGATAATAATCTTTCTAAGTTTGGGAAACAGGTGGGGAAAAAAAAGTTTTGCCAGATGAAAAAATACATTTTCCTAGTTTCCACCTGCCAAAAATAAATTGCACAGATGAAATAAAAACTTAAAAAGCAAATTAGAAAAATTATCCTGGCACAACTATTTCTTTCTCACCTGGCAAAACGTTTTTCCCATCTGTTTCACAGATTATTAGGGGTGCACCGATCCAATATTAAGATCGGATATCAGTCCTGATATTGACAAAATAGCTGGATCCAGTTTTGTTAGTTGTTTTTTTTCCTCTGTCGCACATGAGTCGCATGCTGGAAGAGTTGAGTGTACAAATAAATAAGAATTCAATACATTACATGCATGTTATTTTGTCTTAGTCAGGAAAGTCTGGTGCCTTTAGTCTCCTCCACATGGTGGAAGGAAGGTATAAGGTGGAAGGTATACAGTGTATTATTAATTCAACAACAGTATCGGATCGGTATCTGGTATCCACAGATACACAAAGCCCAGGCATCGGTATCGGGACTGAAAAAGTCAGATCGGTGCATCCCTAAAGATTATCTTGTTATAAGCTTAATTTACCTGTTTACCCTGTAAATCAAAGTCCTGTGAAACCGCTAGCTGCACTTCTTCAAGACCAAAGTTGACAAAATGCCAAATCAGGTCAATTAAAAACCATGAGCAGAAGAGCTTGTATCTTTATTCTAACTACCCTTAGAGGATGGCATGTTGTTTGCCCAGCTGAGATTTGTCAGATTGTATGCTGTCAAGAATTCCTTTTGTTTGGTTCCAAATGATTGAACATCTTGAGGTTTCTTCACAAAGACACGCTTCGCTGCCAAGAAGTATTTGCACATATCTCTTGACATAGTTCATTCATTTAACTAGCCAAAAACTGGATTATTGATTGTATATGTGTGCAGGGGCATTACTCATTGCATGGAATATACCAACCAATCCAATGTTAGCGTACCTGACATGGAAAATGCATAAATCTAAGCTATGTGTTTTTTAGTGTATTAGCTACAGGAGGAATCTGGGTCTGAGTGTGGATCCAGAGTTGGATATTCATATGGGGTGTTCACACATAAACACCAAGACAAAGCAGATGCTATAATGAGCACGCTGTATGACTTTCATTTCCCTGTCAGAATGTGCTGGAGTGTGGCACATGCTTTGTGGATATTTCTGAAACCACAGTAATCCCCTTTGTATTTTCGGCACCGGTGTATTTGTGCGTTTGCATCGAGAGGCTATTCTTATGTCGGAGTGTGGAGTGGAGTACGCCAACTCAATTCACCAGCTGCCTGTGGAATTCCCATTATAGAGGAGACCTGTGCCTCTCGCTGACATACCAATCCGTTCTCACTCCCAACTCGTCAAATACTGACGCTTGGTCAGCGGCTCTCAGCGTAAGATAGCGACAGAAAAATCACCCCTTTAGTGTCTGTATGGAATGCACCGGGCATAGCAACCGCTCAACCGCGGTGCTGATGACGTAGCATTAAGAGCGACAACTGTAGCGACTAGTACGAAAGACTCCGTTTAAAGCGGCAGGTTGCGGTGGTAGATGGGTCAAACAACACAGGACTTTCACCCAGCAGACCGCGGCTCATGTCCCGTTCTTGTCCCGAGTGTCACTGAAATGTACATTTTGTGACCCCGCCCACGATCTTTTCTTAAACCTAACTGTCCCGTTCTCGTGCCGCATGTTGGTTAAACATGTGTTCCGAGCCAGATCGTCAAAAAGTGACGCCAGGAGTCCCGACCAAGCGCATCTAAGTATGACACCAAAGGCACCTGACCAAGCGTCGCCTTTTTGCCGCGCCGGGAGTGAGAATGTGTTGGACATACACACGCGTGCCACACGTCCTTTTTCTCTCACACGACATAAACGCACACCTGCCCTTTTATTCTTCTGTTTCATTTTGTTTGTTTTTTTAAAATAAAGATCTGAAGGGAAGATTTCAAAGGCTCCATCTGTTGTCAGAATGCTGCCCTGAGAGTTGCAACCTTGCTCGCCTTGCTATTAATAATCTTACACACACACACACACACACACACACACACACACACACAGGCATTGGTTACCAGACACCCCTGCATGGGCTTCCCTGATATTTTTGTGTGTGTAAATGCACTTATGCATATACGCAGTAAGGGCTGTAGCATTCAAAGGGTGAAAATCTGCAGAGACGTTGGACAGCTCATTGTGGTGACAGTGCTGATAGAGCTTTAGTATTAAAGACCTGCCAGCATTATCGGCGCACGTGTTTTGAATCACACTCATTGCGATCCTCAGCTTATTATCTAACGTTTTGACCTTGCATGAAACTGTAGCATCAAGAAGACGGGCTGTTTAACCGATACACAGAAACACGTTAGGTCGTTTGTAAAAAGCAGCTTATTATGACCCATAGTTACGGCCCTAGTGAAAATGACGAGAGCAAAGGAGGAAGTCAGGTGACATAGTACAAAGAACGACAAAGTTTGTGTAGGGAGGAAGTCTAGGTGGTGGATGGGTCAAACAAACGCAGGACTTAAGAGGCGGCTGTTCGTGACCCGCACAAAACTAAAAGTCTTAACTAGTGAACGTAGTTAAGTCATGTTCTACGTCCTTAACCACGTCTCACAGTTGCGTAACTAAGTTAAGTTACGTAACAAACTTACTTATTTTAACCCAAACCACAATTGTATTCCTGAACCTAACAGAGTAGTTTTGTTGCCTAAACCTTCCCAAACTGCGACCCCTGATTGTACGTTTAGGTCTGAGGATGGGTTGATCTGCTGCCACCGGTACGGGTGCTAATTTTGGAAATCCTCCTGTAGGTCGTATTAGAGGGTAGGACCAAACGAGAGTGAGCCAGCAGTTTATATCAAACTTTTTAACATCTTTAGATTCATCGTCTGTAGGGATAGAGCCCAAGAAGAGATTAACAAATCTATGTCAAGATTGAAAACGAATAAAATGCCAGGAGCCGATGGCTATCCATCGGAATGGTATAAGACCTTTAGAGAGATATAAATAACTGTACTCAAGGAATGTTTTAACTCTATATCATGGGGGTGGGGAGACTCCGTTGTCCTGGAGACATGCGGCCATGTCAGTAATGCATAAAAATGGGCAAAGATAAAACTGAATGTAGTTATAGACCCATATCTGTCCTAAATATGATTTACAGATTATATGCATCAATATTAGCAAAACGATTGGAAGACATAATCCCCGAACTGATAGATCAGACAGGCTTTTTTAAAAACAGGAACAAACGAGTGTATCTTTGTTCATGGGGTTCTATACTCGATACATGGTCTTATGTTTCTCAGGTTAATATCCTCTTAAAGGACAATTCTGGCGCAAAATGAACCTATGTGTACCTATTCTACCGTTCGCTGGGACATGTTTTCATGCTATGCATCGAATGCGTCTCTAGCTTGAGACAAGCTATCGGCAAACCGGTGGTTAGCTGCTAACGCTACCTTTCGGGGGCAGAGGGTAAATCACTAACAAGGCTCAAAATAGCACCACACTTCAGCGGTAGCATAATGAGGGTCCCTGCATGTAAACCAAAGCATTGAGAACTTTGTAAGTGTACAGACAGTTTATTAAAAAGATAGATTACAAAGACCGTTTTGTTCACGTTTACAAGCGGGTGCCATCTTGAAAACGGTCATGAGCAGTCGAATCACGAACGCTGTGTACGAGCTATGTTATTGGTTACTGGTTGCAGCTAAACACCGGTTTGCCGATAGCTTGTTTAAAGCTAGATATGCATTTGATTAGCATGAAAACATGTCCCAGAGAACGGTAGACTAGGTACACGTATGTTATTAACCCCTAGGTTCATTTTGCGCCGAATTGTCCTTTAATATGACACATTAAGGAGACCGTTTAAAGGTTTTTATGTTCTCAGCAATTGTTTTTTCCCCGTGTTTAACGTATGTTTCCCCGGGTTATTATGTAAAAATCACCCACCTACAGCTCAAATCCTACTGATGTGTTACTAAACATCTGCCCTCAAATTTGCGACTTGATTTTAGACATTGGTATCTCCACAGTGGCTGAAGGGATTTTTACTGTCCGTGTCCCTTTGTTCTTTTGCAATTGAACTTCCCAATCTCTTACAGTTTTAGTTTATATCAAAAACATAGGACACTGGGAACATAGGGATGACCCCGGGGGTAAAAACGACCAATATGGTCCTATGGGTTGGAGGCCTTGTTGGCGCTGATTGATGTATTTACAGTATACTGAGAGTGGCGGTATGCAGGAGGGCAAGTCGGAGACCTATTCTCAACCTGTGTCTGATTTATGGCCTGTTTGTGTTTTTGCACTGGAAACCCTGACCAGCATTCAGGATAGAGAACAGTATGACCTTCGATGCAACAGAAAGGAGGTAATAGAAAGTCGAAAGTAGAGACAGAGAGTAGGTGATGGAAAGTAGGTAAGTATTTTTCTTATCTTGTGTAACAGACGAATAACTTTACGACTCTTGAAATGAAGACATTGTCTTTTATAAAAAAGCAACATGAAGGATCCAAGAAGTTCATTCCCAGGCCTTCACCTCATCCATCATAACACTTGTAGTCCTCACGTCTCAGAACTTTCCTCACCATTTCTGTGGCAACAACATCCATCTCTATTTTTATATCTTATTCGACATGCTTATCTTTTCTTGCCTCAAGCTACCCTCAAACTCAATATCAGCAAGACCGAGGTGCTCTTTCTCTGCTCAAACTCCTGCATCCTATAAGTCCTCTCCATCACTTCTGACAACACCGCACTGCTCCTGCCAAGAAGTTGGCTAATTCTTGACTTTGCTTCCGCACCTTCATCCGTTGTTGGTTTTCGCTCCGCAGCACCTGCCGAGTCTTTCAGCATCTCTCATTTTAATTCCCAAACATATATTCGCTTTAATGGCTTAGAGACATATTAAGTCACACCGTGTCAGCGTCCCACTGCTGAATTATGTCTTTTCTGCTCTACTACCTGCAAATTATTATTATCTTTATTTTGCTTGTCACGAAGATTCTGGTATCACTAGAATAATGTCAGGGCTGTGGATCTGATCCCTGTTCCTACTATTGCTTGTAATTTTAAGAATGACTCATTTCCCTGTTGCACTATATAAAGGTTATTACAGGTTCCATTTCAATTCTGATAATCAGTTTGTTCTGAAATCCTTGTTAGTTTAAGCCATGTGCTGATTTCAGACCATTAATCTCAATGTCCCAGGTCAGATCCAATCATTGCTTATCCTTTACCCCATCCCACCCCCTCTCTATGCATGTATATTGCTGTCTGCCACAGTTTCTTTTTTGTTTGCACCACTGGAAGGCACCAGTTGGGAAGTTTGGAATCTTAAAAATCGATAAATGGTAGCTTTCATTCATTGTGCATTTTCCTGCAGCTGCAAATTACTTCAAATAGGAAAAGTGAACACAAGTTCTTCCCGTGAACTATTGAAAGAATATCTCCTCCAACCCTGATGATGATGATGATGATGATGAATAAAATGATCAGTGCGGTTGTATATTGCAGCCAACAGAATACCCCTTTGCTCACCTCTCCTTTTCCAAGCGTGTAGTAGAACCTACGGTTCCCTTCAAGTTACGTAAAAACGTGAAAAGGCCATCTCTCGGGCCTAATGTTTGGTTTGTCCGCTCTGGGCTATTGTAGAAACATCATAGTGGTGCAACATGGCGGGCTCCGTGAAAGAAGACCCACTCCTTATGTACATATGAAGGGCTCATTCGAAAATAACAAAAACGCAGACATTCTTAGTTTCAGGACAATTCATTTGTGATTATACACTAATGAAAACAGAATTATTGATATTCAATTTCTGCCAATAGTTCCCCCACACTGCCCTTTTCAAGGGTCAATTCTGTTGAATTAGATTCATTCTGTGATTATTTTTAATGAAAAACAACTGAAGGTGTGACAACCAATTCTGCCCTGAGATATGATGCACAGCTTGAATTCCACCATTGTTACCAGACACTGTGCAGCACAATGGGAATGACTACCGCTGCACCAAACGAGGGAGACTGGAAACGAATGTGTGAAGGGATGAAAGAGGTGGAGGAGATTTGATTTAACAGGAAAGAAGAATAAGAGAGGGGAATTACAGGATGAAGGAGGCATTGAAAGTGAAATGAGCCACCTTTTTAACCACTTCAGCTCCAAACCACCACCGCCAGTCAACTCTACGCTCCACCCCGCCCACTTGTTCTCCCCCCCCCAAAAATATCTCCATTGTCATAACCCCATGCCAACCCCACCCCCCCCCTCCACTTCCTCTTCCTCCCACCCACCATCCAAACAGTGGCGAACACCAACAGGTGCCTGCCCCGCAGGCTTCCCAGTACAAACGCATTCCGCCCTCTCGTCACTCCCAGCATGCACACCCAATCAGGCCGTGGATTCACCCACGGAGCCGTGGCCACACAGACACCAAAGGGACAGGAGAGAGAGCTGAACAGTGTGTGCTGCTAAAGGTGCCAACCAGCTGCAATCCAACTGAAGGTGTACCTGTAGCTAAGAGCTAGAAAGGGGGGGTCTTTTTGAGGACGCTCCATCTAGATTCCAGGTGAAGGCGTCACAGTGCCTAAAGGAAAGTGGGGGCCTTTTGATTGCACTTAAAAGTGTACAATGCCATGACTGTCATGATTGGACAAATGAAGATGAGGATGATCATTCATGCCAGGATGAACGCATTAATCATCGTATGCAGCTGCCTTTGTCTCACTTATACTGGTAAGGTCCTTTTTATGGAATGCTTGTTGCATTTGTGCTGCCAATTTTCTCAGTTTCAGATATCCTAAAGTTCCCAAGATAAATAAGATCAAACCAAATGTATTTTCCTTGATCTAAATGTCTAAGACATGTAGCGTTTGTTGGCACTAATATCAACTCTAAACTTTTTAACTCTAAACGAACCTCATGAATTAAGACGTATATGCTGACCTGTAAAGTGACAGGAAGTAATGGAGAGAAAAGAGGAGATGGGAAAAGAAAAATGTTTGATTGCCTTTGACTTTGACCCAATATCATAAACAACTAATGCCTTGTGCTTGTTGGCGACCTGTAGTGCAGACCCATTCCTGTGTCTGTCCTAACACTACTACCTATTACCTGTTGGGCTGCCCAGAAGAGAAAACCTTTGCACATCCATTTCCATTTGTAACTTAAGTACATTTACTCAAGTACTGTACTTCAGTACAAATTTGAGGTATGTGCACTTTACTTAAGTCTTTTCTTTTCATGCCATGTTCTACTTCTACTCCGCTACATTTCAGAGATAAATCTTGGACTTTTTACTCCACTACATTCATCTGACAGCTTTAGTTACCAGTTAATTACTACAAATTAATATGTTTGCACACAAAATGCATGTAGTTTATAAAATACAATGTTTTATTAATAATTAACCCAACAATATACAGGCCGGCAAGTCCAGCGGAAACGATTAGACCATTAAACACTTAGTTGACTGACAGAACTGTTTGGATCGTTTCCAGTTTCTAAAATGTGAGGATATTTCTGCATTTTTTTAATACTGTGTTTATTGGTTTTCAGAACACATACGTTTTACAGATCAGAGAAATGCAAATATCCCTTTTTTTTTTTTTGTGCAAAAATCAAGAGAGACAAAAAATTATAACGAAAATCTGAGAAAATAAATCACAAAATACATGAATAAAATGCATACATATATACCTACATGTGCATACATTAATAAATGCATTATAATCAATAAAAAAACTAGTTCTTATCTCAGCTGAAGGGCTTTGACTTGGTGGTTTGTGCCCTCCACAGGGGTTGTTGTTCCTGGCCCTTTGTGGGTCCTACAGCAAGGGTGATTTTATAACTGTATTGCCCCGAAGAGAACAGCTAGACAAGACAGACACAGAGGGGGAAATCCCAAATGGAAAGAACACCTTAGTCTTAGTCTACTGTATGTCCCGTCAAAGATAATAGATTGGTTTACCTTGTTCCACTTGAAAAGCAAGAATAAAAAACCACCCAAAGACTGTTCTGTTCTGTTCTGGAATATATAATGAATCATATTAACACATCATTGTTAGTTAATCAGAGTTTATTTTGGTCCCTGATGGAGCTGGTATCCGAGACATCTCTTTGATCCCGTCCCCCTGCTGCATATCAATTACATTAGCTCAGTCACCTTTGCTACCCAGCGTCCAGCACCTGCCCGCCTGCCGGCTGCCTCCTTTGCATGTCCTGTCTGTCCTTCTCTGTCTTTTCCGCATGTTGTTTGGTCACACATTTGGAATGTCTGTCAGCCCGTCATCAGCAGGTAGTGCAACACATTTTTTTTGCCGTGTTAAATACTTCACATTTAATGTCCCACCGTTCCTTGGGGTGCATGACAGGTCATTTATAAAAACCCAATTTCTGTTGCTGAGGTTCCTCTGTAGGATTTGGGGCATCGAGAACCGGTTCCAACTTGGAATCGTTTCAAAAATTAGCATTATTTAAGACAAGCAGGCTTTTGTAAAAGTCCTTTAAAAATCTGTGAAACCAGTTAAAGTCAGTATGAAATGTTACATACAACCAGTGCAAATGGGTGTAGGGCAAACTTGTCAAAGTCAAGGCCTGCGGGCCAAATCCGGCCCCTCGCATATCAGTTTAGGTTCACAATCAATTTTGGCCCGCCTAGATGTGCAGCAAACCAAAAAGACGGGAATTATTTCTTTATCGCTCTTTACTTTTCAATCACCATTTTGTCAGGTGGTGGTGGCTCGGGTATCACTCCCCCAGCCCCCCATCCCCCTCATCATTTTCTGTCTCTTTGCAACCATCCTTTCATCCAGGAGCCTCTGAAACCGAGCGGAGGCTCCATCAGAAGCTGTTTAAGAACTACAACATGAAAGTCCGACCGGCTCGTTACTGGGAGGAGAAGGTGATGGTTCGAGTGGGGATGACCCTCTCTCAGCTTGTCAGCTTGGTAAATATGTGACATTACACACTCTCATACATGCAAATACACCCTTATGAATTACTCAAGTCTTTTATATATCAGGTTGAAACAAAATATTGAATGGACCAGTGATTTCTTGTTTTTGATTCATCTGTCCAGATTATTTTGTTCTTGATTTTGATCGTGATCACGGAAGGTTTGTATCATGTGGATGCACTGTGTTGTTGACATTATATGTACACATAATTCCCCATGGGGGGGCAGAAACTACACACTAAAGCTTTAAATAAAAAAAGTTTTTTATAAAAGTTATCCTGTGACAATGCAGTGCTATCCTCCAGCAGTCCAATCCCACACACACACATTGGCCAGATCCCTGCTGGGTGCATACTCAATTAGTTCCCATAGAGCAGCACTGAAAGTAACAGCCCTGTCATACAAAACAAGAGACGGTGGCTCTGCTAACTCTTCGTCTCTCCTCCTCCCTTTCTGTGTCTCTTTATCCTGCTACAGAACGAGAAGAACGAAGAAATGACAACCAACGTGTTCATGAATCTGGTATGAGTATGAATTCATCTTCATCACTGTGCTCCGCTACTCCGACTCCTCTCTCTCTCTCTCTCTCTCTCTCTCCCTCCCTCCCCCTCTCTCCCTCCACTGCTCTGTCGCTCTGCCCTCAAATGCACTTGTCACTTTTTATAACCACAAATTATGTCTTGCTTTGTTCTCTGACTCGCTCTTTCGTTTCTGTCCCTCGCCCTCGCTAATTACAACTCAGGACAAGTGTTTGTGACAGTGTGCGTTGAGCGTGTGTCTGTATCAGTGGGATTTAAATGACAAAGACAGGAGAAACTACCGCGGAGATGACAGCGACATCTCTTCTCGTCTTCTCCACTATGGCTGTTATTCACCTTCTTTCTCCTTGCTCTCCTCCCTTCCTTGCTGCCTTCCTTCCCAGGCGTGGACAGACTACAGGCTGGCGTGGAATCCGGAAGACTATGACGACATTGAAGTTTTGAGGATTCCTCCCAACAAGGTGTGGCGTCCAGACATCTACCTCATAAACAAGTGAGTGTCGTCCCATCTGCAGTCACACAGTCATCCATATCATCCATCATCATAAAGTAACCAACAGAGGATTTGCCCACGGTCCATCCATGGTCAAGACTGAGATATTTAAACGACTATTGGATGGATTACCATGACATTTTGTACGGACACTTTACAGTCCCCACAGGATAAAGCCTACTGACTTCTACTGCCGCCACAACCATGGCATCTGTGGTTTTGAGATGAAATATATGGCATTAGCTATTGGCTGACTGCCATGAAATGCATCACATAAATTCAACTAATGACATTCACATCAGCCTTAGTTCTACTTTAGTGCTAATTAGCAAATGTTAGCATGCTAAAAAGCTAAATGATTGATGCTAAACATGGTAAGAAATGTACCTGCAAAAGATTTAATTTTGTCATTTTGACCTATTATTGTCACTTTATTGTATTTTATCTTTTATGACTAGTGCTCTCATTATGGCTTTTGTTTTTATTGCTGAGCTGGCCCGTTCTACTGCCAAATACATTTCATTTTACCGTTGACCCCATGTTAATATTGAAATAAAAAAAAAAGACATTTGTCTATTTCCTCCCTACAGTAATGACGGTCAGTTCGACGTGGCTCTGTACGTCAACGTCTTGGTGTACAGTGATGGGACAGTCAACTGGCTTCCCCCAGCCATCTACCGCAGCTCCTGCTCTATAGAGGTACCGTCTCCAGCTGTATGGCAAGCCAGGAACAGGGACAGTTTATGGCTTGATTTTACTCATTTTAAATACGTGCCACACCCTAGGTTTTACTTTATCTCACACTTTCATCAGTTGTGGAATCTAACTAACTACATTTACTCAAGTACTGTACTTAAGTACAAATTTAAAGTACCTGTACGTTACTTGAGACTCTTCTTTTCACGCCACGTTCTACTTCTCCTCCGCTACATTTCAGAGAGAAATATTGGACTTTTGACTCCACTACATTCATCTGACAGCTTTAGTTACTAGTTACTTTATCAGTTAAGATTTTTGCACACAAAACACGTGTAGTTATAAAATATATTTTATTTTAAATTCAACTACCCAACACTGTAACAGCCTACAAGTCCAGCTGAAATCATTAGACCATTAAACACTTGGCTGATTGTTTGGATCGTTTCAAGTTTCTAAAATGTGCGGATCTTTCTGCATGGAGTACTTTTAATACTTTAAGTATATTTTCCTGATGATACTTACATACTTTTACTTGAGTAACATTTTTAATGCAGGACTTTTTACTTGTAACAGAGTATTTTTTACTGTGTGGCATTAATTTTACTGACGTAAAGGATCTGCATACTTCCTCCACCGCTGACTTTCCTGGACCTTTATCCTGAATGCCATATGTGTGAAACTTCCCTTTGGAGAATGATGCAGCCATTTTGTAATGTCCACCCCCGCAGGTGTCGTACTTCCCATTTGACTGGCAGAACTGCAGCATGGTTTTCCGCTCGTACACCTATGATGCCTCTGAAGTGGAACTGCAGTACTTTCTGGATGACGTGGGCAACGAGATCCAGGAGATTGTTATAGATGAGAATGCTTTCACCGGTTGGTGCCTACAATGACCTTTTTTGAGCACCTTATGATATTATCTGTATATACCTTATCCCTGCTGTGTTTTTAATTATTTTCCACACTGTTTTTTTTGGGGGGGAGCACTAATAACCAGGAGGTCTGGGGGGAATTTTGAGCGTCAAACACTTAATTTCCTGCATTCTGGTGTCTTTATTTATGTGAAGGAAATTATTATTCTGCTGTATTGTTGTTGTAACTTTCTGCATATTTAAAACATCCCACGTTTTTCTGGATGTTTTAAAGGAATCATGTACCGTCCACAGTCAATAACAAATCCATTAGAGAATGAGACCTTGTTAAAAGCCATAAGCTCTAAAGTTTAAATCTGCATAAAAGACATTTAAATTCACAAGAAATCACATCTTTAGTTTTCTGTAGGATTTGGGGCATCGATAACATATCCCTGCATCTCCCCGAAATCTACACTTATGCTTTTCCACCATTTTACTGCATGTCCCAAAGATTAGAGTAATAGAGAGCATACGTCTCTTTCTCCACAGAAAACGGAGAATGGGCCATCTGTCACAAACCCTCCAGAAAGAACGTCAAGGAGGACCTTTACGAGGACATCACCTTCTACCTCATCATAGAGAGGAAGCCTCTCTTCTACATCATCAACATCATCGTGCCCTGCATCCTCACCAGCGTGTTGGCTATATTTGTCTTCTACCTGCCTCCTGGTGCAGGTCAGCACATCTGACATGCTTTGACACTGACTGATCATGTGTCTGATACAGACTCCTTCATGAGGCAGGGCAGCCATTGTGCACGATCACGGAAGGCTTGTATCATGTGGCATTGTATCATTACTTAGAATTCCTCATGGGGGAGACAGAAACTATGAACTATAGCTTTAAATCAGACATCTGTCTGTTCTTTACCAACAACCAGCATACACTTGCAAACATGCCTTTGGCCAACATTTTTAAAGATTAAGCCATTTCATCAATTGCATTTTTTTCACAGCAAAAGGTCTTTTTATCATGTCTTAGGTCCTTTTCCAATGGCAAGCACCATTTCCAAGCTTCCCATTCGTTGTCTGTTTAAGCAGCCGTGCAGTGCTGTGCAATACAATTCTGGTGGCTTCGCGGTGACTTTCGTGTGGTGGGGCGCCAAGATGGCCGCTTCTTATTTGCATAGCGTTGAATCCAGGCTACTTTATGCAAATGAGGAGCAGGCAGGTCGACTCGCCGCCTCTCATAAACTTTTGAAAACATCAACTAAACAATCTACTGGCTGTTGTTGATCTAAAATGAAGACAGATTCAGCAACTCGCATAAAATGTTTCCAGAAACACATTTCAGTGAACTATTTTTTGTAAAATAAGAGAGTTTTCGAGCAGCCATGTTGGTCTGTTTTGAAATCCAGGCGAAGACAGCCTCGCGTGAAGTGTTGGTCTAATCAGGTGCAGCCATCTCGGTTATAGGCCGGTGTAGCCTGTTTTCTTTGCCTGTCAGTGTTCAGTGAAGAGACACTGATTACTGCTAGTGGCAAAACCCGCTAGCGTGCAATGCTGGGAAGCGGGGCGATCCCTGCCTTCAAAAAACGCCACAGTGGACACGTAGATATGGCGTTTGTCCTTTTCGACATAAAACAGACCCCAGCAGAGTAATATGCGTTGCTGTGCTGTTCTAATTCATTCTCCCTGTTGTCTGCAGGAGAGAAGATGACTCTCTCCATTTCCGTCCTCATCGCTCTGACTGTCTTCATGCTTCTGCTGGCTGACAAGGTCCCCGAGACTTCCCTCGGCATTCCAATTATTGTCAACTACGTCTTGTTCACCATGATCCTGGTCACGTTCTCTGTCATCCTAAGCGTAGTCGTCCTTAATCTGCACCACCGAACGCCCAGCACACACATCATGCCCAACTGGGTTCGAAAGGTGAGGTTAGGTTTAACAAATTCAGTGAACACCAGTGTTGTGGTCGAGACCACCTAAACCGAGACCAAGTCATCACCAAAACCAGAATGTTTCGAGACCGAGACAAGACCAAGACTTTGAGGGTTTAAGGCCAAGTCAAGACCAAGACAGGGCCAGACCGATTCAAGACCAGACCAGTGCCAGACAGCCAGAACTTCTTCTGTCTCCAAGATTCACTTTCCTGGGAGTGCGTGTTAAAGGGTCTGGGAGAAGTGATTAACAGTAACAAATTTCAAATTAGAAATGAGCCAAGTTGTTGGTTGCATTTGAAACAGGGTTTACATCCAATCACAGCAATGATGTTAACACATACATCAGACAATGCACAGGCAGTTTAGTGATATCCCTGCAGTTGTGGTCTTGACCGGTCTTGAAATAAAATCCTGAGTGCTCTTTATACGAGACCGAGACCAGACCGAGTAAAAATGTGGTCGATTCCAAGACAGAGACCTTCAAAAAGTGGTCCTGAGACCGGTCTTAAGACCAAGACAGATCTCAAGTACTACAACACTGGTGAGCACCCATGTAGGCTATATCAAATACCCCGATTTCATGGATTTTGTTTTTACCTCAAATTTACAGGTATTCATTCACTTCCTGCCCAAGTACATCGGCATGACAAGGCCAAACCCAGAGGAACCTCTGGTGAAGGAGGAGTCTAGTGAGGACTTGCCCATCCAAAGCTTCAACGGCAGGCAGCCTGGAGGAGAGTACTTCATTCGAAAGATCAACCCTGATCTCGTCTTACCTTGGAGAGGCAGGTAAGGACACATTTACTAACGCGTGACTCAATCGGCTTAATGCTCTCTCTCTTTGTAAGGTGTTTTCCTATAACTAACTGCAAAAAAAGTTAGTATTAAAAGAATGTTAGGGTTCCCCCAGAAAGGTTGTTAAGCCCGGTGGCAAGTGTCTTTTTTTTTTTTAAGTTTAAAGTTTATTTATTTAGAGAAACATTAACCCCAAGGGGAGAGATGCATAGTACCAGGTTTTAGCTCAAGAGCTAATTTTTCTGTGATAACAGAATCATGGAAGGAATTGTGAAATTGAGAATGTGAGAGAGCTGTAAGACAGATTCAATGGGGTCCTACATTCAAAATGCAGTAAATATTTTTGATATTTGATCTCAACTGCCAAACATATACAACCCATCCCCCCCAGTGGGCCACCTGGCTTGCAATACACTGGTGGAAACCCTGTAATGTACAGAAAAGAAAGCATGGGCTGTCCAAAAAGGCACTTTAGTTGTTTTTTACCGATTTCGGTTTATGAGAGTATTCCAGAACTTGCTGGAAACACTCAATAAGTGTTGTATTTATCAAACATAACCCATTACAGTAACGCTTCGGATTTACAGCCTTCAACTTACAGCGAAATTCTTCCCAATTTACAGTGAAATGACGGTACCACAATACAGTACGTACCAATACATGCATTTAGATACAAGGGAATAAGATATGAAGTTAATAAGAATTAATACTCTAGGTATTTTTTTAACTAACAGGTATGTATTCTTGTGAGGTACAGTATGACCTACTGAGCCACAATCTGACACAGATCTCTTAAAGATACCTCTACAATGGGGCTGTTTTAAAACAAAAAACACCTTATTTAAAGAGTACGTTGGTCTCTACTGTATACTGATTGCTATGGAATACATACATCTGACTTTTTGTTCTTTCAAGAGTAACAGATTAGCATATTTGAAGAGCCCAAGTCCCTTTTCCGTAAATGTAATAACAGCAATCAGACTAAATGAGACTTCTGACACCAAGGATGATACGGAGACAGAAATGTAATAAAAATGCATTTTGTTCAGCCTTCTTAAAAGCCATAAAAGTCATATATTCGTCCCATTTTTATAATTTTTTTGTGTGCAGAGAGAAAAAAAATTATTTAATAAACCACAAAATACTGAAATGTAATGTCGGCAAAAGAGCTCTTGGGTTGAGTTATTGAGCGAGACTGCCAAAAAGGTTATACTGTCTATATTCTTCACACCTGTCAAGACTGTTAGACTCCATACACCCAAAGTAATACCCATCAGAGTCATTCATCCAGATTCAGCCTCTTTCTCGGCTACAATGTGCTGATCTGGACATTACCCTAGCAGAAAGCCATTTCTATTAATGTTAATAAAATCCAGCACAGGCATGAATCTTCTTTTTAGAGTGGCCCAAAGTTTGAATGTTGGATCCGATGCCAGCCTAGCTATTATAGTAGAGTACACAGTGTGCTATAGACTTGGCAGAATTACAGCTATCACCACAGCAGTGCAGAGAATCTGTAAAGGCAGTAACAGTGTGTGCACTTCCTTCAGCCTCTCATATTTAATACCATATTTAATACAGTCACATGAAAAGGTACTCTGACGGATAAAAAAAAAAAGAGATTAATGACATGCACTCATGTATCCTCGCCTATAGCTCCTCAGAGATGCTCCCTCTGTGCTCGTTTCTCGGTCCTCGGGGCAGAAATAAGAGCTTTGAGACGGCCTTCACCGAGGAGGGACAGGACAAATTTCGGTTTGACCGAGGAGTCGAGGAGCTGTCAAATAAGGGCTGCGAGATGCAGCCACAGAGACTACAAAATTAGATACATACATACATGACAGGGGTGACAAGAAAACAAGGACTAATTACACAAAGACAGGCTGACAAGGAAAGACCTGCAGGGCAAGACTACAGAGACACATGAGGGACACATGAGCACAGAAACGCAAAAACTATCACATGGTCTAAAGTAATATAAAACTAAAAGTCCAAAGGCCACTGGCCATAAAGCAGGACCGTGACGTATCAATCTGTTATCTAATATGCTGCTTTAAACTGTACTGTCCCTCCAACCATGTTGGCTTCAGTCTGGCTAATCTGCCAGTAGGCTTGGGCCTTGCCACCCAGCCCTGGCATCACAAGCAGCCCCACTGTCCTGTGAACCAGGTCCTTTGCTGGGCATCTCTCATCCCGTTCCAAAGGCATCATATTCAGCCCCAGCTAAGCCCCACACCCGTGGCCACAGTCGCCAGCCACTAAGCCTCTGTTTAGGTTGGACATTAGGCGGTAATCCCTCAGAAAGGAGGTGGAGCGATGGGGAAGAATAGATACGGGTAGATGAGTGGAAGGGAAGACCGGCGATGAGTGATCGGGGCAGAGGATTTTGTCTTTGTTTTTTAATGTGGAGGAGAGCGTGGCCGGGCACCATCAGCCAGTCTGTGTCATGCACTGTATTCTTTTCCTTCGTTCACCTCTCTTTATCTTTAAGTCTGTCAGTTAGAAAGCCAGGTGCTGTCCTTTACAACACATTTACATCGCTGGAAAGTATAACAAATTACAATAACTCGCGTCACTGTAATTGAGTAGTTTTTAGAGGAAATTTTAAATGAGCTACTTTTAACTTCAGTAGATTTTTATACCGCTAATTTTACTTGAAAAGTTCATCCAAGTAGTAGTACTTTTACTGAAGTAGAATATGTTTGTACTCTTTCTACCGCTGCACACTTATGAGAATCATCTGCATGTTAGATGTAGCATGCTCGTAGATCTCCATTTGAGTGTATTAAGTTGGTGTGTGTGTGTGTGTGTGTGTGTGTGTGTGTGTGTGTGTGTGTGTGTGTGTGTGCACAGGGTGGGTAAGTGTCATGGTGAGAGAGGCTCCATGTATCTGCAGTAATGAATACAAGCCGTGGAATGTGTATGGCATGCAGAGCACCGCATAGCTCAGACCTGAGCTGTGGATACGCACGCACGCACACACACACACACACACACACACACACACACACACACACACACACACACACACACACACACACACACACACACACACACACACA
The DNA here is from genome assembly GCF_004354835.1 of Perca flavescens. NCBI lineage: Eukaryota > Metazoa > Chordata > Actinopteri > Perciformes > Percidae > Perca > Perca flavescens. Next base: position 25,867,248 of record NC_041349.1, read on the forward strand.
CACCATTCCTGCAGGAGCTCTTGGCCGCTCGTTTTTATTGTCCTGCAGTCCATCTGTTGTCACGCTGTCTCCCCGTGTCTCTGATAACTTGTCCTGCTCCTTCGCTGACGCCTTCCCCTCTCTGGTGCCAGAGTTTCTGGACATTATTCACATCATGCACACCCTGTATACACTACACTACATGCATGGACTGTATACATGTACTGAAGTGCCAATTTGACAGGTGCACTGTGGTATCAAGCCAGACTCCCTCACATAGAGCTCCCTCTATCTCTTATGTTTTACTGTTTTGTATTCCTAATAGTGTCCTGTATTTTAACGCATGATACTGAATTATAAAAAGTCATTGATTATAACTTAGAAGAGCGCAATATGTTGTAATGTCTGCTTTTACCGAAATTTATGTTAAAATTGAAGACGATAAACATACAAATCATTACACCATATACAGTAGTTTAGTGTGTGTGTGTGTGTGTGTGTATATATACATATATATATATATATATATATATATATATATATATATATATATATATATATATATATATATATGTGTGTATATGTATATATACACACACACACAAGATTATTCTATTGCTTGTGCTGCATGTTATCTTATCTTCTTTGTTTACTGTATGTTACAGATTCTCATGTGTGCTGCATGTGCAATGTTGATGGATTAATCAGGTTGTAATGTAAATGTCTTAAGCCCTATTCGCATGGGACTAGTATTACCTGGGGATCTCTAGTAATGCGTAATAATTACCGAGGTTGTTTGTGATCTTAATCCCGTGCAAATCTGCCATGTCTGTACTTTGTCAAGTAAAGGTTCCACTGCAAATGACCTACTATATTTAGCCAAACACAGACGTTGTGTTATAATATTGGTCCAATCCGAATCGGCATCTCTGTGATTCGGGGTTGTATTGTCTGTTTTGAAAGTTTTGACAGAGCCTTGACATCATACCCTTGGGATTGTGTCAGTATATAACGAGAAACGAAAGCCGGACAAATCACAGATGTCTGGGGGCCATATTATTCAAGAGATGCCACAGATCACGAGACAGCAGAAACCATAGCAACTGACGGAGTTATCGATGAGTTTACACTTACTGATGCTGCCGTGACTCTGTCATTTTGAAATTAAGTTTCTGTATTAGGAAGATAAGATAATATAGACTTTATTATCACACACTGGGGAAATTCCCTTGTAACAGCACCTCAAAATCAAAATTCAAACATATATATATATATATATATATATAGATATATATATATATATACATACATACATACATACATACATACATACAGATACATAATATATTACCCCTCTCAACCCGTTCGGTAACATTTTTTCATTCTACAATGGCCTTAGAACGCTGTCGTAGCAGAAGCAAAAATAGACTCTGTGGCAGATAGTTTTTGGAGTGGTTTTATATATATATATAACCACTCCAAAAACTATCAAATACTAACAAATACACATTAAATAGACATAGGAAAAATATACAAAAAGTATTATGAGAAATATAAAAAATAGAATGAGTTATAATAGTAATATGTACACTATGAACAAACTTATTATAAACAGAAAGGTTAACAAAATATATACACATATATATATATATATATATATATATGTATGTATATATATATATATATATGTATGTATATAGATATACAGATGAGTAAGGTGCATATGAATAGAAATGACATATTGCACAGTATACACGGAGTACTAAATGAATAAATATGCATAGTGCAGAATATTGTCAAGTGATGGCTCATGTGGCGGAATCAGCTAGCAGTGCTAAATCATGATGTTGTATTAAAGAGTCTGACTGCTGCTGGAATGAAAAATTCTGATTAAATATGCTCAGCATTACATATTGTGTTACATAATTGTGCTCTGATTAGAATATCAGAGTTTCATTGTGATCAGTGCAGTTGAAGAAAAAAAAACACTGTTCCCTGAACTTATGAATCAGACTTTTAAATACACAAACATCAAAAGATAAAACATGAAACATCTATTATAATATGTAAAGTGCTGACACTGAGGGTATGCAAAAAATACATCCCAAGTTTTTACAAGAGGTGAATGGGGCGATGGGAAGCACAAGGCAGCAGGAGCAAACGGTTAACACCCTATTTAAGTGTTTGCTTCAACCTGTGGAACTGTGGTCAGACACGAGCGTCTGTGACCTGACCTGCTACACAAGAGCAGTATATGTTGTAGGGTCAAGTAAGCATAAATAAGTTAAAGGGAAAGTTCAGATATTTTAAAGGCTGGGTTGCATGAGGTACTTATCCATAGTCAGTGTATCAGCTATAGTTAGTCTCGCATTGCCGGACCTTCTTTTGGAGAGCTGCGGAGGAGGGTCTGGCCAGTCCACACAGCATTCCGGAATGGGAGAAAAAAACGTGCTCGGGTTCATTGGCATGTTTTTAAACCAATCACATTTGTCTTGGGCGGGGCTAAGCACCGCACAGAGCCACGGTGACTCTGTAAAATAGCCTCGGGAAAGAACTTGTTTTGGTGGAACGTGTGTACGTTCAAAGGTTGTTTTAGTCGTGCAACAGAAAACTCCGATTGGACAGATGAAGCTAGCTAACCCTAGCTTGCTGTCTGGATTTACCCTGCAGAGATCTGAGGAGCAGTTAACCATGGTCCTCAGAAATCCACCGGAGTTTAGACCGCCAACACAAAGAAAGAAGAAGGTACCGGACATCCGGCCGAAATGACGGACATCAGGCGGAATTTCCGGTGACACCCGAACAATCCCGTAAATGACACATCGTCAATATAGACTAGCTAGAGTAGATGGCGGCCGGCCTGCCCACAGTTTGGAGAGGCATGTAGAAGTACCGACATGGAAGCTATAAGCAATTTGCCGCTGTCGACAGGGGCAGCAGCTAAATGTATTTTGGCACCCTCCCAAAAAAAAAAAAAAAAAAAAAGGCCCACCTAAAAACATCAATATCAGTTTAAGTGTACGCTATATTTAGAATATCTTCATTGCTTTACCTTACCGTAAGAAAGCCTTTTCCGGCAGGGGAACTGAAGCCGTTATATCCAGGTTCGAGGTATCGAGGTTTTTAGGTGGGCCTTTTCTTTTTAGGTGGCTAAAATATGTACAGCAGTACATTGCTTAGCTTCTGTGTGGGTACTCCTGCCTGCTTCTCCAAACTGGGGGCGTGCCGACCCCCACCTACTGTAGCTAACACATTGACTATGGATAATTTCCTCACAACCCCACTTCAGATTTTCCAGGACAATCCCGTTTAAATAGTAAGTATGAATAATAAAGGTTTGAACTTGAAGTTGGCTTCATCAACTTATCGGCTAAACGTACAGTATATTCTGTGTCACTCTTAAATTTCACCTGATCATCTGGTAGGTTAACAGAAAATAAAAAAAAACTTCCTGCACACAATTTTCAAGTCTGTATTTGGTGTATAAGGTCTGAAAGGCAGAGGTGAAAAGTGTGTGCAGGAAGGTTTTAAAAACAAAAATGTTTATGGTTAACAAAGACTGACATAGGGTAAGAAATGTATCTTGCGTGATTATTATTGTAAATATAATTATTGTAGTTCTGCCATTTAGCTTGCCCCAATATTTGTTCCTATGATTGCAAGGATACAAAAGACTAGAGATTGGTTGAGCAGTTATGCAGAAAAGCATGAAGGCACTACAACAGGGGTCTTCATCCTTTTTTTAAGCCAAGGACCCCTTCACTGAGAGAGACAGATCAGGGGCCCCCTACTACAGATATTGTATAAAATGAAATTGCATATTAAACTGGGCCTACAATAACGTGTGGGTGGCCTAAAGCCTTCTTATATACCTTTTTATTACATAGAATTCTAAGCTTATAAAATATGAATTGTTGGCATAAATCATATTTTAATGTCAAGCATACATATGGCACAGTGGATCCTTAGGATGAACTATCTGTGGATGGCTACCTTAGAGACTACTTTACCTATAGGCCAGTAAGCCTATCATCAAAGGTTTTTCCCCACAAATAGGCCGATTTATATTTGCTAATAATATGTTGGATTCATGTTGACATTTCAACCCCCCTTCGGTGACTCTTAGGACCCCCCTAGGGGTCCCGGACCCCCCTTTTGAAGATCTCTGCACTAGAAGAACGCTGTCAATAAGGCTCTCTCTCTGCTCGTGTGTTTTGGTTTATGGAACAGCTGTGTGAAGGGAAGAATGAAGGGGTCAAAGGTCCTGGCATCACATGAATGTTGACCCAGTGTTGTGTCAGAGAGAGTGTTGTGCTGCTGCTATCACTCAGTGTCCAATAGAGCAACAGGAAGGGGCCTGCAGCAGTTCTGCTTAGGGGCTGGGTACCCAGTTCAATACTTTTTAGGCACCGACCGAATTGCTTCTAAATGACATGACATTTTTCGATACGAGTGTCGAATGCCATGTCATCCAATACCCAATTTCAATTTTCACCAGAGTCAGTGAAAACTGTTATTTATTGAGCCATAACAAACTGCAATAACTTACCCCTGAAAATCTGGTTGATAAGTTGAAAAGTATATGCAGAGGAATATGCATAGATTTCGGTGGGGATGCAGGGGATGTGTCCTCACCCGATATTTAGAAGGCGTAGATTTGTCCTTTGTCCTATGAAAGACGACCCACTCGCCAAAAAGAGGTTAAAAAAAAACATGTTTATAGCCTTCTTACTTGGGCTGCTTCTTAGGGTTGTGTTTCTCCATAAGTTGAATGTGTCTCAACTTTATTGCAGTATTGAAGGAAAAACCGAAGAAAAAATTAATATTTAAATCCCCAAAATTGAAAACTGAACACCTAACCAACAAATGAATATCCGTTTAGTCGGATATTCAGATCCAGCCCTAACTTCTTACCAAAAAATATGTTTTCCAACAATTTCAGACACAGGAAATGAAGTGTTTGACGCTCAAAAGGTTTTGGGGGAGGACCCTCAGACTCCCCAGTTATAATGTGTCGTCCCCACCCCCCCCTCCTCCACTCCAAGGTTGAAACTAAACCTAAGCCCTTGAGCAGAGGCATCTATCTGGCATGCAGATGAAAGATTGAATACTGGAAAGTACCTGGAGTAGTCTTGTATAAAACAATGTTTGTTCTGTGTGCGAACAGGTTTTGGATGGTGGGTTATTTATAATGTGATAGTTATTGAGTATGACTGTTAGTTTGGTCTCTTGGTTACGGGAAGTGTGTGTGTGTGTGTGTGTGTGTGTGTGTGTGTGTGTGTGTGTGTGTGTGTGTGTGTGTGTGTGTGTGTGTGTGTGTGTACACATGAATGTGTATGTATGTGGGCGTTAAGTTTATTGCATATTGAAGGGATGTTGCATATATTCTTGTAATGGAATGTCTGCAATGTAATGGGTATGTATGGGCCTGTAACAAGTATTACATAATTGTCAACTTTTTTACGTAATTGCGCTGTCTTTGGTTAACCACAATTAATTGCTGACATTAGCGAAGGTCTTAAGGGGTATGTTGGTTGTTGATGGTAATTCTGGATTTTGTTTAGATGTGCCAAATTGTAATTATTGGTTGGACTGATGAGCTAAAGCTATCCTACTTGTTGGCACTTGACCCTACACACGTTCATAACAACAAATATGACAAGGATGGGCATGCAGTTAGAAAAAATGTTTTAGAGGCGTGGTTTACTTTATAGGCTGTGTACCTGTGTTACTAGTACATTATCTGGGACACATAACAGTGATATATATATATATATATATATATATATATATATATATATATATATATATATATATATATATATATATGTATATCTCACTGTTATTAATCCATCTTTTGTTATATATATATATATATATATATATATAAAACCAAAAGAAAAACGAATGAAAAGATTTATGCCGTAATGTGTAATGTTGTCATTTTTGTTTCGTTAAATAACTAGTAACATAAAGCTGTCAGATGTATTTCTCTCTGAAATGTAGCGGAGTAGAAGTAGAAAGTGGCGTGAAAAGAAGAGACTCAAGTGAAGTACAAGTACCTCAACATTTGTACTTAAGTACAGTACTCAGGGGCGTCGGACTGGGGGTGGAAATGGGACTGAGTACCAAGAGGGCCCAGAGGCTAGAATGAATAGCTGTGGATACTGGGTGGGGCCCATTATACAGAATGCCTTTCTACAGGGCCCCAGACAGTACTTGAGTAAATATACTTAGTTACATTCCACCACTGTGTGTGTGTGTGTGTGTGTGTGTGTGTGTGTGTGTGTGTGTGTGTGTGTGTGTGTGTGTGTGTTTCTGCAGAGGTGAACAATGCTGTGCTAGTGACTCATGACAGTTGCAGCATAAATCGGAGCTCGTTGAGCTCATGTAAAGGCTGTTGCTGCATTTTTAACTTCTTCTAGAGGATATACGTCCACGTATTTGCATGACCTCCTCAAATAAGAATGTGTTTCTTTAGGGAACAGCGTCTTACTTTGTCAATTTGTTCACTGGTATTAAAAAAATAAAAACAAGACTTAAGAATAAAATGTTAAATCAATAAATGAATAGTAAAGATAATTGCAATTTTTTTTTTTTTTTTTTTTTTTTTTTTACAGTTAGTACATTTCTTTCCATTTGTAATATTTACAACATGAACCTTTCTGTATTGTAATTGAGCATAGCAGGGCTGTAGTACTCAAGTCCGGTCTTGGACTCGAGTCCGGACTCGCTGGTATTCGGACTCGGACTTGTCTTGGACACTGGTCTTGCCAAATATGGCTTTTGGTCTCGACCGAATCCAGGTGTCGTTTTTGCCGCTACCTATGTTTGTTTACTATTGGAGGGAAAGTGAAACACTGGCCATCTAATAACCAATCACACAGGTTATCTTCGCAGGGCACGCTCTGCATCTGCGTGCCCTGCTAATTTGCATTGATTCACACACTTCCAAATAACAATATAATACAATACAATATTTTTTTTTCAGGGAAGGCATAAACCAACCATAGGGTTTATAACCAACCAACCCACTCTGTAATACTGGTCACTTCTTTTCTACACTACTGTACATCTGGAGTGAAGCTATATTGTCATTTAGTTACTCAAATGCTCAGTACTAGTACCTAGAAGTGGTAATAGTAGTGGGTTGGTGTTTGTATATCAGTTTTAACACTGTTATTATGAGGTATCACCATATATCATCATTCTGTTTTCTTTAGATTATATGATATCAAGGGGAATGTCTTTACTTAAAAATCCTGGGTGTTGTGACATTGTTTTTGCTTTTAAATCAACAAATAATAACCCCAAATGACTGATAATGTCATGGATGCATTAGACTTTTTTTTTTTTTTTTTTTTTTCCTGTCCTGGACTCGGTGCTGACTCGGACCTGAACCTTTTTGGACTCGGTCTTGTCTTGGACTCGAACCTCTCTGGACTTGGTCTTGACTTGGACTCAACTAGTCGTGGTCTTGGACTTGTCTTGGACTCGACAAAGGTGGTCTTGACTACAGCCCTGGAGCATAGTGCTTTTTTTAATGTTGTAACATAAATGCACATCTCTATAAATGTTTTTTTAATTCAGCTGGTACCGTGCACCGTCATGTATAATTTTCCATGTATATATTTTTCTATTTTTTGTTTATTTTACTATGATGGCATAATGCATAGCAGAGGTGCAGTCTTATCTTTTCTTATCTTCATATAATGAACTTACTAGAAATAATAAGAATTTAACCTGAAGGGACTTTCTTATGCACAAGATGCTATGAATGTGTTCTAAAATAGTAAAGTAGTAAATATACTGTATATAAACATACATAAACACAGATAATGGGATAGAATAAGGAATAAACAAATGGGGGGGGGCAATAAAAGGAGACTTGGTGCAACGCATGAATCATAAGTTGGCAGTTACTAATTACAAATTAAAAGCATAGAAATATGAAGTATGAAGTTTAAAGTGGTTAGTGCTTTGCCAAAGAGAGAAACTAAACTTTTGTTGCAGGTATTTATATATATATATTTTTTCAGGCATAATTAGATATTTTTGGAAACCGGTAGCAGCATATGACTATTAGATTATAAAGTGTTGTAAATACCTACATTTCTTACAGTGCACGTAAAAGCACCAGCACATAGCACAGTTGTGTAAACTATCTTGGAAACTTGGACAGAAATTAAAAAGACAAAATTCCTTGTTGCAGCCAATGCCAATGTTTAAAATGCCTAAACCCCCCACACACACACAAACACACACTACTTTCCCACTTCTTTGTTAAGGTGTGAGAGCACAGTGCAGCTCCAGCGGCTCCCAAACACTGACAGCTACTGTCTGGTCCTCCCTCCCAACCTGAAGTCAGCCATCTCTGCAGTGACATACATGGCCGAGCAGCTGAAGAAGCAGGACACAGACGACACGGTGAGAAATGGCCACGCCACGCCACACGCTGTCAGGCTGCTTGTTATTCAGTCTGCAGCCTGCCGCTCCTGAGCTTGGGGTGTTCCAAACATCCCCCAACGATGTCCATGTGTCATTGCATACATACAGTACATCGCTGAGTCAGTGCTCACCACGGCTGCACAATATCTCTCTTTTTTTTTTTTTAATCGTCATCGTAGCCTCGCTTTGCCAGACCTTCCTCCACAGCGCTACAGAGGAGGGAGAGAGCTCTGGTTTATTAGCATGTCTGTAAACTAATCACAATCGTCTTGGGCGGTTAGGGTTAACCGGACGTATCTTACGTTCACAAGTTGTTTTAGTGAGGCAAGAGAAAACTCCGATTGGACAGATAGTCTAGCTAGCTGTCTGGATTTACCCTGCAGAGATCTGAGGAGCAGTTAACCATAGTCCTCACAAATCCACCGGAGGTTAGAACGCCAACACAAAGAAAGAGGAAGGGGACGGACATCCGGCCGAAAATTAGGGGACATCTGGCGAAATTTACACCTGAACAATCCCAAAAATGAAACGTCGTCGATTATAGACTATCATGATGATCAAGTGGCGCAATAAACGCATCGCAAAATACTGCAACATATCGCCAAAGTCAGACAGAGATTTTTTTTTGTTGTTAGTTAAAAGAAAAATGTTAGTAGAAAACAGCACTTTAAAATCTAACCGTCATTGCTTATTTTAGTGGTGCCTTTTATGTTCTATTCAAATTCAATTTGCTCAATAAAAGGTTTGAAACGATTTCCTTTCATTTGTTTTAAATTGAAAAAGCAATTTGTCGAATTTAAAACAAATGAAAGAGCAAGAATGAAGAAAAAAACATCAATTGAAAAAGCAGTAGAAATGCAAAACTGAGTACACTTTAATATCTGTGTATTTATTGGAAGCAATTATCGTAATATTCAACCATGTTATCGCATATTTTCTATATTTTATGTCGTGCAGCGCTAGTGCTTACAGTAGGTGTGTGTGCGTGTGCGTGTGTGTGTGTGTGTGTGTGTGTTCCCTCTAGATGACAGGAGACTGGCAGTTCATCGCCCTCGTGGTGGACCGCCTCTTCCTCTGGTTGTTTGTCATCATCACCACCCTGGGCACCCTGGCCATGTTCTTGGACGCCAGTTTCAACTATATGCCCGAGAACCCCTTCCCATAGCAGACAGAACGCACACACACACTCGGAGTTTGAAGAATTGCTTGGTCGTTAATTCTTGTTATCGGTGATTTCGGAGATCACCGGATCTGACTTTCCATAAATACCTTATTACCTATTCCATATATATCTGTTCTCTGAAATGTTTTATTTAAGGTTAGGTAGCCGATAGTCTCGCATTGCCAGACCTATCCCGACAGCGCTGTGGAGTAAGGTGTGGCTACACCACAGATGCATTCTGGGACAGGAAAAAAACCCGCTCTGGGTTATTTGCGTTTGAATAAACCAATCACAATCGTCTTGGGCGGTACTAAGCATCGGTCGCAGAGACGGTGGCTCTGCAAAATAGTCTCAGGAAGGAACTTGTTTAGGTGGAACATTTGCACCCTGCAAAAGAAAACTCCACATACTAATACACACATGATTCATAAATACACACACAGGATACACAAATGCGCACAAAATTTACAAATTCACACACAAAATTTTAAAAGCACAGAAGATTCACAAATGCACTGAGTGTTCCCACATATACCTTCTAAAAACTCTATACATGGATTCTGTTATCATGTAGGTTGTGTGTACATCAGTGCCTGAAATGGGCCAGTACTCCCCAGCACGGAGTACCAGCAACGGATTTTTGTCCACATAAGTACCCTTATTTCTATTTGATATCAACAGTATTATTGATAGGCTTATCTCATAGGCTGTATGGCTATACACACACACACATATATATATATATATATATATATATATATATATATATATACACACACACACACACACACACACACACATACATATATATATATACACATATTTATACATACACACATATACATATATATATATATATATACATATATACATACATATACATGAACCTGGATATTTTCGGAGATGAAAGGAAAATTGGAATGACGACGACTGGTTCATTTACTGGATAATCTCCGTAACATCCAGCAGCTCAAAACTCGTTCGCTTCGGGAAACAACAACAAACTTCAAGCTAGCAAACTGCATGCTAAAAATGGCAACAAGGCTATGGAGCTAGAACAGTCTCAATAAAGATAAATGCACACACAACATTCACATATGCACACACAGGATTCATAAATTCACACACATGATTCATAAATACACACACAGGATACACAAATGCGCACAAAATTTACAAATTCACACACAAAATTTTAAAAGCACAGAAGATTCACAAATGCATACAAAATTCATGAATGCACACAAAATTCAGAAATGCACACACAATTCAGAAACGCAAACAAAATTTACAAATGCACACAAGATTCAGAAATGCACAGGACAAGATTCAGAAATGTATTTCTGATGCACACACAAATATATCTTGATTTACAAACTGCTTGTGGTCTGTGAGCTGTGAAGTATTTGTGTGAATTTTGAGACTCCCCTGACGTGGCTCAACTCACAAATGCATTTTTTTAAACAGGGAATGATCTGCAACCAATCAGATATCTCCCTTGTTTTAGCCAATCACAAGAACGCACCCCACGTGGGGGATTGTTTACTTATAAGCCAATTGAGAATGAGTAGGCGTCGTCAGGGCACAGCGCCCCGCTGTGTATATATATATACAAATGCAAACAGTTTTTCAATGTCTATCTTTCCATCAAATTGTGACCTGGAGACAGGAAACTTCTAGCTGAATAATTATACTCAGATGCTACCTGTTTTAATAACTAGTTAGGTATACAAGCTTTTAAATGACATTAACGAAACGTGTATCTTTATTATAACATTTATTCAAACATGACTATATACTGTACACAAGTATATTTAACATGAAGCAACGATCAGACTCAGCTGCTGATGATGGGGTTGCTTCCAGACTGCAGACAGAAGGAGAAAGCTTTAGGTTAGTCCAGTAGTTATCCAACCTGTCCTGGTAAGATTAAAATTGTATCACAAGTATATTTAAGCCTTCTGTAACATTAAGGTACTTCATGTAACTGTGTAGTGGTGTAGTTTATTCATCATGGTCTTAACTGGCAACTGTTGACCATTTAACACACTTAACATGTTGGTTATGTTGGTTGTAGCATTGTAGCTTGTGCGTTAACAGTACTATTTAACCTTTCTCACTTTTAGTTTACTGCATATCATACTGCCTGTGGCAACCTGCATTAGCTGGTAGCGTTTACCTTGTTGTAGTTACTGATCATATTTTGCACTGCTTTTGTTTGAAAGCTAGAAGCTACTGGACAATGAGCTAATGTTACATACATGCAGTAAACTACAAGCTAGCTAATGTAAACTGTTAGCTACTGTAAGCTTAATGTAATTTAGATAAATTAATGCAATTCTCCTTACCGGTAAGTGTTATGACAACTACAAAGTACAAACATCAACGTTTGAAAAGTTTTTAATTCATTGACATGGGATAAATAAGAGAAAACGATAGTCTATCAGTGTCGGTAACATTACCTACCTTCGCACATTGCGGCCAAAGTTGCCGACAGAATATTCTCCTCCTGCAAGCAGACTGACGCTGATTCACTTTCTCCATCTCAACAAAACAAATTAAACAGCCCAGTTCACAGTTCCACATCCATTTCTTCAAGTGTTTTGAAATGGAGCATTCACACTGTTGCCCCCTATACAGTCTATAGTTGCCCCTGGTTACCGATAGTGTAGGTATGCCAAAAAGGTGGACGTGCTCAGGCCATAGGAGATATCTGATTGGTTGCAGATCATTCCCTGTTTAAAAAAATGCATTTGTGAGTTGAGCCACGTCAGGGGAGTCTCAAAATTCACACAAATACTTCACAGCTCACAGACCACAAGCAGTTTGTAAATCAAGATATATTTGTGTGTGCATCAGAAATACATTTCTGAATCTTGTCCTGTGCATTTCTGAATCTTGTGTGCATTTGTAAATTTTGTTTGCGTTTCTGAATTATGTGTGCATTTCTGAATTTTGTGTGCATTTATGAATTTTGTATGCATTTGTGAATCTTCTGTGCTTTTAAAATTTTGTGTGTGAATTTGTAAATTTTGTGCGCATTTGTGTATCCTGTGTGTGTATTTATGAATCATGTGTGTGCATGTATGAATCCTGTGTGTGCATATGTGAATGTTGTGTGTGCATTTATCTTTATTGAGACTGTTCTAGCTCCATAGCCTTGTTGCCATTTTTAGCATGCAGTTTGCTAGCTTGAAGTTTGTTGTTGTTTCCCGAAGCGAACGAGTTTTGAGCTGCTGGATGTTACGGAGATTATCCAGTAAATGAACCAGTCGTCGATCCAGACTAGGTAGCAGAAGAAAACATGTCATATTTGCATAAAGTAGAACCATGTACACGTACAGTGCCTGAATTGGACCAAAAAAAAAGTGCCAGTATAATTCAGCAGTTGCTTGACATAACCATCACATGTGTCTTGGATATATTTATATTCATACGTATTATCTTGTAGGGGTGACCCCAGAATAGTCTATTTTATCTAAGGAGCCTGATTTGACTGCCAATCTCTCAGTCGAATCGTCGCAGTGTGTAAAAAAAATAAAATAAATGTGGTTATGAAACAAAGCATCATTCCATCATTAAATCATGATATATATATATATATATATATATAGTCTGTGTTTGTGTAAAGCTATAGACCAGGGGCGTCAAACATACGGCCCGTGGGCCAGAACGGGCCCGCCAAAGGGTCCAATCAGGCCCACTGGATGACTTTGCAAAGTATGATAATTGAAAAGAAGTAATTCATTCCAATTTTCCTTTCATCTCCAAAAATATCCAGGTTCATGTATATGTATGTGTATATATATATATATATATATATATATGTATGTATATATATGTATGTATATATGTATATGTATATATATGTATATGTATATATGTATATGTATATATATATATATATATATATATATATATATATATATATATATATATATATATATATATATATATATATATATATATATATATATATGTGTATATATATATGTGTATATATATATATATGTGTGTGTGTGTGTGTGTATATATATATATATGTGTGTGTGTATGTGTGTATATATGTGTGTGTATATATATATGTATGTATATATGTGTATGTATATATATATGTATGTATATATATATATATATATATGTATATATATATATATGTGTGTGTGTGTGTGTGTTTATATATATATATGTGTGTGTGTGTATATATATATATGTGTGTGTATAGCCATACAGCCTATGAGATAAGCCTATCAATAATACTGTTGATATCAAATAGAAATAAGGGTACTTATGTGGACAAAAATCTGTTGCCGGTACTCCGTGCTGGGGAGTACTGGCTCATTTCAGGCACTGATGTACACACAACCTACATGATAACAGAATCCATGTATAGAGTTTTTAGAAGGTATATGTGGGAACACTCACTGGTTTTGCATTCTTTTTTGTCTAAATCATGTATTTAACACATTGTCATATCCATTATTTGAGTCTAAAAGCTTGAAATACATTTTTCTCTAACGCGACGAGACTTGTTTGTGCCTTTGTACTTTGTGGAACATGCAGGAAACTACTAATTTGTGTTCGACTTTGCAAGAACAGCGATTACACTTAGTGATTGTTATGTTGGCCTGACGTCAGTAGAGGGCAGTAACATAATGTTAATTCAAAAGCTGAGAACACTGCTGTTGAAAGGGCTGCAAAAAGTACATACACACACATATAGAAATGCAGTACCACTAAAGATTTCCCATTCACTTGAATGAGAAAGTGTGTCCAAACTTTTGATTGGTACTGTATTTCTATAGTTTTTGTAAGGAGAAATGTTTTTTTTTTTGTCAAGTCTCCTATCACAAATGAACACAAGAAGGTGTAACACTTGTGTTTTGGGGTCCTGGAGACTTTTCATAAACATAAGTCACATCATTAGGTAACTAACATGGCCAACTATTCTTTATTCTTTTATGTTTTCATTTGTTTCGTCATAATTTGTTTATGAGAAAAATAACTCTGTTCCCTGTTGGAACATATGATATAATTAAAAAAATAGAAGTACTATAAAACACTGTTTACAGAGACCAGAATTTGGTCGGATGTTTGTAGATGCCTTGAAGCATTCTGTGGCTTTAGGAAGTCAACAATGTTCTTTTACAGCATTGGCCTACTTTGGATCAAAACAGCACTGACATAATAATGGCTTAACTTTACCCAGTGTTTAAAGGCAGAGTCACCAATCAAATCACTATTTTGAGCCAGGGGTGGTGTTATTTACTCAGAGTAAAACATGGTATGGTTGTCAACTGTTTTAATCTACTCTAGCCCTTCTTAAACTTACATGTCACTAGTTGTTGGGGGATGTTAATGTGTATATCCTTTTGTATCATTTTATACCAACAGCAATACATTTTGAGATGGGTATTTGGCTTGTTAGTATTGAGGATGGATTACTAAACATGCATACAGTACTAAGCACAGGCCAAAGGGCCCCTTCAACACTATACCTGGTACTTTTCTGTGTGAAGTGATTGGTAGAATGTCTTGCTGGAAAGTCAATCAAACAACCAGAAAGAAACACAAAACAACCAGAAAGAAACACAAAACAACCAGAAAGAAACACAAAACAACCAGAAAGAAACACAAAACAACCACAAAGACACACAAAACAATCACAAAGGCACTAAAACAACCACAAAGACACACAAAACAGCCACAAAGACACACTAAACAACCACAAAGACACACAAAACAGCCACAAAAAAACACAAAACAACCAGAAAGACACACAAAACAACCAGAAAGACCCACAAAACAACCAGAAAGACACACAAAACAGCCACAAAGAAACAAAAAACAACCAGAAAGAAACAAAACAACCACAAAGGCACGCAAAACAACCACAAAGGCACGCAAAACAACCACAAAGACACACAAAACAACCACAAAGGCACACAAAACAAACACAAAGAAACACAAAACAACCACAAAGAAACAAAAGAACCACAAAGGCACGCAAAACAACCACAAAGGCATGCAAAACAACCACAAAGGCACGCAAAACAACCACAAAGACACAAAAAACAACCACAAAGGCACACAAAACAACCACAAAGGCACACAAAACAAACACAAAGAAACACAAAACAAACACAAAGAAACAAAAGAACCACAAAGGCACGCAAAACAACCACAAAGGCATGCAAAACAACCACAAAGACACACAAACAACCACAAAGACACATAAAACAACCACAAAGAAACACAAAACAACCACAAAGAAACAAAACAACCACCAAGGCACGCAAAACAACCACAAAGGCACGCAAAACAATCACAAAGACACACAAAAAAGCCACAAAGAAAGGCAAAACAACCACAGAGGCACGCAAAACAACCAAAAAGACACACAAAACAACCACAAAGACACATAAAACAACCACAAAGACATACAAAACAGCAACAAAGAAACACAAAACAACCACAAAGAAACAAAACAACCACCAAGGCACGCAAAACAACCACAAAGGCACGCAAAACAAACACAAAGAAACACAAAACAACCACAAAGAAACAAAAGAACCACCAAGGCACGCAAAACAACCACAAAGGCACGCAAAACAATCACAAAGACACACAAAAAAGCCACAAAGAAAAACAAAACAACCACAGAGGCACGCAAAACAACCAAAAAGACACACAAAACAACCACAAAGACACATAAAACAACCACAAAGACATACAAAACAGCAACAAAGAAACACAAAACAACCACAAAGAAACAAAACAACCACCAAGGCACGCAAAACAACCACAAAGGCACGCAAAACAAACACAAAGAAACACAAAACAACCACAAAGAAACAAAAGAACCACAAAGGCACGCAAAACAACCACAAAGGCATGCAAAACAACCACAAAGACACACAAACAACCACAAAGACACATAAAACAACCACAAAGAAACACAAAACAACCACAAAGAAACAAAACAACCACCAAGGCACGCAAAACAACCACAAAGGCACGCAAAACAATCACAAAGACACACAAAAAAGCCACAAAGAAAGGCAAAACAACCACAAAGAAACAAAACAACCACAGAGGCACGCAAAACAACCAAAAAGACACACAAAACAACCACAAAGACACATAAAACAACCACAAAGACATACAAAACAGCAACAAAGAAACACAAAACAACCACAAAGAAACAAAACAACCACAGAGGCACGCAAAACAACCAAAAAGACACACAAAACAACCACAAAGACACATAAAACAACCACAAAGACATACAAAACAGCAACAAAGAAACACAAAACAACCACAAAGAAACAAAACAACCACCAAGGCACGCAAAACAACCACAAAGGCACGCAAAACAACCACAAAGACACACAAAAAAGCCACAAAGAAAGGCAAAACAACCACAAAGTAATGCAAAACAACCACCAAGACACGCAAAACACTTTTTTACAAATATGACCATTCTTTGAATGTGTGCCCCAGTCTTACCCTCCCATTTAAAAGTTTATAATCCAACCAACAGTGGTATAAAATCTAACACTAACTACCCATGGGTGCTAGGTAAGGTTAACCCAGTATTACATCGGTGCTATATTGACCCAAACTGGGTCAAAACTGACTTTCAGTATTTCAGTAAGTGTTGGTTATTTGCAGTGCATTGCCTTGTAGCTGATTAGGTTGTCATATAGTATACATTCCACAGTCAAACACTGTAGCCATTTTCATGCTCACTGAGGCGCAGCATAACGCCAAAGAGTCTGATTGTATTCATTGTGTCCAACTGTCCAAATATGGGTTTTTTTGTTTTTTTTTACCCTGCATATGTAACACTAGCCAAGAAGCTCTTAGGAGAAGAGTGAGTCCACAAGAGGGAAAACACAATCTATTGGTCCCGTCCTGCTGCTGCTGCACAAAGGCCAACTGTTGTTGCATAAGAAGACTGAAGGTGAAAAAGACAGGGGACACGTAGAGAAGGGCGCCGTCCCCCTCATTTGTGCACTCGGAGCTTTTCAGGGAAAAGCCGTGGGCGCAGCGTGTTTTATTGCTAATGCCTCAGTGACTTCCAAGGGCACTTACAGGGCTTCAATCATTGGATTAGCACTCCACTCGCTCACTTCAGACCCAGAGGAGGCCTCAGAAATGGGAGGGGACCCCGAGAGAATGTTGTTAGTGCCCTTCTTTGGGCTGATTTAGCTGTTTTTTTTTCCAGCTCCTATTGAGCGTTAAGCAACGGCTAAACCAGCGAGACAAATGTGTGTTTACGCTTTTTTAAAAAGAGAGTAGTAAAAAAGGGAGGGGGGGGGGGGGAAGAGCAATGTTCTTTTTTGTGTTCTTTGCAATCCAAGTCCTGGGTGGAAAAGAAGCCAAGAGGACATCAGATAAATCAGGTTACCTGTGGCAACAGCACTGCTAGGCCTGGGACTGGCCCTTGATCTTCTTCTTAATCATCTTCCTCTTCTACATCTCACCCAGCATTTTGTGCTCACCTTTCTTTCCTTCATGTATGTTTTTTCTTTTCCTATCACCTTTCCTTCATCTTTCAAATCCTACCCCGATCATAACAACTCCTTCAACCACTCAAACCATCCCTCTCCTCCTCTTCCTCCTCAACTTCTGTATCAAAGTGAAACAGATTCCTTTAGGTATGGGGTCATTCTTCCCCAGCAACAATGGGGCATTTGTTGCCCTCAAGAGACTTGAAGCCTGTTACCCAGGCCTGGATACAGTATATGGGGGGAAAGAGTTATAGTGAGAGAGAAGAGGTGGGTGAAGGTGGGAGGAAAGGGCAGGAATGTGAGAAAATGAAAGAACTGAGCGGTGGAAGAGGAAAAGAGGAGTAACAGACCTGGGAGACTAATCTAGCAAAGCCTCATTACATTTTAAATTGGAAAATCCAGCCAGTAGGTGAGTACATTCCCATTAACCTGGCAGTGGGAATGACTTCTTCCAGGCTTATGGGTTATTACTTCCTCTCCCATTGCCGTAGCACTATTGTTTAGCCACAGTGTGAAGTCGCACGCTGCAGTGCCACAAAGAAACACAAAATAACCAAAAGGAAACGCAAAACAACCACACAGAGACCTAAATCAACCACAAAGACACACAAAACAGCCTATAAGGAACACAAAACAACCACAAAGACACATAAAACAGCCCCAAAGAAATGCAAAACAACCACACAGTAATGCAAAACAACCACAAAGACACGCAAAACAGCCCCAAAGAAACCAAACAACCACAAAGACACACAAAACAGCCCCAAAGAAACGCAAAACAACCACATAGTAGTGCAAAACAACCTCAAACACGTAACAACCACATAGTAATGCAAAATAACCACAAAGAAACACGTAACAACCACATATCAATGCAAAACAACCACAAAAAAACACGTAACAACCACATAGTAATGCAAAACAACCACAAAGAAACACGTAACAACCACAAAGAAATGCGTTAACAACCACATAGTAATGCAAAACAACCACAAAGAAACACGTAACAACCACATAGTAATGCAAAACAACCTCAAAGAAACACGTAACAACCACATAGTAATGCAAAACAACCACAAAGAAACACCTAACAACCACATGGTAATGCAAAACAAACACAAAGACACACAAAACAACCACAAAGACACAAAACAACCACAAAGAGATGCAAAGCAACTCAAAAGAGACACCAAATGACTACAAAGATGCACGACTTCCTCCAGGCTTATGGGTTATTACTTCCTCTCCCATTGTTTAGTCACAGTGTGAAGTCACACGCTGCAGTGCCACAAAGCCTGGCCTCTGATATGGACAATGCTTATTATTGTCTGTTTGGTTTTTGCCCATTCACAACTAGCATGTTAATGGACCTGATGGAACAAACCTATCAGCTCTGTTGAGCAGAAACCTTGTATCTCCATATTTTGCCATTTCAATTTTTTTTCCGTTAATTAATTTAAACAGTAACGAGACGATTTTAGTCTGACTTCGTCTGATTTAAATAGCTCAATCAAATGATTTAAAATTAGAGGGTTTTTTTTTTCATTTCCTGGAACACAATGGTTTTTACCTGACAGCAACGCTATTGTAAAATATTAGTAAATAGCATGACGTATAAAACGGTCACCTCCCAATTAAATTAATGGGAAATTAATTGTATTGTAGATCCGCAACCTTAACTAAAAAAGTAAGCACTTTGAATTATTGCTATTTCGCTAATTGTATGTTTGGATGTCGTTCGTTTCTATTTGCAGTGACTTTAACACTTGTTTTCTGTTTGTACAGCGTAATGGTGTTCCTACACTTTGTATTTATTTATTCATATAATGAAACAAAACATAATGAGAAAAAGTCACACTTTATTCAATACACGGTTGATTATTACAGTTTTGTCTTTAGTAGAAAGGTGACGCCAGTGTGTCATCATTTTCCAGATGACTTAAATGGTCTTCTTCTTCAACATTTACATTGCAGTCAGAGCTCTGAACCAGGAATTTCCTCTGCCATGTAGCTCTTTCAGTAGTTTTTCCAGCCACCGATCTGACTGAAGATGTGTCGGCACAAAAGCTTTTTCTGTGTGGACTAGCCAGACCCTCCTCCTCAGTGCTGTGGAGGACGGTCTGGCAATGCGAGAAAATCCTATTTCATGTTACTGTAATAGAGTAGTTTTTTGGCGCAGCCTACTTTTACCTTTCAAAGTAGTTTTTAAAAGCTGTACTTTAGCTTTTACTTAAGTAGGTTTTGTTTGAAGTATTGTACTGTGCTACATTTAAAATCACAACCGTTACTGAGTAAAAAAAAATGTAAATAAAAAGGTCTCTAACATTGTTTTGGCAAAGTGTCAACTAAATAAAATTGAAATAATTTTTGTGGCTTTTTGAGTTTTTTTGTTCTTTTATTTAGGTTTCTGCTGCTTCTTTAGAGTTGTTTGGCACTGTGCCCTTATCAGATGGACTGTGATCGAATTAAATAAGTATAAATAAGATATTAAATAAGTGTAAATATAAAAGAAGTATGTATCTCTCTCCTCCCCCCCCCAACAACAACCTTAAGTACTGTACTTAAGTGAAAGTCCCTCATCTTTTCTAACTCCCATCACTATTACTGTGAATATGTCTGCTTAAATTCAATATTTATTTCAACTATAATGCTAAACCATATTTACCCCAATAAAAGCATCATACCTAATGAAGTCTCTCCCCCCCACACACACACACACACACACTCACACCACCAATCTGACAATTGTGATTTCCATTGGATCAGAGTACTGTCACTTGGCTTCTGCCAATCTTCCCAGCCCTTGTCACATGACCAATTCATGTTTCCATGACAACTATCCAAAATTCTGATACCATGGATCCAGCACTGGAAATGTTTTGTTTTTTAAAGTAGGCAGACTGAGCCAATAGAAGATGTGTATCGTATTCGGATATTGTTAAAAATGAAACCAGTGGCCAGGATAGCTCAGTCGGTAGAGCGGGCGCACATATACAGAGGTTTATACCTCGATGCAGAAGGTCCAAGGTTTGAGTCTGACCTGGGACAATCTCCTGCATGTCTTCCCCCTCTCTTTCCCTCTTTCATTGCTTTCATATAATTAAAGGCGGAAATGCCCCAAAAAATAATCTTAAAAAAATGAAACCAATTGAAACTTATAATTACATTATGTTCTTCTATCCCATCCAATATTTCCTATATCCCCCCTTAAACAAATCCTGGAATCGCCCCTGGTTACTTTCCACCTCTGAGTACAAGTACCCTACCTCAAATTTGCAACCTTTTTGAATTTCTTGGTCAAAATTCGAACCTTTTTTTTTTTTTTTTTTTTTTTATGGAGGGTTTATTTATTTTCCATTTTACCCTCGTGATGTTTTCTCGTCGACCGAGCAACTTTTTGTTTCGTTGGGTCTTTTTCGACATTTTTGTCGACGTTCTTTTATGATTTTTCTTTTTTTTTTAAATGCTGTAGAATGAAATAAAAACCCCAAATTCAAAGAAAGAAGTGAACTGATCATTTATGTTACTTGTGAAGAATAATGGTTATCTTTTTTTTGAATATTTGGTTGAAAGAAAAACCCAAATTTGTGATATAGAAACTTTTGAGGACAACAGGGAGGGTAAAGTACAGTGCTGGACTAGAATGTCCTTAGTTAGCCTACACCCAGCAGCCCTGATGCTGCAGAGGGTGACCCAGCTGAAAAGGTTCGAGAACTGATAAAGAGAGAAGTGTCGAGTGCAAAGACAACCTGTTGCTTTGCTGGAAGCAGAGGGGACATATTTCCCAGCAGCAGCGACCACCACAGAGCACTGCAACACACACACACACACACACACACACACACACACACACACACACACACACACACACACGCATCTCGGATGCCCAGCCCCGACTCAAGACCCCCGGTACACAACTTCCCTGCGACACGGTTCCCATCACATATTCTTGCTTCACTTAAAGACACATTTCTGGAGCTTTTACGGTTCGCGAAGAAGAAGAGGAATACAGGATCCGCCGAAACCCCCAAAGTATATTTTAGAGAAATATATATATTTTGTATTTTTTATTTTTTATTTTAAACGATGGCCAACTCTGGTGTTCAGCTGCTGGGCTTTTTCCTGTCCTTAATTGGCATCGTCGGACTGATCATCGGGACGATCCTGCCCCAGTGGAAGATGTCCGCGTACATCGGGGACAACATCATCACAGCGGTGGCCATGTACCAGGGGCTGTGGATGTCATGCGCCTTCCAAAGTACCGGACAGCTCCAGTGTAAGATCTACGACTCCATTCTGCAGCTCGACAGTAAGTAGCCTACTAAACCACACTGTAAAAAAAAATAAAAAATAAAATCCTGTTTCCAATTAAAAGTCCTGCAGTGGAAATGTTAGGCTGTTTAAGTGAAAGTATGTAAGTATCAGGGGCAATACTTATCGTAATGTACGTATTAAAAGTAGTCAATGCAGAGAGATCCTCACATTTTAGAGACTGGAAAAGATCCAAACTGTTCTGTCAATCAACTCAATCAAGTGTTTAATCGACTACTCATTTCAGCTGGACTTGTAGGTATGTTGTTGGGTAGTTTGTGCAAAAATCGTAATGTGTAAAGTAACGAGTAACTAAAGCTGTCAGATGAATGTAGTGGAGTAAAATGTCCAATATTTCTCTCTGAAATGTAGCGGAGAAGAAGCAGAAAGTGGCGTGAAAAGAAAAGACTCAAGGAAAGTACAGGTAGCTCACTATTTGTACTTAAGTACAGTACTTGAGGAAATGTACTTAGTTACATCCGATCGCTGTCCATGACCGAGTTATGTCAAGCCATCATCACTGTGTTTATTGCAGCAGGTTGTCTTTATGTACGAAATCATGTACAAAACTTTCTGCATGTTCAAAACATCCCACGTGTTATGGGATTTTTGATTTTTTGATTTTTTTTAAGGAATGGTGTACATCTCAACAACACATCTCTCAGAGAATGATACCTCGTTTAAGCCAGAAGCTCCAAAGTTTAAACCTACTTCAATGCCTTTAGTTTTCACGCTCCTGTTGTGTTTTTTTAACCCAACAGTGTTGTCACACAAAATAGACACAGCTCTTCTTTTTCCGTACAGGTTTTGAGCCCCCTGAACAGTTTTTTTTTTTTTTTTTTAACCTCTTTTGGGGAGTGGGTTGTTCATATGCTCCATTAGAACACTCCTCCACCTAAATGTGAGACCTCAATGGGCCACACTGTTACTGCAGATAACCATACTCAAGTTTTGTAACCTGCTCATCACACCATATTTATTAACCACACTCAGCAGTTATACTGTCCACTGTGAGTGGGGGGGGTGGTCGTAGCACAAAATTCAGTCTGAGACCCCAGACTGTGAGCTGCCACCACAGTGGGACATTTTCTTCTTTATAAGTGGAGGAAAAAAACTTTTGAAAGGAATTGGAAAGAGTATGTCATTGTATTCAAACAGGCGCAATTAAGCTTTAACCTTGTATAAGAACAAGGAGAGATCTATTGTACCAGTTTGTAGCACAATTGCTAGTTTCCGCCCGTAGTCCCTGAATCAGAATATACAATTGTAAAAACACATTCACCCGTAATTTACAATAATACAAATGTGCAAAGTTGCATCGATAAAATGATCATGGGCTCAGTCTCTATTTCTTTCTTCAAGTATTCCTGAGAATCCTCACCCACGCTTTGTCACATTCTGGGAATCCCTCCCAGCCCACCTTACCTCCTAACATTTCCCAAGCACTCTCACTGTTACTACAGTAGAACATTCCTTATCCAAATTTCAAGAGCTACTTCCATGATCCATCTTCGAGAAAGACGATTGTTTGCGGAGGCATATATGAACTCAAAGCTGTGTATGTTGTCACTATGGCCGTGCTTTTGTGGAAATATATATACCCCCGGTGATAATATGCACAACTCCGTAACTTGTTTTCCCCGGGTTATCCCAAGATCTGGGCGACTGACAACTTTGTAGAAACTTTCTGTTCTCTCTTTCGCCGCCATGAAATAGAAACCACATTGTTGTTGCTTATTACTGAAGATGTTGCCAAAATAATCAGCTTCAAACCTTGATAGGAAGGTGTGACCATGGTAACCGCACTGCTGCAGCACAAGCATCTAAACTGTCTGCTGTACCGAACATCACCCGACACATACACACAATGGCTTCAGGATGTTTCCCATGAAGAAATGCACATTCATTCATAGCAAACTGGGAGCTAATGGTTTTAACAGTTTGGGATAATAGCTGTGCAGTGATAAGAGACCTGCAGACTTTGGGCCTCATTTGATGACATACAGTATTAGAGGAAGCAGTGAGGCTTTGCTTTTGAAGCCAATTGCAACCAATTTCTTGTAATGGATTTATGAAATTTCTTTTGTGCTAATTTTAATTGAAAACGGAGAATGTCTCTGCTGATATATCTGATAGAATCTATTTTTTTCTTTTGTTTAGAGATGTAATTTACAGCCACTGTCTTGTGTGCCCTGCAGTATATACAGTAGGCTTACTGCTGAGACGGTTTACTAACCTGGCAACCAGCCTTGGGCCCCCAGACCCTCAGGGGCCGCAAAGACCCTTTTTCATCGATCTGTGATCATATGATATGTGCACATTTCTTTTGGAAGGAGTTTGACTTACAAAACTATCACTAGAAAAAGAAAAGAGTTCATTTGTAAAAAACAGATAAAAGACATTTTGAAAAGTGAACAAACCAACACTAGTTTGATTGATATTCCCAGGGTTGGACACAAAAAATTTAAATAAATAAAAACAGATATAGTTGTCTTTGAAAAATTGAACCCTTTGTTGAAACAAAAACAAGCCTCCTTTTGTAAAAGGCCCTATTCAACGAAAGAATAGATTGTGCAAATTGCTAAATAAATGTGTGTTTTTCCAAATGACTGCAAACACATTAACCGGGATCCACAGCTCATTATTTCCCCCAGGGCCCCTGCAGGGCTGTGGAATAGCCTCCCTGTGGAATCATGATTGGGAAAAAATATATATATTACTAAATAGTACAGTTATGTATGACAAGCTTCATATAAAGTAAGACAACTTATATTTATTAACCAATGTTGTAGCAATGTAACCTTTACTTGAGAAAATTTACAGAAGCCTGTCCAGCTACTGGACACAGAAAAGAGCCTCATAACCTGACATATTTTTTTGTATTTTAAAGTGGTCATATTATGCTTTTTGGCTTTTTCCCTTTCCTTTATTGTGTTATATATTTTGTGCATGTTGTAGGTTTACAAAGTGAAAAAGCCCAAAGGGACTTACCATCTCCAACAGAAAACACTGTTCACCAACTGCTCCAAACAGCTCTACTGTAGTCCAGCCTTTACTTCAGAGACAAACGTGGTCACTTTGTAACACACCTTATAATGCTCGCCTAGCTGCTAGCATGGCACGCCCTCAAACTCTGCTTCTGACTGGCTAGTAGTCCTTACCTAGCTACTGTGCATGTGCGACTCCCAACAAAGATGGTAGCTAAAACAGAGAGCTCAACACACAGGGTGAAAAGAGGAGCTGCAGCAAAGTGTAGTACAATAAAAATATGGTGTTTGAGCATAATATGAGCACTTTAACATAACAACATATTTGGCACCACTAGGGGAAGAGTGGGTTTTTACCATCAACGGCAGCTACATTGACTATTTTTCAAGGCATTTGAAAGGGTAACCCTTTACTTGAAGGTATCTACATAAGAGTGACATGACACTGTCATGAACACATGACACAGTCATGACACAGTCATGACCTAACCCTAACCCTAACCATAACTTGTCATGACAAAAACCGAATGACACTTGCTAAAAGAAGTGTTGTGTATGTCGTGTATGTATGTCATAAACGTTTATGACACGTTCATGACAGTGTCATGTCACTCTTATGTAAGTAAAGTGTAACCAAAAAAATGGCTTAAAATGTGTACATCATATGGGACAAAGACATGATAGTTGCCACTAAAAAAAAAAGTGAATCTTGTAGAGCCTGCATCCTGTTTAGTATCTAATTGTTCTCCAACTGTCTTCATCATTCTGAAACCAGAACACACAAATGTTGAGGATGACTCATTTTCACTCCTGCTGCCTAAAAAAAGAGGCAAGACATGCCTGATGTTACTAGTTTTCAGTTAGGCTAAAGGTAAGGTAGGAATATGGAGTAAACGGCATTACTAATCTTGAATCCAAATCTTGAATCCAATTCTTGTTTTACTATGTTGGAGTAGAGTTCAAAAATTGAATGGCAATATTTCCCCATGAATTGAACTTTTGCTCCACTGGATTTGCCTTTCCGGTCAGAGAGCTCGAGGGCGCACCACCTAACTTTTTGTATCTTAAATCTGTGTAACGCATGTACTAAAAAGTAATCACAACCAAACCAGTATCTTCTGCGTCCCTTTTTTTCTCGTACAGTAAATGGCAGCAGATGTGCTACATTTGTGAAGCCACTGCAAAGCTGCCATAGACGACTCAGTAGCAATAATGACAGCAGTGTGATGTAGCTCCCAGCCAGGATACTGTGCATCCTGTATCCCTCTCTCTCTCTCTCTGCATTTACTATATAATCCACCCTATTGTTCCCTGTGTAGCAGTATTTTATAGAGTTAACCCCCCCCTACTCTCCCTCTTCGTCGCACCATCCTTCCCTCTGTCTCTCTCCACCCACCCATCCCTCCCTCGCTGCTGGAGGGTTTTGTTTGTTTGGGCAGGGTAGTGATGGGATGGCTAAGACTGGCACAGACTGGTTCTAGGTGGACAGAGGAGGAGAGACAAAGGGGGGACTCACCCTGTGATAGGTTTATAGGGTGGGGGGGGGGGGCAGTATATGAGGGGGGGCACTGACAGATGAGGATCCTAACAGTAGTGTTTCAGATGGGAGGGGAAACAGTGAGTGTGAGATTTGGTGTTTCTGTGTGTGCTGGTGTGTGTTCATGTGTATCCCATGGTTTCTCTTCCAGGAAAAGATCACATTCAAATGTCCTGACAGGCTAATGTGAGTGTAATTCACAACCTCTGGACACACATACAAAAAAGCCTGGCTGATGGGTCAAGGCTTGTCTCTCCTCATCATTTATCAGTTGGTGCTTCCACATTGCACTTTATCGTTTTTTTAAAAAGCTACACTCCCACGATCCACAAAAACAAAAAAGGCCATGTATTCACTGCCTCCCTGAACAGAGAAAAACGCACCTTTCCTCATGCATAACTGTTTCCCTTCTCTCTGTCTGCCCCCCCCCCCAGGTTCGCTCCAGGCCACTCGTGCCTTGATGATAGTTGGCATCATTGTGTCCGTCGCAGGCCTGGGTGTGGCCTGTATGG
This sequence comes from Perca flavescens, assembly GCF_004354835.1. NCBI lineage: Eukaryota > Metazoa > Chordata > Actinopteri > Perciformes > Percidae > Perca > Perca flavescens. The sequence goes on from NC_041349.1 coordinate 25,894,700, forward strand.
GAATGAAGTGCACCACCTGTGGAGGGAGCGAAAAAGTGCGCAAGTCCCGCATCGCCATGACAGGAGGCATCATCCTACTCGTGGGAGGTGAGGATGCCATAAATTGTTGATTACCAATCAAGCACTATGAGGGGAATTTGATTGCATATATAGATGGATGACAAATGAAAGGGAAAAGCAACATCAAGGTGTTGTTCCACCACGAGCTGCAAGTACAGCTTCTGTGTGTGGAACTCTGGAGGAGGGATGAACAGCGTCCTTCGTGCTGTCTTAACACGTCAGTCAAACATTTCCGGGTCTTTAATTGGATGGAGACCATAGACTGTATAAAAAGATGGACAACGTGTCTCAAATACTTCCCACTGTACAAAACTGAAGGCAAAATATACTGGATACGGGCGCGGACGTCTTGTAATTTTGGGGCCAGAGTCTGCGCAGTGGTTATTTTCAGTGTCGATTGTTTTTTTTGATTAATCAATTGGTTGTTTGGTTTCTAAAATGTCATAAAAGGGTGAATAATGTCAATCAGTGTTTCCCAAAGCCCAAGATGATGTCCTCAAATGTCTTGTTTTATCCCCAACTCAAAGATATTCAGTTCGCTGGCTTTAAAAAAAATTACCCAAACCGATTAATCCACTATCAAAAAAAGTTGGCTGTTCATTTAATAGTTGACAACTCGATTAACCGATTAATCTTTGTAGCTCTAAGATCACAAAGAACCCACAAACTTAATGGAACCCTATAGTGGCTCTACAGTGGAGGGAGTCCACCAAATTCTTTTGGAAAAATCACCTGGGAACCATGAATGTCTATACAAGAGTTTGTACCAGTCTAGTCTGGCATTGCCAGATTTTTTGGCATCTCCTAGTTTACGTATATCCACCACGTTCCACTTCCAGGATTGGTCCGTTGCTGTCGGAAATTCCGCAAGATGTCCCTCTTTACGGCCGGATGTCCGTCACCTTCCTCTTTCTTTGTGTTGGCGTTCTAAACTCCGGTTGGTTTATGAGGATACGGTTAACTGCTCCCCAGATCTCTGCAGGGTAAATCCAGACAGCTATAATCCTCACCAATCGGTCCCAAAACGTCCCCGAATTATTCCTCGAAAGAACCAAGCAGACCTGCCTTTTTGCACGATCCATTTTCAGCGTGTACTTCAGCTTGCTAGCTCGGAAGTTCCGCTTGCTGTTCCGAGAAATCGACCGGAGTTTAGAGTGTAAACACAAGGAAAGCGAAAGGTAAGGGACATCCGCCGGAACTTCCGGCGGCACCGGAACTATCCGGTAAGTGAACCGTCGTTGAACCAGACTAGTTCCAGTCCAACTCGTACGGTAGATTTGGAGATATTTCACTCGATAGGTGAAAACTTTGACCTGCTCGTGGGTGTCGCTAAATGTCAGGGGATCCCCAAAGTCAGTAGGATTTGTTCTCTGGGCACCATGGATATCTGTATCAAATGTTATGGCAATCCTACTACCAGAACTACACTGCTAGTGTGTACTAAAAAACAACAACAACAACAATTTCCGCTGAGAAAAATAAAACTGAAAATTGACATATGAACAGCAGAGGACCATCTCTTTGGAACAATCTACCGGCATCACATCTACATTATCATCATTCAAAAAACATTTGAAACGGTCTAATCAACAATGACTAAAGATCGTATTGTAATGCATCCCATTTTGTACACTTACACCCTATTTTATTGTCTCCACTGCTGCTTAGTGTAACTAGTGTTACTTAGAGGGCTGGTATCTTCATAAGAATTGTCTTGGCTTCTAACCTCCCCTGCATAAGGTTTTACCTTGTATCAAGCTTTATTCTTGTATTTTTAAAATAATATGTGAATAAAATAATCTAAACTAAACAGCTAAAACGGTAATATGATACATTAGAAAAGAGAAAAAATCATTTTTTTTGGTCTGTGTGGCTCTGGTGAAATGACTCTTCGCTGAGCATGCCACTGTATGGGACCAATGATAATCCATATTGTTGTCGATGGGACCTTCGATAATCAATACAGACCTGGTTACATAACATTTCATCAAAACTCGCTTCATCGTCACATTCTTGCCTAGATCTTGCGTACATCATACAGTAGGTAGGAGGACGTTTGATCCCTAGTCCAAAAAGCTGTCCTCCCACTCCTCCTCACTGAATGATTGAATAGGTCCAGTACTCCTGGCACTGATTCTAACACAGGAGGTCTAACTGGCTCTGGAGAGAACAGAAACACTAAAAGCTAATTGTGCTGGAGTCAATAGCTCGCCGTCTGGTGACTATAAAGAGGGTAAAAGCATGTCTACCCTCTCAGGTTTTGATGATGTGCTGATGGCCTGATTGATCTCTGTTGTTGGCCTTCTCTCCTCTCAGGGCTGTGTGCCATCGTAGCGTGCTCCTGGTTCGCTCATAATGTGATCCGGGCTTTCTATAATCCCTACACTCCAGTCAACACCAAGTAAGTAACCCCTGAAAAACTCAGGGCGTTCAAGTACTGTGACTAAAGGAATAGTTTGACATTTTGGGATCTTTGCTCATTCGCTTGCTCGCCAAGAGTTAGATGAGAAGATGGATTCCACTCTCATATCTGTCAGTTAAATATGAAGCTACAGCCAGGACAGTAAGCTTAGCTTAGCTTAGCATGAAGAGAAAACAGGGGAAACAGCTAGCCTGGCTAGCACTTCTAAAGCTAATTATTTACCATGTTATGTCCACAAGTGTAACTACGACAAGTTGTGGTTTTACGGCTATGTGCCGGTCTATTTCTTGGCCTGGTGCGGTGACAGAGCTAGCCTACCTGTTTCCCTATGTTTCCAGTCTTTAGGCTATGCTAAGCGAAGTCTAAGTCTGCTGGCTGTAGCTTTATACTTAACAGTCAGATATGAGAGTGGTACTAATCTCTAATTCCTGGAAAAAAAGTCAATATGTGTATTTCCCAAAATGGCGAACAATTCATCTGAGTATTACTATTTCTACTAATACTACTACTACTACTGCTACTACTTAACATATTATTTTAAAGCACGGGTCAATTTTGTTTGGATTTTAACTTCTAATCTGCACTTTTTGCTCCATTAAAACTATAGTATATTGTTACTTTGCATATTAAGACTATCAATAAATTAAAAAAAACACATTTATTTCTATACGTTAACAACCATAAAGTAGTTCAAATGAGCTGCTTCCACATTGATGAATCATCATTAAAAATCAAATATTATACAGTAGTTCTGCATATTTCATACTTTGGTATTTTGCTGATAATTCTGTAAATGTACTGAACCGTTATTTGAAATGAATACATTTGATATACCGGTAATTGTATTGCTGCTTAAATTAAAAAAGTTATTTCTTTCTGATCAAAGAAATAACACATTTTTCATATTACACATACAAAGTTCTATATATATATATATATTTATATGTAATAAAACACACCTTTGATCAATGTAATACACTCTGGGGGTTTTCTGCTACAGTCGTACTTGGTCTGGTATGACCAGAAGCTTATGGAGGCTAATCTTAGCTATTGTTATCAAACTAATATTTGCTGGTTTTATGAAACCTCAAACCCATAAATTCAGTAGTCTCACTTTAAGTAACAGACCTGAGTACAGCTTTCACCATTGCCGGTGGTTTGAACGTTTGCACGGTTTAGAAATCAATTTACTTTTAAACCGAACTGATGAGGTAGACATGTCGTCTTGTGTGTAGCAGCAAAACGGAGAAATCCATTCAGCCAGAAGTTCAATTTGTCACTGAAAAAAAAAAAATCCAAACCTTTTTTTATTTTTGAAATAATTGCTCAACACCATCTTGTGTTTCCCCAGGTTTGAGTTCGGCGCCGCCATCTTCATCGCCTGGGGCGGCTCCCTCCTAGACGTCCTGGGCGGGGCCATGTTGGCCGCATCCTGTCCACGAAAGAAACAGGCGTCTAAGTACCCGTCCATGGGCACTACCCGCTCTGGTCCGCCGAGCAGCACTAAAGAATATGTCTGAGAGCGCCCCCTACAGCTTTGGACTCCAACAGAAGCTTAGCCCCCCCGCGCCCCCATTCCCCATCCCTCCTCTCATTTTTGCAGCGAAGAGTAAAACTGAATGTGTATACGGGAAGTTGTGAATCATAGAGGCAAAGAATTACTGAAATGGGACTTTCTTTTCTTTCTTTTTTTCGTCAGGCAGACCTTCGATAACCCCTCGATTATCACGCAGCACTCTCAATTGTTTCATGAATGATGTCTCTCACCCCGACCACACATTCCACGATTGTTTACAAGCCACCTTCACAAATCCATTATAATTAGATCTCTCCCCCCGCCCCCCACCCCCTCCCCCCCTGACTTAATAGACAAGCCCTCGGGGCGTTAACCTCTCGAATTGCAGCCTAAATGGTGGGTTTTAGCCAACAATCGCACCTTCACGTTAGCACCAACGTCTATTAGCGTTTGCCGTGTAATTGAAAGTAATCAATTCCGCGCAACAGAGACACGGGGTGACAAAACAGTTTTTTTTTTTTTTTTTTATATGAACCGTTTGGTGGTTTTTAAATAGACGCTACGATGGGCAGGGTGTGAGTTCACACACAGGGCTCAGTGTGTAGGGCGGCCTGTTATCACACAGGCCTTTTACTACAGCGCTCGCTGCAGGCCCTGCAGCCCTTTCGTACCAGTCTGTTACAAACCCTGCTCAGATATGAAATATTTTCTTAAGTAGTCACTGTGCCGTTATCACTCTAACAGCTTCCATATCGGCCACTATGAGATTAAACTGCCTCTATTTATTTTGACAAACGTAGGACGAAGTTGTGGCTTCCGTGTAGGTTTATATAATAGGTAGATCACTGTGGCCCAGTTTGAGCTTTCAGAGATTATAAAGTCACATTTTGTATTAAGATGAACAGTGTCAGCTGTTTTTTTTTATGTTTATGTCATAGTTTTATAAAAAAAATTTTTGGCTCATTTAGCAAATAATGGTGTAATGAAAAAAATGAGTGAAAGGACATGTCCAACAGTACTTAAATAAAAGATATTTGCAACATTGTTAATTGCGTGGTGGTCATAGCTGATTAGATAGTATTTGTTTTTCTACATTGATAAAACACTAAACTGGTATTTATTTATGCAAAAACAGCAAATGCTCCACATGACGCTGTGTTCTCCAAACTCTCCATACAATCAACATCATTTACTTCGATCCAAAATGACAAAACTGCAAAATTGTCACTTAAAGGGGCGCTATGCAGTTTTGGCTATTTCTTCACTGTTTTCTGGCTTTTTGCTGGCAGGTTTCTCTATAGAGCTCCCCCTACAGCTTGGGAATAGATATTTGGCAACTCGTGTCTGACTCCAAAGCTGTTCAGTTCAGGTAAATTAAGCTAAAAAAAACTGCATAGTTCCCCTTTAATGTGGCAAAAAGAAAAACAACCGTATTATCATTAAAGAACATCAAATCATACACAAAATATTTGTAGGTGCCCCTCCACTCAAAAATGTGTTGAGATTATTGATTCGGCCCTCGGATGAGGAAATGTCGGGGGAGTTTCTAGTGACTTCTCAGTGTAGTAGTGCAGAGCCCTTTTGAAAAAGAGAAATAATTGCATATTCACAGATTCTGGGTTTTTAAATGAGGAAGGAGTAGGTGTAATTTTAAGATAATTTTTTTTACATTCTAGACACAAATTATTATTTAAAGCAGACTATGTTTGTATGTATGTGTAAAACATGTCTGGAGGGGATCTTTTAGGCATGCAGAGTCTGTTTACTACTCTACTATTTATTGCCTGTAATTGGCATTAGGCCACATCACACTACTGTAATATTAAGCTTAAAAAAATGCTTTAGGTGATAAATCCAGCCTTGGCATGACTGCTGTGGTGTCATCGCAGGTAAGTGTGACTGAAAAACTCAGAAAGAGACTATTTATGTTTTTTCGGATGAGCTGTTTTTCCCACTTTACATTTGCTTCTCACCTACATCTCAAATACGCTCCCTATTGTATTTTCTTCCGTTTATTTGGGGACAAACAGCAGGTGAAAAAAAAGAAATACCCTGATATGTCCCTTTACATGTGACGGTATACTGGTTATGAAGTCAAACGTTTAAACCTCTGCATATGTTCACACGTTGGGCCTTCTTTTTTTTTAGAAGAAACAATTGTTAGGATCAAGACTTTTTATGTGACAGTCGTGTTAAAGTTCCATAACTGTGTGAAACAAACGCAAGCGTTAGCAGTCATGTGAATGCGTATTTAGTTTTAGAACATCACTGGCAACCAAGTGCATCAAAACAGATTTCCACAAAAGATTTGTCTTTTATTTCCCAAGATGCATTATGAAAAGTTGACCATTTGCATGCAGATGGTAGCCACGACCCCAAAACAACACCCTTTGAGTCAGAGAATGGGCTGTGAAGCAAAACCAAAAAAAGTTAAAAGTGAACTAGTAACAACTTCACAGCCAACTAAGTAACATGACGTCAGCATGAGCCTTTACAGACAGTAGCGTGTCATTCCAAGGTCCACTGCAATCTTTTAAAAATGGCCTCAAAAAAAAAAAAAAACAAACAGCAGTGTTCAGATTGTCTCAGCGGTGAGAGCTAATCACAGAGAACGGCTTGTTTTCATGATCTCATACTGTAATTAAGTAAAGGAGGACATTTATCTTTAAAAAGTGTAAAAATAAAAAATAAAATGCCATCTGGGTGTGGCTTAACAAGCAGATTACCGCTGTAAATATGAACACAAAGTATTTGTTTCATTATGACGTGTCTGCGCGTAGAATCCATTTTAATTAGCGACCTGATACAGCGTTAAATATGACTTGGCAATTGATTACAAAGAATTAGAACTGTACACGTCTTTAATCTCAGTTTGTCTGGCCGACTGGGAAACCCCCGCCTTTGAAAAACCAAACCCCTCCATAAATCTGTTCGTTTACGATGTTTTACCGCCGAGTCTGCAGCCCAAGCCAACAATAAGCTTAGGAAAATGTTGACTCGGCGTGATCTAAAAGAGCATCACGGTGGTATGATTTGAAATACTATTACATTTAGCCCTTTAATAACAGGATACCAGTTACGTGTTTTGATGCTTTCTTTTTTTTTTTTTTCAAGCAGACTCCATGCATAGAATTCTGCAAAATGTCACTGCACATAACAGGCATTCCCACAAAGTGCACCATTTGGAAACATAAATAAATCTCAGTTATAGATGACTGAAGCAAATTTCCATTCAGAAACGAGTAAAAAAAAAAAACATGTAGAACCCATAACAACACGACCAAAGTGTTTCTTCTTGTTTTTTTTTTTTTTTCAAACAATAAATAATTAGCAGTAGTTTTTCTTTCTCCTTTCTACAGAAATTAGCGAGCTTTTTATCCGATGGATATTAGTACACCACTTGCATCAGTGTGAGATGAGTGATAGTCATTGCACAACCAAAGCTTAACATTCCACCTGTGTGTTACACATTTCTCTCTCCTCCTCCTCCCCCCCCCCCCGACACACACACATACACAACCAACCCTGCAGACAATCAGGAACCCTCACCGAAAAAAAAATAAAAATACAGGCAGGGCGAAGGCTGCTTCTCATCGAACCGTTCGCTCAGTGCAACTTTAGAAATGTAGCCCTTGTTAAGTAGCTCTGAAAAATATAGACACTTCCTCTGAATCCTTCTGTCCAGCGCTGATAATCTACTGCCTACCGAGGTATAGAGCAGAGAGCGATGCAATACAATCCATTCACAGTCAGACCAAAGGTTAAGTTAAATAAACACTATGTACAATCAGGGCCTATGGGGCTTCAGCTGCCGCTAAATGAGCCGTTTCGGTGCGCCTGGTCGAGCCATCGGAGGCTTCGGTGTAGGACACACGACAGGATCAAAAGGCCAAGATCACCGCCGGGGAGTTTTGGCATCCTGGGAGATTTTTTAGTTGTCGTCGTCGTTGTTGGCACTTCTTGGTGAAGTTTTAAGAGATGGGCGACAGGGACACAGGACACTGCCCGTTGTTGTTCATGATGTCATCCAAGTCTTCATCGTCCAAGTCCACTGGAGGAGGAAAGGTCAAAAGTCAGAAAAGGTGTGCCTCGAAGTAAATAATGCATTGATATGAAATAGAATGGACAAATAGAATAGCTTACATCTATTTTGTCCATTTAGAGATTAGTAGATTCCTTCTCCTAAAAAGGGACAGTTCATGCCCAAATCAAAAATACATATTTTTCCTCTTACACTGCAGTGCTATTCATCAATCTGGATCGTTTTGGTGCGAGTTGCCCAGTGAGTTGGAGATATATCGGTCATAGAGATGTCTGCCTTCACTCCAATATAATGGAACTAGATGGCAGTCGGCTTCAAAGAGGCAAAGAAAAATACATTTGAAAAGCTCAACAGCAATGTCTCTTTCCAAAGATCATGACCCAGTTACTCAAGATAATCCACCCACCTGGTTGTGAGCAGTTTCATGTAGGAACTATTTTCTTTTTAATAAAACTACACTCGCCAACAGTATCACCACGCACTCATGGAAATCTCTACAGCAGCTATCTCCAACACTGGGCAACTCGCACCAAAACAATCTAGACTGATAAATAGCACTACAGCTAAAGCCACCTACGCACGATCAGCGGTAGAATTGCAAGGTAGTGTGCAGTTAGAGAGGCAAAGCACAGCGCAGGTATACGTTGTCATTGCTTATGGCTTTTTTTGCGCCTTAAAAAAAAAAAAATAAAATAAAAAATAAAGGTCAGCGACAACCGGGTCAAAGTTGAAATCATTTGAGCTACTCTTGAGTGTGGCGCTGAGCGGCAATTTGGCGCCGGTGCGCAGCCCCAAGGGTAGCGCTTCCTCCCGAGTTGTCGCCAACGCTCTCCCCAGAGGAACACAACGGCACAGCCAGCGCAGAGTGGTTTTAGTGCGAATCATGTGTAGGTGGCATAAGAGGAAAAATTATTTTTGGGTAGAGCTGGGCAATATATCGATATTATATCGATATCGTGATATGAGACTAGATATCGTCTTAGATTTTGGATATCGTAATATGGCATAAGTGGTGTCTTTTCCTGGTTTTAAAGGTTGCATTACAGTAAAGTGATGTCATTTTCTGAACTTACCAGATGTAATAGTTCTATTATTTGCCTTTACCCACTTAGTCATTATATCTACATTACAGATGGTTATTTATCAAAAATCTCGTTGTGTAAATATTTTGTGAAAGCACGATTAGTCAACACTACAATATCGTGGCAGTATCGATATCGAGGTATTTGGTCAAAAATACCGTGATATTTTTATTTTCTCCATATCGCGAAGCCCTATTTTTGGGTGAACTGTCCCTTTAATGGAATAGTTTGACACGTGAGAAAAGTTGGTCATTCGCTTAGCCAGGCTAGCGGTTTGTTCTCGTTTCCAGTCTTTATGTTAGGCTAAGCTAACCGGCCGCTGGCAGTCCCTTAATATTAAACAGACAAATGTGACAGTGCCATCAATCTTCACGTCTAAAGTCTCGTCAACAGAGTGAATAAGCAGATTTCCCAAAATGTCAAACTTTTGCTTTAAGCCTAGAGGTCTGGCATGTGCATAGTTTTGGCATCGAGCACGTCCTAGTTATTGTTTTTCAAATATGACCTATTATTGACAAGGAGCTAACTTTTTTGAGCAATGTTTGAACTGCTATAGTTATAGTTGTGCTTTTAGCCACATGCTAGACAAGATGCTACCTTTCAAATAAAGCCACAAAGACTGTGAAAGGGTGAACGTGATCAGGTTTATTATTTATAAAATGTGCGATTCCCATCCCTGCTTCAGAGGCTGTAGTGTTTGCAGATTAAGTTAATACGATACTCAATGTAATTGAGCACAGCCTCGCAGACATTACGGGCTGAAACTATCAGCTACGTCTGAAAAAAAATCTATTCAAAATTCAACCAAATACTCTTCAAAAAATCCCAATCAAAATTTGCCTCCTTGCTTTCGGAGGAAAAAAACAAAGCATGGAGGTAATAAAAGAATGTGATCATTGTTCAATCGTAGATGTTATTGCTCTCCAGATGATTACATCATTACTGCAGCCCTACAAACCTTGCATACGCAAATAATGAGTTACCATTGTGCATTAGTGTGCATCCACAACATCTGCTGTGTGGTCTGGGCACATTTTAGATTTAGATCTTTTATTGTCCATAGGGAGCTTTTTTTTTTCCACAGCCAGTAAAATATAGGCCTACATCTATTCAAGGTTATGCTCTTATTGTGGTCTCCAGTATACAAACGTTTAAAATGTTTTCTTTGCTGGACAGGGATTCTCATTTTTGTACATCGCGGATCACCACGCCATTTTAAAAAAAAAAGTCTGCTTTAGGTGTCCCTATGACTATAGCTACGTCATATAGTGATGTAGGAATGGATTTTACTCCCTTGACAGATCACTTAAGAAAATAGTGTGTAGGCCTAGAGCTGGGCAATATATCGATATCGTGATATTAGACTAGATATTGTCTTAGATTTTGGATATCGTAATATGGCATAAGCGTTGTCCTTTCCTGGTTTTAAAGGCTGCATTACAGTAAAGTAATGTCCTTTTATGAACTTACCAGACTGTTCTAGCTGTTCTATTATTTGCCTTTTCCCACTTAGTTATTATATCCATATTACCGATGATTATTAATCAAAAATCTCATTGTGTAAATATTTTGTGAAAGCACCAATAATCAACACTACAATACTTTGGGGTATCAATATCGAGGTATTTGGTCAAAAATATTGTGATATTTGATTTTCTCCATATTGGCCCAGCCCTATATAGGCCTATCGTTTCTGAATATTACTGAAGAAGCATCTTCTTGAAAAGAGCCTTCAAAATGAGTTTTTGCCTTTTCGTCTCGGTCGTTACAATTAGTACTCATAGTGCTTATGCCATCATGTAGCCCTATTGAAGTGCCAGTCCCTCACCTTTCTTGGTTCGACCTATCTGCCCCAGCTTGGGTGCCCTCTGTCCGAGTCTCTGAGGGTTGGCTCCCCCTCCGTCGCCGTTGACCTGGGGGTGTCCCGGGTTATACTGCCCAGCCGGACCCGGCTGCCGGGGAGGCCCGCTGGGCTGGATGAGCTCTGGGATACCTGAAGCTCCGTACATCTCTGGAAGGCGCCTTCTGCGGATTGGCCGCTAGATGTCCGCACAGCCCAAGCTCTGCGTCGTGTCGAAAAAGCTTCTCACTTCCGCAATGGCATTCAACAATGAATGTGTGAACGACAGGCGACAGAATGTTGGGAAAAAATAACAGAGACAAAGTCCTGGCAGCCTGGGAAAGAAAGTAAATAACGTTAGTCAAAAATAGCTCTCATACGTCAACGAGCGGCCAGCTTCTTGGCACGTGCGCACAAACACTTCTCCGCTGTTTAATATCGAAATAAACGACGTAACTCGTTATGTGTTTGCTACTGTTATTAAAACTAACAGGTGTAGCAAATATGCCTTCCTGGCCATTACAATAGCCGAGCAGCACAATAACGTGTCTTCCGTTCGGTCTACTCACTGTAATAAACTGCTTTTCCGCCCGCTTCAAAAGGCAACATTAGGCTAACAGGTCGCTTCCTCTAAAATCCTTTAGGAATACGTTAAATGTGATTTGAAAAAATGACCTCACCTTTTCTTCACCGAGGATGCAGTAAAGAGCTGGATCCAGTAAAAGCGGCTTCTGAGACCAGTGTTGTTGTTTATCAGAGCTCTCTCTCCTCTCTCTCTATCTCTCTCACTCTCTCTTGGCACACACACACCACCGAGGAAGCGTCGATTTAAAGGGGCCACTCGTCGTTTTTTCGGCATTGGGGATTTCCTCGTATTGTGTCTTGACTGAGTTGACTCATAGAGGCATGTGCGCACGTCACCGTGCGGTCGATAGACGGGACAGTGCTGACATTTGGGATTATACAGTGGAGGAGGTGTACTTGCCAAAGTTTCGCGAGCGTAGTGCGTGCGCACCTTCATAGAGTGACTCACGCGCCAGCCAATGACAGGCACTGTTCAGTAATCCCCCCCATATAGTCTATAACACATGCCTTATGTCAGAGGCAGCGGTTTAGGTCAGCTCACTTAAGTGCAGGTATATAAATACATAATTATATTACACACAGGGCTGATTCTAGGATCAGAGCTTTAGGGGGGCTCAGCCCCTAATGAGAACGACATGGATGCAGTGCCTTGCAAAAGTGTTTTCTTTGAACCTATAATTGTTTTCCTTCGCAAACACTTGAAGCACTAAAATTGATTTTTTTTATTATAAAAAAAATTAATTTGTTTTTAATTATAATTTTTAGGGGGACTGAGATAAAATTGTTTGTTTTTTATGAAGAAAGAAACACAAATATTGAATTATTTTCTGTATACTGAATACTAGGAGGATTGTTTATTTTTTTCACTGTCTGGGATATGTCAATGATTAGCAGCAACATTGATTTTGATACATTGCATTTTTAGTTTAACAGTCTATGATTGCATCAAACACTGCACTGCTCTACAGCAGCAATACCCCTAGTGTATAACAGGAAAGTAGCATGTATTTGCCCCATAGGGATAACGTAAGAAAATGGTTCAATCTGGTAGAAAATAAATAAATAAACAATTACAATTATGAAGCCAGGGTCCTAGAAACCCTGAATGCTTGATTTAATGCCACAATGGCTGTGGGATCAAAAATATGTTTCAATGGGAACATTTTGTCCTTAGGGTCTGGGTGTCTGTATGTTGACAACACAGTTTTTTGCAGACCTGTTATAGAAGGTGAGGTTGAACTTCCAAAAATTCGAAAATGTATGCAAAATGCATACAGCCAAAATGATTGAAAAATGAAAAAGCCTAAAATGTCCCAAGTGATGCACAAATTATTAACCCCTTAAAGGTCCAATGTGTAGGAATTTCTCCAATCTAGCGTTGAGATCATATACCGCAATCAACTCTCTCGCGCCTCGCAGTTCAAAGTACGTAATACAGCTACGGTAGCCTTCACTCTTCAAAAAGCCGGTCTCTTGCTCTTTTCAATATCCTTTTTCTTTTTCTGGGCGCAGAAGAAGAAAACTCCTGTTCCTGAAATTTGGATTTTGAATACGTGTGGTCCTCCATGTTTCCTTCTTCAAACTTGCCGTGGCCGGGAAGCTATGATACCCATTAGCAGCAGAAGCAGTTCCTGTGAGTTTATCATGTGACAGCGAAAACGTGAAAGGCGGAGCAGTACGTCCTGTATGTCCCTTATCGGCTAATGTATTTCAAAATGGTGCATGAATATGGAGCGTCTACCCCAGCTCATGCAAATGCAAATGTAAAATTTCAAGCCAAAAGGAATACTTGGAATTGATGGTGGTGGTAAATATTCATGAAAAAAGGACAAGTTTGTGAAGGGGCAACACAGATTTTGATAATGAACAACTAAACACGTTACACACTGGACCTTTAACATGTAGTTGTTACCACTCATTCCTTTCCTTTGAGTTTGGAAAGTATCAACTTATTCCACATTGTCGGACAGTGGCCAATTCTGTGTTGGCTTACTCTTCATTGAAGCTACACGATGTATACATTTCCCCTCAAGTTAAAAGTTCTAGGTTTGAACCGTGTTTTGCTGAACAGCATAAGTTTGTAATGCCTAATGATTTGCTCTCTCGTTGCCTATGTTCTCATGATTTCAGGCAAAGGTCAAGCCAGGAACATTAGCAATCTGTTCTTTATAACCAAGGGTTGGCCTCTGTGGATTGAGGATAGGACTCTGTATGTTAGGTTATGGTTAGGCGATGCAAGCAGCGCTGCCTGGAAGGCACTAGGGTTAGGGTTAAAATGCTAGGCCCGGGATGGGCGCTGCGGGGGGCACGGGCACAAGGGGACCACAGTCGACGGTCGCAGTGCTGCCTTGAAGTCGACGTTGGGGGCTTAAAACACCATTGAGCCAAAAAGGCATCAATAACGGACTGCTAAAAAAAGTGTCTCAAAGGTCACAAACAAAAATACAACTCGTCCTTGGACAAACTGTCAAAATATACAAGTGTTAATACACAGATATTTCTAAAAGTGTGGAAACAATTGATGTGAGGCTGATTTTAGTTTATTTATTGTCACTGAAACCAGTAACCTTCTACCTAACATACACCGACTGCACAGGAAAAACTCGGGTAAAGCTCAACTCCATGTTTGTGTTTGTAGGAATGTGTTATCTCCATTATGCATCACATTGTGAGGATGAATTCATGCACGGTTGGGAGATTAATCACACAAAAACCCCCTTAGCGATCTTGCCAAGACTGATCTGCCCTTAGATCAAACTCTGCAGACCCACATGTGCGTGGACAGGGTTGGTATATAATTCTCTTCTCCTGCAGAACACCCCAACAGTTTGTTTGTGAACGGAGCGAACACACAGCCATCATGTCCAGGATCCTAGGGGTTACTCTCCTGCTCATCATTCTGGTTGACACCTTCTACTGCAGCTCTGGTAAATGGAAAACTGAATTTGTACTGGAATTGTTTCTGCATGAATGCATCTTTAAAAGATTATGTTTTGGGCCTGTTAAGGCCCTTATTGACAGGACAGCCTAAGAAATGAAAGGGGTAAGAGGGGGAATGACATGCAGCAAAGAGCCGCAGGTCGGAACCGAACTCGGGCCAGCTGGGTCGAGGAGCAAACCTCTTTATATGGGTGCTCGCTCGACCAGCTGAGCTATCCGGGCGCACTGCATGAATGCGTCTTATGATTTCGCCAACATGGACAACACAGGGAATTATAAAAGGCGGTTGATGGGTGATGTATTATTGTTCCACGTTAATGATTTCTTGCTACTTGTTTCCACTGTGTACAGATTCCCATGCTAGATTTCCACTGTCCAAAATGCACATCGGCAAGTGCAGGTGCAAAGGTGAGTGTCCCGTTGGTCTTTCATACATTAAGGTTAAACATTTACAATGGTGACAATCAGCGTATACGACAGCATGTATGACTTGACCATCATTTATTGGCGAAACTAAGGTTTCAGCTCTTCTGGACCTTGAGTGCGGGAGTGCGGGATCTTCCTTTGTTCAAGTCTAATGTCATATTTGTGAATGTGAAAGCATTTGCATCGAAGAATTGTTGGATGTGGGAATTTTTTCTTCCTAATCAAAACATCAGCATAGAAAAAGAGCTTGATCATCAGGGCTTTTATAATAACTGTGTTGAGGGTCTCCTATTGGCTTCAAAGATTTTGGTTTTCTCTAGACTTCTCTGCCATTCTATCAACTACTACAGTCTGTTGTCAGGTAAAGCAGACAAACAGGCATCGAGTGTGATTATGAGTTTCTATGCTGTAAATTTCAGTGACCACCTCTGTTTTCATTACAGTGTTACCCAACGGAAAGATAAAGTGTCACCACCCTCTGCTTCCCACAAACCACGTCGAGAAACAGAATCAGATCAAATGCATCTGCAGTGAAGAAAACCATCTCAGTGAGTGAACTGACATCGCACATGGGTGTGAGATAAAGATTTGTCTCTTTTCTGTGCGATTATTTAGTAAAGATCTTTAATTTGTCTGCATTTTTTTTCCCCTCTTATTTTGTAGAGTTTCCAAAGTTGAGGGTAGCCTGCGCTAGAAAGCTTCCTGGTGTTCCAATCTCCCTGGTATGAATGAGTGGACTCATGCAAAGAGAGCGGGTGTGCAAGACCTTAAACACGGCTCGTTACGAATCACTTCACATCACGCAAGATCAAATGATCGCATTACGTTAACCATTCCATCCCATGATATCACGTCACACATGATGAACATGAAATTACATCACATTATGCTTGCTCTTGGGGGAATTACTGGAATTGTTGGGTCTTTGTAAATTATAGAGTGTGGTCTAGACCTACTCTATCTGTAAAGTGTCTCGAGATAACTCTTGTTATGATTTGATACTATGAATAAAATTCACTGGAATTGAATTGTGCATCGCCTTATCCTTGCAGTATATTATAAATGTCTGTGACCTGTCATGCATTGTAAATAAAGAAATATTTTAATCAAGCAGACTTTAATTTTCTTCTTTGTGTGTGCATGTCTGAATTTAAGCGGAGCTCAGCAATTATGTGATATTTAGGGAAATATGCAAATTCACTTTTTGCAGAGAGTTAGATAAGGAGATAGATACCTGTGTGTACAGAATATAAAGCTACAGCAGTCGGTTAGCCTAGCTTTAGCATAAAGACCGGAAACAGAGGAAGACAGCTAACTGATTCCACCGAATGCAAAAAAAAAAATAAAAAAAATCACTAATTAACAAGTCATATCTCATTTATTTATTTAAAGGAATAGTTTCAAAATGAACAATCAGCCATTTAATGGGGGTTGTGTGCTGGATTGTTTTCCTGCTTCCTGTCTTTATGCTAAGCTAAGCTAACAGGCTGATAGCTCCAGCTACGTAGTTACCAATTGTCAGAGTGGTATCTATCCTCTCATCTTGCACAAAAAGAACATTAAGTCAATATTTCCAAGAATGTTGAACTATTGCCTTACGCTGCAATGGTTGTGAAAGAAATTACAACACTGGTTGAAACATTCATCACAGTTTCAGGTACAATATTACATAAAGTTCTGATACACTTTCTTTGTCAGAGAGCAACGACATTGACGCTGTGTGTAGAAGAGCCCACCAGCACATTACGTACATGTATGTTTACCCTAAGCTTTGACGTTTCATTGTTGACAACACCTCCATGAAAAGGTTTTAGTGTCCTCACATTCTCCTTTGTCAGCTGGCACGGGTCCCTTGAACCTCAAAAAACAGGCTGCAGGGGATTGTCAAAGTGTGTGGAAAAATTGCAGGCATGAACTCGAATAACCTTTCTGGCTAGCATGAAGTCAGGCCTCTGAAGAAGGCTCAGTCGACCCTGGCGCCCAGCCAACCCCTGTCCCAGGAGTTGAAGTTTCCGTCAGGCTGCAGATCCAATCTGCCAAGATGCACCACCGATAGACGTAAAAAAAAACTGGCCTTTTTAAATAACTTTTTTTTTGGAAACTTTTTATTTTATATCCATAGGTGTAATAGAGTATAGAGTATTTTTTCTACAGTATGGTTGGTACTTTGGATCTGAATACATCTTCCACCACTGGATGTGATACTTTGTTACCCACCATGCATCTCACCTCTGTTAATCCCCTGTGTCAGCAGCAGCCCCTATAGAAGAGGAGACCGGTTTTTGCTTGATAGGGGTAGGATTCACTCCAGTGGGCCATTCATGTTTCACTCAGGACAATGAGATATCCCATATCACAACAGAGGCATTGTTTTTAGTTGCATGTCCAGCTCTGGAAACCCTCCCAAACGGTAGAATTCCATAGCTCGCTTCTCATCAGGGGCACTACAGGTGGAAATTAGCAATTGTTGCTATAACCTGGCCCAAGACATATTCTCTTGTATTACAAGTTTAATGTTCAACACTGTTAATTTGTTGATCTCAAATAAATCAATTTCCATTCCATTTCATTTGATTTGATGCATTTCAGAATCTTTTGAAAGAGACATATCTAATAAACAATGGTGGAAGAAGTACTTTACGTAAGTAGAATTACTAATACCACACTGCAAAAAAATAGACTCTGTTACCAAGTACAATTCCTGCATTGAAAATGTTAGTCAAGTACAAGTATTTAAGTATCATCAGAAAAATGTACTTCAATTATTAAAAGTAAAAGTGCTCAATGCAAAACTAGTAACTGAAGCTGTCAGATGAATGTAGTGGAGTAAAAAGTCCAATATTTCTCTCTGAAATGTAGCGGGGTAGAAGTAGAACGTGGCATGAAAAACAAAAAAAGACTCAAGTAAAGTACAAGTACCTCAACATTTGTACTTAAGGACAGTACTTGAGTAAATGTACTTTGTTACATTCCACCACTGGTGTTAAGTTTGTAAAAATGCAAATAATTCTTTGTGTGAATGATGTTTTTTTCCTGTATTGGTTATACTGTGTTCTATTAGGGAAATGCTGTATTATCTGATTCAACTGTTAACAACATAATAATCAAAAAAATCTAATAAATTGAACTTACATTATGTTTTATGCCATTATAACTGTGTTTTAATGCCCAAAAGTCATTTAGGAGCTATTCCTTCTGGCCATGGGGTTGCAGATAGAGTGAAAATTAATCCACAGTGAGTAATAATGTGACAGGAGCAAAAAAAAAAAAAAAAAAAAAAAAAATGGCTTGGTTTTTACACAGTTAAATATCAGCGTAGCTCATTTTTTCAAAATAAATGAAAGTGATGGTCTCTGTAATTCAAATTGTTACTCTCAATGATACACTGGTGGTTAATAATTGATAATAAGATAATAAAATAAGTGCTATGTGTTGACATTTTGGACTTTCTCACGCCTCTTGCTCAACTGTTACAATGGGTTGCGCAGTGGCGTAACTCTCAAACCAAAAACTCTTCTTTTCCACAATGGCAATAAGATAAGATAAGATAAGAAAGACGTTGTCATCCGTCACGAGTGACAGAAATTTGTCTTTGACAGGGCAGGCTTATAAATACATATACGTATACATAAAATACAGTATAAGAACATAAAGATACATATAGAAACAGTGTAATAACATTGACTGTAAAACAAGTGCAACATGCAAAAACAGTGCAAGAAGAAGCCTGAATGGAGCTGTTTGATGCTGTCTGTGTGTGGCTGTTCAGTGTGGTGATGGCAGTGGGGACGAAAGAGTTATTAATATATGTTTTTCCCTGCAAATGGGACCTGATGGCAGTAACTGAAAGGATGGGTGAAGAGGGGGTGGGGTGTGGGATCCTGTGTGATTATAGTGGCTTTCCTGAGTACTGACCGGGTGTGAAGTTCTATATCTAACTCAGGTATAATGCCACTGACTGGTTATCTTTATTATCCCGGAGAGGCGATTTTCAAGTAACATAAGTTTCATCAGAGGAAAGGCACATTTTTAAATAAGGAACTTTAAATCTCACCTTCACTTCCCCTAATTTTGTAACATGGGGTTTTAGATCTGATTTTCTTTTGTTGTAAGACGTAAGAGTTTTTTTTACAGCTACCCATTTGTCATGTTGTGTAATAAAGTGTAATGGCATTTTTTTATAATGTTTTCTTGTGGTTTTGTGTTTTTTTTCTTCTTGTTATTTTGTTTTATATCGGTTAGAGTTTATGTTTCTTCTCTCTTCCTGTACGTGTCATGACATGTTTTAACATTATCTGATTTATAGGCGTAGATTAAGGGGGATGCAGGCGATATGTCCCCTCCAATATTTAGGAGAGGTAGATTTGAAGAAGGCAAAGCTCTCGATCTACCGGTCAGTTTTCGTTCCTACCCTCACCTATGGTCATGAAGGCTGGGTCATGACCGAAAGAACGAGATCCAGGGTACAAGCGGCCGAAATGGGTTTCCTCAGGAGGGTGGCTGGCGTCTCCCTTAGAGATAGGGTGAGAAGCTCAGTCATCCGTGAGGAGCTCGGAGTAGAGCCGCTGCTCCTTCGCGTCGAAAGGAGCCAGTTGAGGTGGTTCGGGCATCTGGTAAGGATGCCCCCTGGGCGCCTCCCTAGGGAGGTGTTCCAGGCCCGTCCAGCTGGGAGGAGGCCTCGGGGAAGACCCAGGACTAGGTGGAGGGATTATATCTCCAACCTGGCCTGGGAATGCCTCGGGATCCCCCAGTCGGAGCTGGTTAATGTTGCTCAGGAAAGGGAAGTTTGGGGTCCCCTGCTGGAGCTGCTCCCCCCCGCGACCCGACACCGGATAAGCGGACGAAGATGGATGGATGGATGGATATTTGTAGGTTTGTATAAAAATATGAAAGAACCCACTCCCTAAAAAGGTAAAAAATAACCGTTAATAACTTTCATTCTCGTACATGATCTGTTTTCATATTTTTAATTACTGAGAATTCAAAAGTAAGTCCAGTGGGACCGGCCCGTTCTGGGAATGGCAAGGATCGCGGGTGGATTACGTGTATAGAGCGACAGCTAACACACTAGCGTTCTATAATATCGTATTTGTTTTTATATATATTTTTTTTAATTTTTTTTTTCAACTGCTCTTTAGTGTTTTATGAAAAGCACTTTGAATTGCCCTGTTGCTGAAATGTGCTATGCAAATAAAGCTGCCTAAAACCTATGCCCTTGGTCTGATTTAATGTTGTTTTTGGACCCCCAGGAAGACTTGCTGGTCATCTAGGGCGTCAGCTGTGGATCATTATAATAAACTGTGAACTATAAACTAGTAAAGACACAGTGTCTGGACATCCTTTTAGATATCAACTAATCTCGCACTGCGTGTCGGAATAAACTGAGTCAAGTGTCATGGGAGCGCATTGCCTTGTTTACCCGCCATATCTGGTTTCATATTTACACCAAAACACTGCAGTCAAGCAAAGAGCACAAACACACACATGCAAAAGTCAAAGTAAGAAGACAGAAAGAAAAAGTCCCTCAGAAAGATAACAAAACTGTGCTTGTCTTTTTTTTTGGGAGGGGGGGATTAAACAAGCACTGACAGGTAAGTCATCTATTCTTTATCCAAAACAAAAACCTGGTTACATATTTTTAGTTCTACTTCACCGATGTAAATCATTCTGCAGAGTACGAGCAGCCGCTGGCTCTGAGCCGGAAATAAATTGGAACGTTCCGGTGGAATTTTTCTCTCCTGGGTAGCCAGGAGAGCAGAGCTAAAGGGGAACGCATGTCAGGAGACATGCTGTGTTTAATCTTTAGTGAGGGGTTAGGGGCGTGGACCTTTGTTCTGAGCGCCTCACAGGTTTTGTTGAGCTTATCTTTTGACAGAGATAATGGTTTCCTGTGGATGTTGGCTTTGGCCAGAATTATGGGTCGCGGATACAGAGTCGGCTGCTTTGTATCCTCTTTTTATTTATCTGGTGGAAATGTGTAGAGGTGATAGATTACAAAGGGGGGGGGAAGCATCAGCACTAGCACTAGGCCAACATTCCCTTTAGATGCAAACTAGTAGATCAGATAGCAACCCCAATCTCCTAAAAGGCTTATATTACTAGAATGTACTACTTATGTGTTTGGCATATGTGTTTTGGAGGGAATAGAACATGCTTCCTATATTCCTGTCAACTTTTGTCTTTCAAAATAAGAGTTTGACATCAAACAATCTAAGTGGCGGATAGCAACTAGTACTTTTTTTTTATTAGTAGTTGTACTAGTAATTCACTACACTGTTAGAAAATGCCTCGGAAATACAGGCTAATATACCGTGTTCATATGAAGGAATTTTCTGTAATGATTTGTCAGAGGTGTTTTTCCGTATTTGGATTTTTTGGATTAATAGAAATGTCCGTTAAAGGCCAGTTAAAGGTATACTGTAAATCTACAAAATTTTCTGTTTTTTTTGTATTAACAGAAATTAGATTAGATAAGATTAGATTAAACTTTATTGTCATTGTGTAGAGTACAAGTACAAAGACAACGAAAACCAACCAAAAGTGCAAAACAAATGCAGAAGAGTGCAATATGACATACAAAGTATAGACAGGTGTGCATAGGCAGGACAAGAAATATATTTATAATTAATAATATATATTTCTTTTGCAATTATGTAAGCACATAATGTAATCTGAAAACTGCTGCCCTGGTTAAAAAAACAATGCAAATGATCTCAGCTGGTATTCTGTCTATAATGGAGTGGAATGGAAATTTCTAAGTCACCTCAAACTTTTGACCGGAAGTGTATCTAACACATCCATACAGGGTTTGGTACTCCGTACCGGCCGATATGCAAGTTAAAGTATCGAAATCGGTATTGGAAAAGAAAAAAATGGTATGGAACATAATCTAATGATTACTTTGACATGCGCGATTCGGCAGCTAGTGAAACATTTAGCTTTTGATACTTTACGTACATTTGAGTAATAGTACTACTTTACTTTTAATAAGTAACATTTTCAATTCAGGCGTTTTTCTTGTATTAGAGTATTTTTATACTCATATTAATTATGCTATTGCTATTATACTTAAGTAAATTATCTGAATATTCGTCCATTTAATTCATTTATTAGAAGCCTCTACGGTGTATAACTCAGAGTGGAATAAGCATTATTAAGCATTATGTTAAAAGTACAACATATGAGGGGAACCCAACAATAACAGAGGCCCAGCTGGTCATAATGTTTGAACATACAGTATAAAGAGCATCAAAGCCATAATAGTGCCCCAATCATTTTCATCATGACAGTTAATTTTTAATGTGGCGGTATTTTAATCGTGTCCCCACCTCTATATCATGGTCGTTCATGGCAAGCTCAGCCATGTCACGACAGGTGGTCCAGGTCCAGCCGGAGAGCAGGGTTCAGGAGGCAGGTCAATGGAGTACTGGCCTGTGTGAGTGCCATAAAGACGTGGGTGACTGTAAGTGTGTAAACATAATGAAGTATATGAATTATAAGATTTATAATATTTCTGACCATCTCTGCTGAATGCAGAAAAAACGTCATGTCATGTTTTTGCGTACTGTTAGTTGATCTACTGTGTGTGTGTGTGTGCGTGTGTGCGTATGTGTGTGCGTGTGTGTGTGTGTGTGTGTGCATGCGTGTGTATGCACAGGCTGCTTTGCCCTGTGCTGCCTCCCAGTGTTCACCTGTAAGGTGACCAGTGCAGTGGGTGCCTGTCCCTGTCTGCCTCTGCTGGACTGTATCGGCTGCGTCCCACCGGCATCTCTCGCCATGAGGGCGTCTGTCAGGCAACGATACGGCATACGGGTAATACAGCACAGATATCACTATTAAATACAACATATAGTATTTCATTTGTGGGTTAATGTAATCTTGATTTAGATTGTCGGGGCAAAAAGATAAAACTGAACTGTACTTGCTTTCTAGTCAGTGAAGAATTCTGCTGCATTTGTCGTTTCTGTCGAAATAAAAATAAAAAAGCCATAGTATAGTATGTCGAAGAAAGCCATAGTGTAGTAGCCTGTGTCGAAAAATGTGATGAAAATGCCATAGTATAATATGTTGAAAAAGAACATAGTATAATATGTTGTAAAAAGCAATAAAAATCCATAGTATAGTATGTCAAAAAAATGTGACAAATAAGCCATAGCATAGTATGTTGAAAAAAGCTAAAGTATAGTATGTCAAAAAAAGTCATAAAAAGTCATAGTATGGTATGTCGAAAAAAGAACATAGTATAGGATGTCAAAAAAAGCCTTCGTATAATATGTTGAAAAAAGGGATAAAAAAGCCATAATCTAGTAGGTCAAAAAAAGCCATAGTATAATGAGTCAAAAAGTGACGAAAAGCCATAGTATAGTATGTCGAAATAAGCCATAGTACTGTATGTTATGTCGAAAAAAGTGATGAATAAGCTATTGTATAGTATGTCGAAAAAAATTATGAAAAAGACATAAAATAGCACATCAAAAAAGCCATGGCAAAGTATGTAGAAAAAGGGGAAAAATAATTCAAAGTGTTGTATGTTGAAAAAAGCCATAGTATAGCATGTCGAAAAAAGACATATTATGCTATGTCGAAAAAATTTATAAAAAAGACATAGTATAGTATGTCGAAAAAATTTATAATAAAGACATAGTATTATATGTCGAAAAAAGCCATAGTATAGTATGTTGAATGAATTGATAAAAAAGACATATTGGAGTATGTCAAAAAAAGCGATAAAATAAGCCATAGTATAGTATGTGAAAAAAAGGATGAAAAAGCCATACTATAGTATGGAGAAAAAAGCCATGGCAGAATATGACGAAAAAAGCTATAGTATAGTATGTCAAAAAAAGTTATCAAAACGCCTTAGTATAGTATGACAAAAAAAGTGATAATAAAGAAATAGTATAGGATATTGAAAAAATCTATGGTATAGTATGTCGAAAAAAGGGATAAATAAGCCATAGTATACCATGTGGAAAAACGCTATAGTATAATATGTCGAAAAAAGTGATAACAATGCCATAGTATACTATGTTGAAAAAAAACATAGTACAGTATGTTGAAATAAGGCATAGTATAGTATGTCGAAAAAAGTATGATGAAAAAGACATACTATACTATTATAGTATGTCGAAAAAAGTGATAAAAACAACGTTGTATAGTATGTCGAAAAAGGGATAAAAAAGCCATAGTATAGCATGTTGAAACAATTCATGATATAGTGAAATAAGCCATAATATAGTATGTCGAAAAATGGATAAAAGAGCCATAGTATAGTATGTTGAAAAAAGCCATAGTATAACATGTCGAAAAAAGCCATAGTATGTCGAAAATAGTGATATAAAAGCCATTGTATTGTATGTGAAAAAAAGCCATAATATAGTATGTCGAAAAAGGGATAAAAAACCATAGTATAGTATGTCGAATAAAGCCATAGTATAGTATGTCGAAAAAAGCCATAGTATAGTATGTTGAAAAAGGGATAAAAAAGCCATAGTATAGTATGTTGAAATACGCCATAGTATATTATATATAGTTTATATAGGGATAAAAAAGCCATAGTATAGCATGTCGATAAAAGCCATAGTATAGTATGTCGAAAAAAGCCATAGTATAGTATGTCGAAAAAGGGATTATATAGCCATAGTATAGCATGTCGAAAAAAGCCATAGTATAGCATGTAGAAAATGGGATTAAAAAAAGCCATAGTATAGTATGTCAAAAAAAAGCCATAATATATTATGTCGAAAAAAGTGATAAAAACACCATAGTATAGTATGTCGAAATACGCCATAGTATAGTATGTCGAAAACAGTGATAAAAACGCCATAGTATAGCATGTTGAAAAAAGCCATAGTATAGTATGTCGAAAAAGGGATAAAAAAGCCACAGTATCGTATGTTGGAATAAGCCATAGTATAGTATGTCGAAAAAGGGATAAAAAAAGCCACAGTATCGTATGTTGGAATAAGCCATAGTATAGTATGTAGAAAAAGGAAAAAAAAAAGCCATAGTATCATATGTTGAAATAAGTGATAAAAACGCCATAGTATAGCATGTCAAAAAAAGCAATAGTATAGTATGTTGAAAAAAGCCATAGTAGAGTATGTTGAAAAAGGGATAAAAAAAGCCATATTATATTATGTAAAAAAAAGCCATATTATAGTATGTCGAAAAAAGTGATAAAAACACCATAGTATAGTATCTCGAAATACGCCATAGTAGAGTATGTCGAAAAAAGTGATAACAATGCCATAGTATAGCATGTCAAAAAAAGCCATAGTATAGTATGTCGAAAAAAGCCATAGTATAGTATGTTGAAAAAGGGATTATATAGCCATATATAGCATGTTGAAAAAAGCCATAATATAGTATGTTGAAATAAGCCATAGTATAATATGTCGAAAAAGGGATAAAAAAGCCATAGTATCGTATGTAGAAAAAATCCATATTATAGTATGTCGAAAAAAGGGACAAAAACGCCATAGTATAGTATCTCGAAAATGGGATAAAAAATGCCATAGTATAGTATGTCGAAAAAGGGATAAAAATGCCAGAGTATAGTATGTTGAAATAAGCCATAGTATAGTATGTCAAAAAAAGTGATAAAAATGTCAAAAGGGGATAAAAAAGCCATAGTATAGTATGAAAAAAGCCATAGTATAGTATGTCAAAAAGGGGATAAAAAAGCCATAGTATAGTATGTTGAAATATGCCATAGTATAGTATGTCGAAAAAGGGATAAAAAAGCCATAGTATAGTATGTTGAAAAATGCCATAGTATAGTATGTTGAAAAAGGGATAAAAAAGCCATAGTATAGTATGTTGAAATAAGCCATAGTATAGTATGTCAAAAAAGGGATAAAAAAGCCATAGTATAGTATGTTAAAAAAGGGAAAAAGCCATAGTATAGTATGTCGAAAAAAGCCATAGTATAGTATGTCGAAAAAGGGATTAAAAAGCCATAGTATAGCATGTCGATAAAAGCCTTAGTATAGCATGTCAATAAAAGCCATAGTATAGTATGTCGAAAAAAGACATAGTATAGTATGTCGAAAAAAGACATATTATAGTATTTCGAAAAAAGTGATAAAAACACCCATAGCATAGTATGTCGAAACAATTCATGAAAAAGCCATAGAATAGTATGTCGAAAAAAGCCATATTATAGTATGTCGAAAAAAGTGATAAAAACGCCATGGAATAGTATGTCGAAAAAGGGATTATATAGCCATAGTATAGCATGTCGAAAAAAGCCATAGTATAGCATGTAGAAAATGGGATAAAAAAAAGCCATATTATAATGTGTCGAAAATGGGATAAAAATGCCATAGTATAGTATGTCGAAAAAGCCATAGTATAGTATGTCGAAAACAGTGATAAAAACGCCATAGTATAGCATGTCGAAAAAAGCCATAGTATAGTATGTCGAAAAAAGGGATAAAAAACACCATAGTATAGTATGTTGAAATACGCCATAGTATAGTATGTCGAAAACAGTGATAAATACGCCATAGTATAGCATGTCGAAAAAAGCCATAGTATAGTATGTCGAAAAGGGATAAAAAGCCATAGTATAGTATGTTGAAAAAGCCATAGTATAGTATGTCGAAAAAGGGATAAAAAGCCATAGTATAGTATGTTGAAAAAAGCCATAGTATAGTATGTCGAAAATTGATAAAAAGCCATAGTATAGTATGTTGAAATATGCCATAGTATAGTATGTCGAAAAGGGATAAAAACGCCATAGTATAGTATGTTGAAATACGCCATAGTATAGTATGTCGAAAAAGGGATTAAAAAGCCATAGTATAGCATGTCGAGGGATAAAAAAGCCTTAGTATAGCATGTCGATAAAAGCCATATTATAGTATGTCGAAAAAAGTGATAAAAACACCATAGTATAGTATGTTGAAATACACCATAGTATAGTATGTCGAAAACAGTGATAAATACGCCATAGTATAGCATGTCGAAAAAAGCCATAGTATAGTATGTCGAAAAACGTGATAAAAACACCATAGTATAGTATGTTGAAATACGCCATAGTATAGTATCAAAAAAAAGTGATAGATAAATACGCCATAGTATAGCATAAAAAAGCCATAGTATAGTATGTCGAAAAAGGGATAAAAAAGCCACAGTATCGTATGTTGAAATAAGCCATAGTATAGTATGTCGAAAAAGGGATAAAAAGCCAGAGTATAGTATGTTGAAATAAGCCATAGTATAGTATGTTGAAAATTGGATAAAAAAGCCATAGTATAGTATGTTGAAATATGCCATAGTATAGTATGTGAAAAAAGGGTTTGTCTAGTACAGTGTTGAATTACGCCATAGTATAGTATGTCGTCAAAAGGGATGCCAAAAAGCCATAGTATAGCAGTTGTCGAAAATTATTTAGTATAGCATGTCGATAAAAAGCCATATTATAGTATGTTGAAAAAAGTGATAAAAACACCATAGTATAGTATGTCAAAATACGCCATAGTATAGTATGTCGAAAACAGTGATAAATACGCCATAGTATAGCATGTCGAAAAAAGCGATAGTATAGTATGTCGAAAAACGTGATAAAAACACCATAGTATAGTATGTTGAAATACGCCATAGTATAGTATGTCGAAAACAGTGATAAAAACGCCATAGTATAGCATCAAGAATGAAAAGCCATAGTATAGTATGTCGAAAAAGGGATAAAAAAGCCACAGTATCGTATGTTGGAATAAGCCATAGTATAGTATGTCGAAAAAGGGATAAAAAGCCATAGTATAGTATGTTGAAATATGCCATAGTATAGTATGTCGAAAAAGGGATAAAAATGCCATAGTATAGCATGTCGAAAAAAGCCATATTATAGTATGTCAAAAAAAGTGATAAAAACGCCATAGTATAGCATGTCAAAAAAAAGCCATAGTATAGTATGTCGAAAATGGGATAACAAAAGCCATTGTATAGTATGTCGCAAAAAGCCATAGTATAGTATGTCAAAAAAAGCCATAGTATAGTATGTCGACAAAGGGATGAAATAGCCATAGTATAGTATGTCAAAAAAAGTAATAAAAATGCCATAGTATAGCATGTCGAAAAAAGCCATAGTATAGTATGTCGAAAAAAGTGTTAAAAAAGCCATAGAATAGCATGTCGAAAAAAGCCATAGTATAGTATGTCTAAAACAGTGATAAAAACGCCATAGTATAGCATGTCGAAAAAAGCCATAGTATAGTATGTCGAAAAAAGTGTTAAAAAAGCCATAGAATAGCATCTCGAAAAAAGCCATAGTGTAGTATGTCAAAAAAGGGATTATATAGCCATATATAGCATGTCGAAAAAAGCCATAGTATAGCATGTTTAAAATGGGATAAAAAAAGCCATTATATTATGTCGAAAAAAGCCATATTATAGTATGTCGAAAAAAGTGATAAAAACACCATACTATAGTATGTCGAAATACGCCTTAGTATAGTATGTCGAAAAAGTGATAAAAA
Source organism: Perca flavescens (assembly GCF_004354835.1). NCBI lineage: Eukaryota > Metazoa > Chordata > Actinopteri > Perciformes > Percidae > Perca > Perca flavescens. The sequence continues at coordinate 25,923,097 of NC_041349.1, forward strand.
CGCCATAGTATAGCATATCAAAAAAAGCCATAGTATAGCATGTCAAAGAAAGTGATAAAAATGCCATAGTATAGTATGTCGAAAAAAGCCATAGTATAGCATGTCGAAAAAAGCCATACAATAGTATGTCGAAAAAGGGATTAAAAAGCCATAGTATAGCATGTTGATAAAAGCCATAGTATATTATATATAGTGCATATAGGGATAAAAAAGCCATAGTATAGTATGTCGAAAAAGGGATAAAAAAGCCATAGTATAGTATGTTGAAATAAGCCATAGTATAGTATGTCGAAAAAGGAATAAAAAAGCCATAGTATAGTATGTTGAAATAAGCCATAGTATAGTATGTCGAAAAAGGGATAAAAAAGCCATAGTATAGTATGTCGAAAAACTCCATATTATAGTATGTCGAAAAAAATTATAAAAACGCCAACGTACAGTATGTCGAAAAAGGGATTATATAGGCATAGTATAGCATGTCGAAAAAAGCCATAGTTTAGCATGTCAAAAATGCGATAAAAAAAGCCATAATATAGTATGTTGAAAATGGAATAAAAAATGCCATAGTATAGTATGTCGAAAAAGGGATAAAAAAGCCATAGTATAGTATGTTGAAATAAGCCATAGTATAGTATGTCGAAAAGGGGATTATATAGCCATATATAGCATGTCGAAAAAAGCCATAGTATAGCATGTCTAAAATGGGATAAAAAAAGCCATATTGTATTATGTCGAAAAAAGGCATATTATAGTATGTCGAAAAAAATGATTAAAATGCCATAGTATAGTATGTCGAAAACAATGACAAAAACGCCATAGTATAGCATGTCGAAAAAAGCCATAGTACAGTATGTCCGAAAAAGTGATAAAAACGCCATAGTATAGCATGTCGAAAAATGACATAGTATAGTATGTCGAAAAAAGTGTTAAAAACGCCATAGAATAGCATGTCGAAAAAAGCCATAGTATAGTATTTCAAAAAAGGGATTATACAGCCATATATAGCATGTCGAAAAAAGCCATAGTATATCATGTCTAAAATGGGATAAAAAAAGCCATATTATATTATGTCGAAAAAAGGTATATTATAGTATGTCGAAAAAAGTGATAAAAACACCATAGTATAGTATGTCGAAATACGCCATAGTATAGTATGTCGAAAACAGTGATAAAAACGCCATAGTATAGCATGTCGAAAAAAGCCATAGTATAGTATGTCGAGAAAAATGATTAAAATGCCATAGTATAGTATGTCGAAAACAATGATAAAAACACCATAGTATAGCATGTCGAAAAAAGCCATAGTATAGTATGTCGAAAAAAGTGATAAAAACGCCATAGTATAGCAAGTCAAAGAAAGTGATAAAAATGCCATAGTATAGCATGTCGAAAAAAGCCATACTATAGTATGTCGAAAAAGGGATAAAAAAGCCATAGTATAGTATGTTGAAATAAGCCATAGTATAGTATGTCGAAAAAGGGATTAAAAAGCCATTGTATAGCATGTTGATAAAAGCCATAGTATATTATATATAGTTTATATAGGGATAAAAAGCCATAGTATAGCATGTCGATAAAAGTGATAAAAACACCATAGCATAGTATGTCGAAACAATTCATGAAAAAGCCATAGGATAGTATGTCGAAAAAAGCCATATTATAATATGTCGAAAAAAGTGATAAAAACACCATAGTATAGTATGTCGAAATACGCCATAGTATAGTATGTCGAAAACAGTGATAAAAACGCCATAGTATAGCATGTCGAAAAAAGCCATAGTATAGTATGTCGAAAAAGGGATAAAAAAGCCATAGTATCGTATGTTGGAATAAGCCATAGTATAGTATGTCGAAAAAGGGATAAAAAAGCCATAGTATAGTATGTTGAAATAAGCCATAGTATAGTATGTCGAAAAAGGGATAAAAACGCCATAGTATAGTATGTTGAAATAAGCCATAGTATAGTATGTCGAAAAAAGGGACAAAAAAGCCATAGTATAGTATGTTGAAAAACGCCATAGTATAGTATGTTGAAAAAAGTGATAAAAACGCCATAGTATAGCATGTCAAAAAAAGCCATAGTATAGTATGTCAAAAAAAGCAATAGTATAGCATGTCGAAAAAGCCATAGTATAGTATGTCGAAAAAGGGATTATATAGCCATATATAGCATCTCGAAAAAAGCTATAGTATAGCATGTCGAAAATGGGATAAAAACAGCCATATTATAGTATGTCGAAAAAAGCCATAGTATAGTATGTTGAAAAAAGTGATAAAAACACCATAGTATAGTATCTCGAAATACGCCATAGTACAGTATGTCGAAAACAGTGATAAAAACGCCATTGTATCGTATGTCGAAAAAAGCTATAGTATAGTATGTCGAAGAAATTCATGATAAAGCCATAGTATAGTATGTCAATAAAAGGGATAAAAAAGCCATAGTATTGTATGTTGAAAAATGTTATCAAAAAGCCATAACATAGTTTGTCAAAAAAAGCAACAGATAGCTTTAATATATACATTGAGACTGCCTTTTCTGTTTAAATTCTTTACTCTTGCAATTTGCGTACACACTTTTTAAACCTATGAGATTTGAAGACACAACCTTGTGTTTCTTAATCACTTTCTCATCTCCCTGCACTATCTGACCAGATACTTGTTGAAAAAAGGAAGCCATAGCATAGTATGTCGAAAAAAGCCATAGTATAGTATGTCGAAAAAAGTGATAAAAACACCATAGTATAGTATGTTGAAAAAAGCCATGGTATTGTATGTCGAAAAAGGGATAAAAATGCCATAGTATAGTATAGTTTGTCGAAAAAAAGGAACACAAAGCCTTTATATATCTCAAGTATATACATTGAGACTACCTTTTCCTATTTAAATTCCTTACTCATGGAAATTGTGTCTCCAAATTTTTTACACTTATGAGATTTGAACACAAAACCTTGCACTTTTCATTCATTCTCTTATCTCCCTGCACTATCTGACCTGATTCTTACACGGCTTGTTGAAAAAGGAAAACAAGCCATAGTATTGTGTGTCGAAATAAGCTATAGTATAGTATGTCGAAAAAAGTGATATAAAAGCCATAGTATAGTATGTCGAAAAGGGATAAATAAGCCATAGTATAGTATGTTGAAAAAGGGCTAAAAAAGCCATAGCATTGTATGTCGAAAAAAGGAACAGAAAGCCTTAATATATCTCAAGTATATACATTGAGACTACCTTTTCCTAGAATTCTGTACTCCTGGAAATTATGTCTCCAATCATTCTCTTACCTCCCTACACTATCTGACCTGATACTTAACTACTTTGTCCAAAAAAGGAAAAAAAGTCATAGTAGATCATGCCGAAAAAAGTCATAAAAAAGCCATAATGTGAAGTATATACATTGAGACCTTTCCCTTCATCTATGTGAATTATTTATTGCTGGAAATGATATCTACAAATGTATTACACCCTTAATATTTGAACACACAACCTTATGTCTCCCATAGACCTGATACGTATCTAGATTGTCGAAAACAGGAAAAATAAGCCATAGTATAGCATGCCGAAAAAATTAATGAAACAGACATAGTATAGTATGTCGAACAAAGGGATCCAAAAGCCACAGTATAATTTATCTAAACTCTATACATTGAGACTACATTTTCCTTTATCTACTTCAATTATTTTTTACTGGGAGGTATGTCTCCAAATCACACCTACGAGATTTGAACACACAACCTTGTGTTCTTCAATCATTCCCTTATCTCCCTGCACTATCTGACCTGATACTTAACAAGTTTGTCAAAAAAAAAGGAAAAACAGTCATAGTATAGTCGAAAAAAAGTTATGAAAAAGCCATATTATCGTATGTTGAAAAAATTGATGAAAAACACATAGTATGTCGAAAAAAGGGATAAAAAAAGTCATAGTATAGTATGTCGAAAAAAGTACACTCTACAGATAAAGAAGCTCTAGACCACACTATAATTTACAGAAAACCAAAAATTTAAAAAGCCATAGCATACGAGCAAGAATTTGGCGCGATAGTGGCAAGAAAAAAACCGTCCTTTTTCTACAGGCAAAAACTTTAGACACAATCTGGCTCTTGGTGGGTGGCCATCTGATGCGACAGGCTGGGAAATTGGTATCGCAACTTTTACAGCTAAATAGCTTTTGAAATCTACCTTGACAGCTTTGGTCATGCAGCTTCACAAGTTTTCTTTCTAGCTGGGGTTAGGAATGAGAGATATCAACCTGGAATTCAATTCTTTCAGTGGAGTGGAATGGCCCCCGTAGCTGTGATGTCGTGATACACACTTTCTGGAACAAGGCAGCTGATTGCTGTGTCCCCAGCTCAATTACACAGAGCTGCTGGAGCTTTGGGTAATTGTGATTACTGCCGAGAAGATGGAGACGTTTCAGGGATGAAACACTGTAGCAGCACACAGGGGAAATAGCTGCAACATCATGACACCGGTTATTACTTTAGAAATGCAAACGTTTTCAGTCTATGTAGTTACATTAGTTAAAGCTTAGATACTATATGCTGAGGACGCAGTGAGATCAGGACACAAGGGAACGATACATTCAACTCTTCTGAGTCAATACGATTTTAAGTTTACAATACGATTTTATATCATACTTTGTGGATGAGCTGCAGACAAAATGACTGAAAAATATCCTTTATATATAAACTGTACAAAAACAACAGATGTGTTCTCTTATTAAAAGTATACCTGACATTGTATTATATCTTAAAAAAAGTTTATATAGACGACGTTTCATTTGGGAAATTTCGCCGGATGTCGCCTAATTTTCGGCCAGATGTCCGTATTCTTTGTGTTGGGATTTTGAACTGCGGTGGATTTCTGATTCCTCCTCAGGTCTCTGCAGGGTAAATCCAGACAGCTAGCTAGACTATCTGTCCAATCTGAGTTATCTGTTGCACGACTAAAACAACTTTTGAACGTAGACACGTTCCACCAAAAAAAGTTCCTTCCTGAGGCTATCTTGCAGAGTCACCGCCCAAGATGATTGTGATTGGTTTAAAGAAATGCCAATAAACCAGAGCACGTTTTCCTACCATCCAGAATGCTATGTGGTGTAGTAGGGCAGTGGTGGCCTAAAGGTTAGAGAAGCGAGCTTGTGACCGGGAGGTTGTCGGTTCAATCCCCAGACCGACAGGATAAAAATCTGGGTGGGGGAAAGTGAAAGAGCAGCACTTGACTCTCCCTCATTACCACCACTGAGGTGCCCTTGAGCAAGGCCCTTAACACCAACTGCTCCAGTGGAGCTGCTCAGTGGCCAGCAGATCAGACTGTGGTTGTGCTGGGCAGCTTCCAGGTATGAATGTGGAACTGCGTGAATGTGACAGGTTGCAAATGAGAATTTGTTCTCAATCTGGATAAATAAAGATAAATAAAAATTAAAAAAAAGTGGAGTAGCCAGACTCTTTTCCAGCGCAAGGGTCTGGCAAGGCGAGACTAGTTATATGCCCAAATGTTAGGCTACTCCATTATGCCTTTTATCATCAAAAGTAGGATAGTGCATAAATAGGATGAAATTAATGAAATTAATATGAAATATTATACAAAATTGTTTTTATTCTTTTATTTAATTTCAAGGTTCCGCTATCTGATGGATGAATTTTTTTTTGGGATGTTGTTAACTATATTTTACAAAATAAATTGTAAAATTGTATTTTACAAAAAACACACTGGCTGTAGTGCGCTATTGCAGACTTATATTCTAAGGCTTTAATTACATCATGTTAATATAGTCAGTCCAGAAGTAAAGTGGGCCGGTCTAAGGCCTGAAACTCCCGGGCTGAAAATGAGTCCCACTCCGGCCCTGGCTGCGTCCGGCGTCAAGGGGCATGCTCCATTTACAGCAGCTTTTTGCACTATTTTTCAAGCCATTTGATAATAGAATGCCTGAAAATCTGTAAATCATTTGGGAAAAACATGATAGTTGCCAAAGAGAAGAATAATTCTTTTTAGAGCCTTTTCTGTATCTAATTGTTCTCCAATTTTCTTCATCATTCTGATACCAGAAGACAACAAATGTTGAGGATGACTCATTTTCACTCCTGCCACCACAAAAGAGGCAAAAAAAATTACTGTTTTTACAGTTACATGTTACATGTAGGATAGGAATTTTGAAACAAAGGTGATTTTTCCCCAATAAAAGACCTTTGGCACCATTGATTTGCCTGTTCAGTCAGAAAGACTGAGGGGAAATGACAAAAAGTTTAGGTTATTTTAAGAACCTAAAAGAGTCAGGGATTTAGAGAAAACATTTGGAGCTGGAGACCCAGAAGCCACCCCCTTGCTGTACATGCTTATTAAATTAGCACATCTGCCCTAGAGTCATAAATAACATAATGAAAACACAACAAACTGTTGTTAAATGTCTTTAATATTCAGCTAGCTTTTTAGGTAACCAACGCACTGCGTGCATCACCACAGATCTCAGCACACATCAGGTCACCGATCAGTGCACATAACCAATCCAAAACTGATGTTCGACATGCAAACATCACATGCCGAGGCCAAGTTATGAGTCTAATGTTGGATAAGGAGAGCCGCTTGTTTCTGGGACAGTGAAGAGAAGGAGAGATAAGGCAGGAGGAGGTGGGAGTGGTTGGAGGCCAGGCAGGCAAAAGCTGGAGCGCTGCCATCGCAAAGAAGGAGGTGGTTGGTAATGTTGGCTTCTCTGGAGGTGGAGTGGGCCGTGGATCGCTGTCAATACTGCAGAGCAGGAGCTAGGAAGGTGCCAGAAGTTCTCATGAAAACAAGTCCCAGCATGTGGGCTGTTTGCAAAGCAAACTCTCTCATGGGTAGAAGGAGACAATGCTCGCAACAGCCGGTATCATGAGAACAGAAATAGAATGTGGATTTGACAGATTACTTCAGCCGCACGCATTTAAAGTTCTAGATCGTCTTTGAGTGTATACAGTTCCTTTATCTCAACCACTGTTAGATGGACTGCTATAAGATCTTCGACAGACATTTGTGGTCCCCAGAGGATGAATCCTAATGCCTACCGTACACTAGTAGACTTTAAACAGACTTTGAAAAGACTAAAGTCTGACACCATCTCCCATCTGATATGTGAAGACTGGAGATCTTGCAGGGTCACAAATTGCGAGACTACAACTAGATTTGTATTGAAAAATGCAACCAAGCTAGCTAGCTACCGCTAGCATTAGCTGGTAACTTGAGGGAAAGTGTGCCGTACCTGCAGATGAATGGCGGCAGTACCCGGCGATCCGCGTTTATCTGCCGGTAAAGTCTCCCGTTGGATGACACGCTTCAGAAGGGTCCAAAATCGGCAACTTTCCCTCTTTAGCGTTTAGCTTAGCACTTAATCGACACTGGCTCTGGTTGTTTCTTATTCCTGTTTGTTGCCGGAGGGAGCGCACCCATTGGTTGTTGACAACGTTCACAGGATTTAACTTCACTAGCAAGTCTTCAAACTTACGATGAATTGATTTTGTTGGAACGTCAAGACCCCCCCCTGCCCCCCCCCCCCCCACCCACACACACACACACACACACACACACAATGTTACGCCCCTGGCGGAAATCTGGTTATATTTTTGTTTTTGTATTTATTCTTTGATAACACTTTTTCTTTATATATTTTATTTTATACAATGCAAGAGAGTAAATACAGGGTAACCAACATCATTCCAACATATCCATTCAACCATTTAGTTAAGACAATAGGCCCACAGTTTTTTCTGTTCATGTTTATTGTGGTATCACTGCGTCTGCATGTATACTTTACGTTGAATTTTGCGTTCAGACTTATGCAATTCAGTTTATTCAGTTAATGTCACCCTCCCACAGTAAATTCACAAGGGAGTAAACGCAGCAGAGAGAAAGTGTGCTCCTGAGCAGATCCCAGGTCTGTTACTCAAGAAAGACAAGCGTGTAAATGTTAAGATGTTTATTGCTTTTGCTGGGAACACTTCAGAATTAGAGCTGGGCAAAATGGAGAAAATCAAATATCAAAATAGTTTTTACCAAATAACTTAATGTTACATTTCTGTTACGTACATGTTGACACTGGAAAAGGAGTTGCTTCAATCTCATTGTACATGTGTTTAATGACAATAAAAGGCATTCTATTCTATTCTAAACAAAAGGGACAGAAAATGGTCATTGGGTTCGGAGTTACAGTGCTGACTCAGTGTCATGAAGGAGAACGCACATGCTCAGGCTGCACATGGAAAGATTGGAGCCGCCTTCTGTTTCTCAGACTTTATTGATTTCTTTAATCTCACCCACCAACATTTCCATCCTAACATTACTGACAAGCCATTTGTCCTGGTTGCTAAGAGCAAAGACTTGGCTGCAAGAAACGTACTGTCCTCCGAGGGAGGATATTTACTGAAGCTGAAGAGCACGACCATTACTAGGACTGACAAAGACGCTGTCTATTCATTTCCAGCGGCCGTATCACCGTACATTACTGTACTGTACATTTTTGCTCCTTGATTGTTGTATGGTGTATTTACCTAATTTGGACTTTTGTAACATAAAACAAAAAGAACTGTAGTAAAGCTACAACAAATTTCAAAATTGTACTGTAGATTATTGTCAATCGTCAAATGACTATTAAATCCATAAATTGAATACATTTATTTACATTTGAAACGAGTTCATTCTTTTGATTGAGTCATCACCTTTTGCAGGTCACATAGACTGGTGTGCTGAATGTGCCACGTGGTGTGAGCGTTTTACTTAGAGTTTTGACAATTGTAAGTTTGCCAAATGTACCAAATCGATGATATACTGCAATTACAAAGGATGTGAGTATTTCTCATTTGAGAATATGAAACCCAGATATGCTGCACTGCATATCATAGAAAAGGTCTTCTTTTGTTTGCACCTAAATGCAAATGTTCACCTTTTGTTCGAGCCTCCCACCTGTGTTCAGGCCTCTCTCTCTGTGTGTCTTACAGGGGAGTGTGTGGAGCGACTGCCTGTACGGATGCTGCTGCTATCCGCTATCTTGGCTCCAGATCTCCAGGGAGCTGAAGAGAAGAGCAGCATCCCACGCCTCCTCCTTTTCCTCCTCTTCCTCCTCAGCCAGATACACTGCTCTGACCACCCTGCAGGGGTCGCACCTGGTCTAGACACATGCAGCGCTTGTTTTTTTTTTTTTTTTTAAACGGGTTTTGACATGTACATTCACTTGTGAAACATACTCAAATTGTCAAAATGTTGGCACAAGAAGCAACAGTATGCACAAAAGAAAAGTACATGACAATAACAGTGGAATAATATATAATTATAAAATAAGATACAGTATACACACATTTGAATACAAACATGAACACACACAAGGTTTGACCTAAATTTGTTATACGTATATAAGATTTGCATGGATTTAATCGTTTCGGTTAGGTTTTCATGAAGGAGTTTTCAATTCCCATGCAGCCCTCCAGTGTTCTGTCCACGGCGGCAGCCTGCCCTCCAGTGTTCAGGAGTTGATTTAATCACACTTCCTCTGATCTGCGGGCACTCCCATGTTACCTCGGAGAATTCGGCCAAGACACAGTCTGTCCCACAGAGAGGAAAGTTCAGTTTGTCCCCTGATGAAGTGAAAGAAGTATGATAACAGTTGAACATTAGATCAGGGTTAATGTTTGTTTGAGTAGCAGTGGAGGAAAGTAACTAAGTACATTTACTCAAAGGTACACTCTAAGAAATGAATCCGTAAAATAACAGAAAAAAAGTTCTGGCAGCTCATAACCCGGACCAAAACAGAAATGTGCAGCTGCAGTAAAAACCCAGAACATTTTTTGGAATTTAAAATTCTCTCAGACAAAGCTGCCCCGTTAGTAATGTCGCAACCTGATCTCACAGAATTCCTGGAAATGAACACGGCCCCTTAACTCAAAATCTGTGGGAGTTTCACGGAATCGCAAAAAATTCCGTGATGGGCCCACAGCTTTTTGTTGATGCTTTTGACGCTCCCTAATCCAGTTACTTACCGCTGAAATACAGACGGATAAATTGTATTGCTTTCGCCTCCATGGCCGCCAATATTTGCCCGGAGCACAAATAAAGGTCCCATAATGCAATCTGAAATGTAAATAAACACAAATACAACTGTGAAAAAAATAAAAAAATACAGTCATACAACTGTTAATGAACAGATATTTCTTAGAGTGTACTTCTACTTTACCTGGGCATTCCATTTTGATGTTACTGTATACTTCAGTTATCTGTGTAACTGTTCACATTAGGATATTACACAAAAAAACAACACTTCATGAAATGCAGTTCATTTTTACAGATTAAACCAGTGATGCCCTGTGATTCCTTATAAAAAAGCAGTGTAGTTGGGGCCATTTGTCATGTTTCATATTTCAGGAGATCCACAAAGGTTTCCCCTTTAAGCAGCGGTTTTATTTAAATAACTATTTAAAGGTTTGCAAAATGTAATTTTTTAGAGCGTAGTCTGAAAGTTGAGTGAAATAATTTGTGTAGCAAAATGTCTTCTCAAATTTTCTTCTTCGTTCACATCTCATGGCCCCTCAAAAGCATCTCCTGACCCCTTTGCAGGAGGCCCATCCCTAGGTTGAGAACAACTAAATCAAACTGTGCCTAAAGTAGATAAACAACCTTCAATCTACAAGTCCTGCAGAATGAGTAGACCTTTACTTTTGATACGTATCAAAGTTATTTTTTAATAGAGTTAAAGCTATAGTGCGTAGTTTCTGTCGCCCCCATGAGGAATTTTAAGTAACGACAACAAGCCTGTCGCCGCACCGCCCCCACCCCTCCTCCACGCAGTTGCCTGTAGCCAAGGGGGACACGGAGGATTAAAAAAACATGATGGACTCTTCAGAAGAGGTCATTATCTTCAGCACGGGAAAGTCGACGCTAGAGCTGGGCAATATATCGATATTATATCGATATCGTGATATGAGAGTAGATATCGTCTTAGATTTTGGATATCGTAATATCGTAATATGGCATAAGTGTTGTCTTTTCCTGGTTTTAAAGGCTGCATTACAGTGAAGTGATGTACTTTTCTGAACTTACCAGACTGTTCTAGCTGTTCTGTTATTTGCCTTTACCCACTTAGTCATTATCCACACAGTATCCACATTACTGATGACTATTTATCAAAAATCTCATTGTGTAAATATTTTGTGAAAGCACCATTAGTCAACACTACAATATCGTTGCTGTATCGATATCGAGGTATTTGGTAAAAAATATCATGATATTTGATTTTCTCCATACCCAACCCTACCAGACGCCACAATCTTCTGAACATAGCCATACTGAGAAAGCCAGAGAGAGTTGTGTGGAGCTGATAGTCTGAGTTAGCTTTGTAGCAACTCATTTGGCGATGGCTTTAATGTAACGGACGTTCGTTAATATCAAAAAGTTACGCACTAAAGCTTTAAGGCAAAGTACCACATTACAATGATGATTACAAATATCAAATAACTATCTGTAAAACCTCTACTTCAAAAAAGGTTGATTGTGTACAAAGACAAATTATTGTATGCAATTTCCTTAATATGATTCACACTTGTGTTTCCTTTCTTTTTACGTATGGAGAAAATGTTACTTGCTGCTCCATGAAAGATGGAGATTGTTAAAATAGAGATTTTCAGAAGTCATTCCTGGAACCTTTAACATTATGCCAGATGAATTTTATGAACAAGAAAAACACATTAATCCCAAATGTCATAAAAACAAAGTAAAAAAAAACTTTTTCAAATGTTACAGCAGATTACTTTAAATTTGTTATTCAAGACAGAATAATTTAGATGTGGTGGTTTGAAAAATGCTGATATTAAACATGTTGTATTTATCAAAATTTCAACTGTAAATTGAACTGGTAATGAAGCATGCGGCAAATCTGTAAAATGTCCAAAATAAACCTTTTTTTCACTTTATATCATTTTCTATGACTTTCATTTGATCCTAAAAACTAATCATCTTGCAGAGAAAAGGTGTAGCTTTCTTCCTTACGTGTTAATGGATGATGAAATGTACATTGGCAGCCAGCCAAACTCCATTCGGTAATGACATGTGAGAGGAGAAGTGAGCATCTGAGCTCTTGAACTTTAATGACATTCACGTTGGCATCACAGTGTTCTCATTGAAAAGGAGTGAAAGTATAAAAGTAATACATAAATTACTGCGTTGTACAGAATCAGGTATAGAGCTAAACTGATACCATTACAATTGATGCTGCATACAAATAAATGCAGAGCAATAAACCAATTCTCTGGTACATTGAAACATAAATGGCATCATTTACAAGCAAAAGGCTTAGGTTCAGCTAGTATTACTTAAAATCATATTCACTTGCATGTTATCTACACAGCAACACTCATGTGCTCAACTACACGCAGGGCTACCGAATACAACCACATTTTGAGACAGTGCGAGTACTACTCGCGCATGAGTTCATGACTTTCTTTTATTATTATTTAATGTAGAAAAAGCCGGAGAGAGCGAGTCTGCCAGAGATGGCCAATGTGGGTGAGAGGGGAAGGGTCCGTGAGGGGATTAGTCAACTGTGTGGTTAACGTCGTCTACACTTGTGTGTCTCACTTTCGTAGTGTCATGGTGTGTGTCCATTGTCAGCGTCATTCCCACGCTTCCTCATTCATTTCTATGGAAGCAGGCGTGCAATGCATTCTGGTAGCGTCGCGGGGACTGTGGAGAAGCGGGGCGTCGAGTTACATACTGCCTAGTCTCGCATTGCCAGACCTTCCTCCGCAGCGCTGCAGAGGAAGGTCTGGCTCGTCCACACAGCATTCTGGGATGGAAGACAAATGTGCCCTGGTTTATTGGCATTTCTTTAAACCAATCCCAATCGTCATGGGCGGTGCTAAGCGCCGACAGATAGTCTAGCTAGCTGTCTGGATTTACCCTGCAGAGATCTGAGGAGCAGTTAACCATAGTCCTCAGAAATCCACCGGAGGTTAGAATTACAACACAAAGAAAGCTTAAGGTGAGGAACATCCGGTGGAATTTCTGGCGGCACCTGAACAATCCCGGAAATGAAACGTTGTCGATATTGACTACTCCCATAGCAACCACAGCAGCGCATAACACTAGTGTCACTCCTTCTGTTTCTACCCTTCACAATAAAAGCCCAACTTAAATCCAGAGAATTTCGTCAAGAGGAAACTCAATTAAAATAGCTCACACAACATTTTTTGCCTACCCTAGACATCGAACAAAAGCCATTCACGTTATCGTATGAAGTTGCCGTGAGTTGTAAATTCACCACTTCCAAGCATAAGTCAGAAGATAACTTCATCTCAGAGCCCCTTACTCTGGGCTGCTGCGTCCGTCTCACTCGGACTCCACCTGGGTCTGGTTCCGCAGCTGCCTGTGCCGTGTATGTATAATAAGAACACCTGTTCTCCATCACTGACATTTTCCCCAACATGACGTAGTAGAATGTGAGGAGCACTCACTCTTACTGACCAAAAAAATAAATAAAAAATGACCTTGGCCTCAGGCAGGCATCGACTTTTCCTAGCTTTCAACCTGTCTCTAACTGGGACCGTCGGTATTGGCAGTGGTGGAAGAAGTGGCCTACTCAAAACCTTTTTTTTCTGATTAAAATTATTAATACCATGCAGTACAATTGTTTACTTACAGTAAAGTGAAGAGTGAAAGAGAGGCTTTACCAGCCCATTGTACTTAAATCCACTTAACGTCTGTTCAAGGTGGCGCTTTTAGCTCTAATTTAAAGCTGGATAGTTTAATGAATAATGATGCATCATGTTTTAATTGTTATATTTTGAGAGGACAATTTGAATCGGCAACATAACCAGCAACCTTTCTCTGCCAGGTAAATTGTAAATTGTACTACCACAGTATGCAGCAAGCCAGTACTATACAGATGAGTTGCATATTTTCATTCTGGAAGTTATTTTGGGGTACGATGAGTGCGTATAGTAACCTATCTAAACATTAGAATATATATATATAGCTGTTTGGGGCCCTGTTTGGGGCCCTTCAGGCAGTTGCCTACCTTTCCTAATGGTTGAGTCTGCTCTTGATGTTTTTGCCAGCCGCGACGGGGGCACAACACTAAGTATAATCGGTCCAAAAATTTCTGAATGCAGGAAAAACCCTGGCAGAACCCCAGGTAGAGCAATGGGAGTGTGAAGTCATTTGGATGACGGTTCTCAAGAAAGCAATACCACAGGCCAAGCCATCCAGTTCCGAACAGGTATGTTTTGAACGTGCACTGCACTACTTTAAACAAAGGCATAGATCCACATGTCAAGATAAACATAACATAGTGCAATACATTCTGTTTTTGTTCTTATCAGCCTGTCTAAGAACAGAGTTGCACACTTTAATGAGATAATGTGCATTTTGTGGCACGATGACGTCTGAGATGTACATGGTGCGTGAGGGGCCAGATAGTCTGATGTCTGACTGTCAAAGGTGTTGACACAAGGAGGACTGGACAGACCAGTCAGTGACATGCATGCTGTGCTGTCCTGTCACGTTCACAGCTCCGCAGCAAGGCTATAAGATGCCATACTGCCCTGCAGATCCATCACTTCACTGAACTTGGCTCACAGTAAGGTAAGACAACTTTAATAATTTACGTACTGAAGCTTAATTTCCTATCGGCATTTTATCTAAGGGGTTGCTTGATCCCGGAGCTGTTTAGGAAATTCTGCAACCTGGGAATTTGTGAAAACGTTCAAAAACAGAAGTAGTTGAATTCTAACCTACAGACCACCTGTTCACCTACTATCAAGTCTGTTATCTTTCGGAAAAGTTGAAGATAGGACATGTTTGCTTGATGACAGCACTGTGTAATTGTAAGCATATGAGTGTGCACTTCTACATCCTAAATAATTAGAAACTGAAAAGCGTAGCTTTACATTCGTGACATCACCGGGATCTCAAGTCTGGCACTGCTCCACGGGCCACACATTTAGAATAGAAACTTCGAGACCACTATTTCAAGACAAATGCATGTTCACAAACTACTAAACTGTTCTAACTTCTAAAAATAAAATCTTGAAATGAAATGTTGAAAATGGAAAATATGTCTGATTTCCAAGCTTCTTTGGTATTCAGTGTAACGATTGAGTAGCTGTCTTTATACTTCATGAAAATGACCCACAAACACACATGCTACACAGATATGATATCTTAAAAGGGGTATGCCCTACTAGTGTGGAAAATAGGTTCTGTAAATTGATTAAACACTACAGCACAGTACACTAGTCTTAACAAAGTCTTACTTAATGAAGACATGAATGTCTAGAACAAGTTAAGAGGTAGAGGGCAGAACATGCACAGAATGTATTCCTTCAATTGATCTGAAATCATTACAATCACCATAGAGCCACATAGATTTTACCAGACAATGAGGATGCAACAAAGCTGGAATACGTGAATGGCTCATTCTCTATCTTTTTGTCAGAAGCTGAAATCATGTCTAAGATGGTTGTGACCCAGCCGAGGCCCTTCATCACAAACTCCATATCCAACGAATGGACCTCTGGCATCTGTGAATGCTTCCAAGACCTGCCCCAGTGTAAGTGTACTTCTCAGTTTTTTTTTTAATGCACTTTCACCAAGTATACATATGTTATAGTTAGCGATAAAGAGTGATGCTCGAAGCAGGTTGAAAACGTGCTGATCACTCACAATGATCTGGGTTTAGAAATGCCAGCAGACGGCAGATTGGAGATCAGTGGGTGTAGTGAAGTATTTAGACATTGCTGTGTATCACCGTTCTTGATGCTCCATTACGATTGAATAAAGCAAACCAACGGCAGCAGTTTGTGTCAGATAATACGAGATATCAAATCCCAAAACTGAAGCTCTGAAACATTCTGATTTGTTTGCCAGTTTTTGTTTTAATAAACAGTGAAAAAGTATTTTTGTACACTGGAACTAAATGATAACTAAAACATTCAAGAAAAACTAAAATGAAACTACAATGCCAGGTTAAAAAAAAATGAAAATAAAAATAAAATAAAAATGAATGTAAATCATTTCAGTTTTTAGTTTATTAGGTATAATACTTTAAAGAGAGATAAATACTTTCAAAATTAAAATATATATATTAAAACTGAAACTAAACCTTTGAGAACAACTGAAACTCAATACACTCAAATTAAAAAGTAAAATCAAAATGAAAAGTCAAAACTAAAATTAAACAAAACATAATTGAAAAGTCAAAACTATACAGTAATAACCTTGGAGTGGAACAATAATGTGTGTACACCTTAAAGAGACTATAATGTTCAAAAAGGGTCATTTTGATATAAACATGAGGTTCTCACGATGCTGTGAAACCCTTAGCATTCCCACTGTTCCATACTGTAAGATAAATGTGACTTTTCTTCTTTTTAGGTTGCTTGGCCTTCTGGTGTCTTCCTTGCTTCTACTGTAAGACAGCCCACGAGGCCGGGGAGTGTGTGTGTTTACCTCTGCTGGATGGTTTTGGATGCATCCCTCCTATATCCACAGCCCTCAGGGTGTCAGTACGCCAACGATATGGAATTGAGGTACAGACGCTAATGCTATCCTAACCTTGTGTTGATGAAATGCAACTGCGTCAGCATAGTGTTCACCAGCATAAAAGTCAGTGTTTTATCTGATCTCTGATCAGTCTTAAACCTGTTCAGCCCTTCGTCACAATGTGTATTCACGTTCCTACACAGCGTCATAGCAATTCATGTAGCAAAGGGTGTTACAGTACACTGTCTTCCTTTTGTTCCGGGCCATTTGTTTAGGAAGACTTTGACAATGAGTTATGTCAAAAAATCAGCTATGTTATAGAACATGTTGCTGAAGTGTCATACAAACAAATCTACTCTTTGATTAAAAAATAAATAAATAAATAAAGTATTGTGCAACCCTGTCTCCTAGAAAAGTATGTTCCCATACAACAAAACTGTATTCTCAATTACGATCTGAGGAAAATATAAATATAAATATACCAGCGATTTGACATATTGGCCAAACAGTGGAATTCCAACTTCCGGGTTTGTTACATGATGCCATGCAGCCCCAAAATATTTTTTCCTCCCATAGACTTACATAGGGAAACACACGTCTTTAAATCAGTGAATAGTTTCATTGGAGCGTCATACAATGACTCATTTCACTATTAGAATTTGACCCATTTGGTCCAAAAGTAGCCTCTCTAGTATAGGTACAGCTGTAGTAGAACTTCTTGGGCTTCATGTGCCACTGAGCAACTCTCATAGGAATAAACGGGGCTACGCAACATACGCTGTATCCAGGTCTTATTATACATCCATGGGTTTGGTTTAGAAAAAGTTGGTTTGCAACGTACGTTAAGTTAAAGCTTTAGTGCGTAACTTTTTGATATTAACGAACTTCCGTTACATTCAAGCCGTTGCCAAATGAGTTGATACAAAGCTAATTAAGACTATCAGCTCTCTCTGGATTTCTCAGTATGGCTGTGTTCAGAAGATTGTGGTGTCCGGCGACTTTCCCGCGCAAAAACTCGAGTGAAGATAATGACCTCTTCTGAAGAGTCCAGCATGCTTTTTTTTTAATCCCCCGTGTCCTCCTTGGCTACTAGCAACTGCATGGAGGAGGCGCGTGCGCGATCACGGAAGGCTTGTATCATGTGGATGCGCCGACAGTGTTGTTGTCATTACTTAGAATTCCTCATGGGGGAGACAGAAACTACGCACTCTAGCTTTTATGTATGTTAAGTATGACTTTTTGGTTTCACATGGGACACCAAAAGCGGTCTCCTGGGTCAAAGCCCTGTGTTGGTTTGGCCCATCCATGTATCCCAACCGGACATTGATCAGTAAACATACTAGATCAGAAACATATTATCCAAAATAATAATATCCAAAAATAATATCCAAAACAAATGTGATCCGGGACAAAACCCGTTTCCCTGGAAACTTAATTGAGAATGCAGTGTCCTTGTATGGGAACGTAATTAAAGACTGATTAGTGCTCATGAACCATTGTAAAGCCTTTGTTTTTCTCCTCTTGACAGCTGAATGTCTAACCGCTCTTATCTTAACTGTGTCTTCACAGGGTACAGTTTGCAATGACTGCGTGTATGCCTGCTGCTGCGGGCCCTGCAGCTGGTGTCAAATAGCAAGAGAGATCAAAACAAGGAAGAATCCCATTATATATAGATAAGAACAATATGCTGCCACAGCATCAGCATCATTAACGTCATCGCCACCATCAGCGGTGTCTCTTCATCATTAGCTGTTTGGAATAAGAGGGGATCAGTAGACTGATTTGTGATCTGTTTTAAGCACGTCTGCCTCTAAGGAATGTAGCTGGTAAAAGATCACCACATGAGGGTCATAAATTTTGGGTAAGATAAGATAAGCAGACACTTGGCCTCTATGACTGTTACTGACATTGCACACAGATTTCACACAGAGATCTTAACACTATACAGTGTTATCCCGAATTAGTTGACTTTGCTAGACATTTGCGTGGAAACCAGTTGCCTTAAACCATCTGAGATTTTAAACAAGGTGGAACCTAACAGGTCAAGTTGTATTAACACAGAGTAGTAAGTTGATGCAGTAGACAAATCAAGTTTACATTAGTAGTCGTTAAATTACTTACTTAAATTATTTTTTCTGGAGTCACGTTACCTAAAATCACCATGTTAAGTAAAACATGCAAAGAAATATAAGAAATATAAAACATTAGGCTACATATAATAATAATAATGATAACAATACTACATTTTATTTAAAGGCGCCTTTCTCGGCACTCAAGGACACTGTACAGGGATACATAAGACATATGTCACTACTAAAGAAAAAGTTTGTTCATATATATATATAGTTTTTTTTTTCTTTATGACAGCATAACTTTAACAATAATGTGTTTTAAGTTATTACTTCCAAAACAACAAAACTAAACAATCAATATAAATCACTGACATCTTTCAATGTAACGTGTTGCATGCATAGCTTCACTGAGTAGACTGAATTACTATTTTCCAATCTACAATATACTGCCCCAATATATATTGTCCCCACCCAGGTCTCAGTCATGGTGCAACAATAAATGTAAATAAACCAGAACAGTAAATCAACCATACTCAACTTAAACCCAGATAACACAAATGCACATCCAAAACATTAACAGAACATTATTAAAACGCACTTTGACTAGGACAGAACACGTTTATTTTTTTCCTTCCCATGAGCATTTGCACAGCTTCAGCGCAGAACAGTTCAAACGACCCCGCCCCTCCCATACAGAAACGTAACGTCCTTAGTTATCTCTGCTTAACATGATCTGTGCACTTCATAACTTATGCTGATTATTACAAACAACGAATGTGGTTTAGAAATGAATGTTTTTTTTTGGATAATGGATTGCTTGTTCACATGTATTGCTCGTTATTATTTTAATGCATGTATGTATGTTTGTATATGGGCTGATTTTCAGTTGTTATATTAAAAGCCAAAGAGGTAGAAACAAAGTGTTGACTTCCATTTACCACTTACATCAGGTCACAACTTTTAACGTGTACAATACTTTAGTCAATGACCAAATACCTGCCGGTTACATTGTAAGTTGTGGCCCACTGTAGATGCATTTGTGATCAAATATTCACAATTTTTATCACCCATTCTTCATATTTATGTTTCTGAATTCTTCAGCATGTTCGAGTATTTTGCATGACATGAACAGTGCAATGAAACTCAAAGCCTTTTTAAAAATGAATGAATGACTACATGCAAATCTCACACGGTTAATCATGCCTTGATGGGTTAAATACCAGCTTTTGCTCCATGTGATCAAACATGAGGTAAATGGTTATCAAATTAAAGTTGTAATTTCAAAAGGTAAACATTGACAAATTCAAAACGATAATCTTCTAGATGACGATGGATGATTGGACAGTAAGCATTCTGTTTTGATTACAATTTTTCTCAATCGCTTTGGCATAATCGTTGAATGACTTTTAAACTTCGTCAAACTATTTGACCATTTATATGAACATTAGGTCAGTTGTGCACATCACTGTAGTCATTTATAGTTTCTTTGGCACAAAATGCACTGAGTAAGACTTGCAGATCAAAATTGTATGCATTTATTTGCTATTACTCTCTAGAGTATTACTCTCAAATGCAATTATACACGTCCATTGTGTAAATCCCTACATGCAAAATAGAGCAACCAACAATCACAATAACCTGTCACACATATATTAAATAAATAATAGTTATGTTGTATTGCTGTAACATTTTCAGATGACTAGACTTATATATTTTATATGGGGAACAATACAATTTCCTTACACTTTAGAGCAACCAAACGCAAACAGGTGACAGGTGAGAATGTCATAGCAGATTGTTGTGCGTCATGCCAAAAGATTTCCCCTCATTGCATTGCAAGGCAGGATATCAGGTGTAATGTCGATAAAATCTTAGTCCAGATTTCTTAGTCAGATCTTAGTCCAGATAGCTAAAATGGCGCCGTCCAATGGCTACATGGTGCTGCTCTGTCTGTTGATATGTTTGTTAGTTTGTTAACAGTTCCTTTATTTCTGTACAACCTTCCTTTGTGTAGTTGTGCTTTGCCTGTGTGTACATACTGTACATTGAGCAAGTATAGTGTGTGCCATGGCTGACATCAATACTATGCAGCTGCCTAAATATACAATGCTAGCAGCTGGACCAAATGACCTAGTGAGTAACTATCACCCTTTTAGAGTATGCTGTCATTTGACAAGGTGTCTTTGCATTTCGACTGTCTTGGTCTAAGCAATGATAAAGGGACCTTTTGTTTTGATGGCACTGCTTATGCTAAATGCACCACGTGGTGTGAGGATTGTACGTAGCCTTTTGACAATTGTAATTTTGTTTCAGTAAATGTGCCAGAGCGATTGAGGAAAACTGTATTAGTAATAGTACATGCTAGGTATGTGAGTAACTGGTGCAAACACTGTCACGGGGATTGAAGCGAGCCATATCACGACGCAGAACAATTGAAGGAAGGAAAGGTTTTGAACCATGTGAGCGAGTTCAGCTTTTTTGGCTTAACGTCAACTTTTGCAAAGGTGCAATACATGTACAAAGATTCCCATGAGAAACGAAGCATAATACGTGTTTTCATTCTCAGGCCTTCCTTATTTAACCAATCACCATGGCGATGTATGTCTTTATCAGCAACCAGCAGCCTCAGTCCAGTCTGCGACTCTGAGCACTGCCTAGTCCTGTCTGGTTTTTAAATGTATGCAAGCCTCCGTAGCACAGCAGGTTTCCATTACTCCTCATGTGTGTTTGCCTTCCACTGGTATGTGCAAATATTGTCAAAAACCCACTTTCCACCTGGTATTAAAATCCCATCTGGGTGATTGGATCACGAGTGGACAGCTCTAAGTAGAGCTTAAAAAACTCCAAGGACGCATTGAGGACGCATTATGATCTGAGCTTAAAAACCACATTCGGAGATGGTCCGAGCCACAGATGGCCACATTCTTACAGCAGTGAGAACGGTTATGTGTCCTGTGTCCACAATAAAGACTGTGTCTGTGTTTCTGTTCTGGTGGTGCCGCCGGTATACGGTAACTTTTTTTTAAAACGTCCTGAATTCACAAATATGTCGGATATTAATACAAAACTTGTAGAGCTACACACAGCTGTCTGGAGTAAGCCGGCAAACTGAGTGGTCAGCAGCGGCTGTAGACCGGTTTCGTTTCCTATAAATTCTTCCCAATAAAAGTCTCCTGTTATTAGGCTGGTGGGTCTTCAGCAGCGTTAACGTAACACAACTCCTATAAGCGAGCATGAAAAGTATAATAAGGCAGTTATAATATAAACTTTAAACCACAGAGATTCAGTTAGAAGCTACAAACTGAGAGCTGAACACACAGGGACTTTGAAAAACATCTTCCTCTCCTGCACAGGTCCCACC
The DNA here is from genome assembly GCF_004354835.1 of Perca flavescens. Taxonomy (NCBI): domain Eukaryota; kingdom Metazoa; phylum Chordata; class Actinopteri; order Perciformes; family Percidae; genus Perca; species Perca flavescens. Next base: position 25,945,026 of record NC_041349.1, read on the forward strand.
ACCTGACAGTAGGCCTCCTTATGTCGGCACACAGACAGACTGTGGGCAGAGCTTTTATCATTTCTCACTTGATTTATGTGAGAGGAAACAACTGACATTATAAAAACACGCAGCCAGCCTATATGCAAACGATAATGATGTACATGTTTATTTGCATATCGAGCAGGGAAGTCACAAGCGGTGACTCTGGACGCATTTGGAGACGCCAATTGGGAACATGCGTACTTTAGGCTGTCCACACTGATTTTAATACCAGGTGGAAACAGGGCAAAAGTGACATTTAAATCTGGACAAAAAAGTCCTCAGTCTTACTTGTAACTAGGGCTGCAAAACGTTAAAAAGCCCCATTATTCTTTTTTGTATTTCCCTCACATTTTAGTGTGTAATGTAGTTTTTAGTGTATGTAATAGATGTATAAAGTAAAAACAGAAAAACACACATTTCACTCCAAATGGAGCTTTCTCTCCCACAGACTGCACTTTTTCTCAACAGCCTGAATTGCCTTGCCCACATTCCTGTTTGGAATTCCTCAATAAGTGATGTCACTGATTGAGAATGCCAGCCCGGTTTTTCATACGTGCTGCCCATAGGTGTTTCCTGACGAGGCACAGCACACCCAGCGGCTTGCTTGAATGCAATCAGAGCAGACTGGGCTTTTTTCGGGAAGTGTTTCAGGCAAAGGAGCTGCAGCAATGGGAAGTATGAGTATGGAAGCATGTAAACCTATTCTGGTATACCCTAAGAGTACAAATATGATGCTGGGTCAAATCTGAGTCAAATGCATCTTTTGACTTTGTATTTCTGTCGTGATCACATGCCACTATTAGTCATAATTTGCTCCAAAATGTCCATACGGGAGGCGCTGATTGCATACACACACATTGCACATCCAACTGGAATGGTCGAGACTGGAGACTCGATATCTGAGAAAGGGGGCTAAGAGCTAGGCAAGTCTGAGATAAAATAATAATAATAATAATAATAATAATAATAATAATAATAATAATAATAATAATAAAAAAGAAAGCTGTGCACAACCATTAAATGGTGATAAATATGACATATAGTATATGTCATATACAAACAACTTGTTCTGCAGCAGTGCATTATCAGGTCAGCATTTCTTTTTAATCTTTTATATCAGGGGTGGCGAACGTGTGGCTCTTGAGCCGTATGCGGCTCTTTGCCTGCTCCTTTGAGGCTCTTACTGTGTACTGTGTTATTGGTGGATTTTTTTTTTTTTTTTTACTTTTTGAAACATTTCAGATAATTAAAAAAAAAAGCATTTGAATGCATCCGCCAATACATTTGCCAATTATTTTAAAATAAAAAATAATGCAGCGGAGTGTTTTTATGGACAGATTCTGCAACCTGAGGAAAAACAGCTTCCTGATTAACCCTTTTACTGCTGAATCAGATTGTGTGAAAACCCCTCTAGTGACAAGTGAGTGAAAGAGTCGCTTAGAGTGGCCACAACTGAGTACAACCAGACCTAAAAAGGATTGTGAATAACAAAGACTGTCAGGTTTCACACTGAGTCAATCTAAGAAAGAAAAAAAAAATGTATTATGAATGTCATTAGATCTGGAAGTCACTGTTGCTGTTGTAATGTGGACGTGCATGTGTTGTGTGGCTTTTTGCTATGGTGCGTGTTTTTTTGTGGCTCTTTATGCTAAACTGGTTGGCCACCCCTGTTTTATATGTACATGTAAAGTCTCAATTTAAAACTGGTGTAGATCCCAGGTGGGTCGGGGGGGGAGGGGGTCAGGAGCCCCGCCATCTAATGGTTGTCCCCCTATCTGTGTAAGTAGTAAAACAACACAACCCCCCAAAAAAAGAAACATTTTGAGTCCCCCCCTCCCTTGCCTCACAGTGGTTTGGTCCACTGCCTGCTGACTGCGCTAGACTAACGGTCACAGTCACAACGGGTAGTGACAGGAATGTAGTAAGTAGGCGGTTGAAGGCTGTTTTATTCACATTAAACACATCAGATGACATTTTTGCTGAGTAATTAATTAATTAGTCATGACAAAAAAGTTCGCTATGTTAGTGTAATAGCCTATAATGTAACGTTACCTATGTTGGATAGAAATGCACCCACTACAACTAACGTTACCATGGCGATAAGCCTAACGTTATGTGTGTGAACTGATGTTAGGGTTAATATTGAAGATCTACAGATGTGTTTAGCTCAATATGAAGTTAAGTGGCTGATCAGTTAAATTTATCCTCTGTCCCAGACGAAACTTAATATTTATGTGCAGGACGCAAGATCATTTTATAAATAATATTCGCGTGGTGAACCTATGAAACTATAACTCATATTTAGACATCTGACGTTAAAGATTTGTGTTGTTGTTGTTGCCCAGATTAAAACGGCAGAAAAATACAAAAACATAAGATCCTTTTTCAGTACAGCAAAACGCCAAGTAAGTACAATATGCCTCCTATTAAGACAATTTGGTAACATCTTTATAAGAATGGGTGCTTATGGAAATACTAACGTCACTATGTCACAGGTAATAAGGAGACAGAAAGAAGTGAGGGACAGGGAGACCAGGGACAGTCAGGTGTAGAGTCTCAGGTAAGTGTGTTGAGCCTAGGTCATATTTTTGGAGGTGTGTGGCTGTCAGGGTGAGCAGATGGCGACATTACATACCCCACTATGGCCAACCGTGGTAAAGTTGGTTTTATATTGGACATGCGGCTTGCAATTTTGACCTATTCATGTCAAAATACTTCTGATGAACTCAGCTAATTCCCCTACACATAACACAAGGCTTCTTTTTTTTTTAAAAAACATCCTTTAATTTTTTTAATATTTTTTAATGTAAAAAACATGCTATACATCTATTATGTGGCTTGACCTTTTGACCTATTCATGTCAAACCACTTTTGGTGAACTCCGCTAACTCCCCTACACATAACACAAAGCTTCTTTTTTCAAAAAATACATCCTTTAATTTTTTTAATATTTATTTATGTAAAAAAAATGCTATAAATCTAGCCGCATAATAGATTTATAGCATTTGTTTACATAAAAAATATTAAAAAAATTAAAGGATGGGTTTTTTTGAAAAAAAGAAGCTTTGTGCAATGTGTAGGGGGGTTAGCGGAGTTCATCAGAGGTATTTTGACATTAATAGGTCAAAAGGTCAGGCCGCATAATAGATTTATAGCATTTCTTTATATTAAAAAATATTTTCAAAAATTAAAGGATGGGTTTTTTGAAAAAAAGAAGCTTTGTGTTATGTGTAGGGGAGTTAGCTGAGTTCATCAGAAGTATTTTGACATGAATAGGTCAAAATGGCAAGCCGCATAATAGATTTTTTGAATGTGTCGAATATCCAATGTCCAATATAAAACCAACTTTACCATGGTCTATGGCCACCCCAAGACCCGCCCTTCAATAGCATTTATTGGCTAGGCGTCCATGAGAATGTAATGTATCCCCATTTGTACAGGTCCTATCCCCTGGCCAATCGGCTATCCTAACCTTAACCACTCTTGGTGAAATGCCTAACCCCAACCAATCGAGCTGCTTCGTAGGACGGGTCTTGGCGTGGCCATAGTGGGGTTCGTCATTTTGCGAGCAGATGAGCTTTACCAGTGGCTCACTAATTTACATTACGATCAGCTAATTTAACAAGTGTACAAAAGCATTGCATTTCTTTTATATGGGGACTCTTTTTTCAAAATAAGTCCATTAGGCCTATGTTTTAAGGTATTTTTGTGGCTTGATTGTAAACAACTTAAATATAAATACATGGTTTTAAAGAAGAATATTTTGGTCAATTTAGTCAGCTTTTTTATTGAATCAAGAGAAACACTGAAAAGAAGGATAATGGTACAGTCTCCATGCTACACCAATAACAAGTATAATTGTGGCTGTATTATTTGTGTCCCCTTTCAAAAATTGCTCTTCAGAAATTTTATGTTTATTGTCCCCCACACACACACACTTTTAGATCAGATTTACGCCCATTATTTAAAATGTTCTAATCTAACCTATTTTGAACCTTCCCACGACAAAGGACCTGTACTGTTACTGTTACTGCCTGACTCAGATAAGACCTGTTGGCATTGCAAACACATTGTTCCAGGTCGCCTACTGGGGCTTCCTTTGCTTTGACTGCAACATGGCCTCGGAGTTTGGAGCGTGTTTCTGTTTCCCCCTGCTGGATATGCTGTGGACCAACCGTCACATGGTGTTTAACCAATCATGCACTCCACCCATTTCCATTTCCATAAGGGTGCAAATACATCTGGGCCCAAATGTACAGTACAAATCTGGAAAATCAGACCTAACTAGCCTAGAATTCTTATATGGATGCATATTTGAGTCGACTTCTGTCTTGATGATGGAAAAGAACAGGAGGTTTAAATTGTTTTAGACGGCATATAATGTACAGTACATGCCTGTGTAAATACATGATGCAATTTTTGCAATACATGTCACTTTACCTGCATAAAATCAGTCTTTGGAATGTGTTGAATCAGCGTCAAAGCTATATAATTAATTGGATTTTATGTTACCCTGATATTTTTTCAAATGAAATATTCTACCGCTTGCTGGGAGGACATGCAGGAAGTTTCAGAAATAGCACTTATGTCCTGTTCTAAGGTGGGACAATTTTTTTGCTCTTAATCAAAATGTAAAAATAAATGATGGGTCCCTAAACTGACTTCCTATACAGTTTAACTGGCTATTTGTTTATGCTGTTCTAAATACAACTGGGCTCCTGTTTATCAAACTCAAAAGGATTTTTTTAACTGAAGTAAACAAAGCTTTACTTTAACAATAGCCGCTTTCCGACCGGAGGGATTTTTGCAGTTCCTAGAACATAAAATTCCCAGAACCTTTTTTTTCTCGTGTTCCGACTGGACCAATTTGGAGATTTTTAAGTTCCTCTGGCCGCAGTTCCTGTATCTCTTTCAGCTCCTACTTCAGGGAAGGGTCTTATCGCTGTTCCGTTTTCAGCATAGGGACCTAGGTCAACAAGGGTCGGGTTTCCTGTACAGACAGATCAACAACGGGACAATTTTAACAGTTTTCGGCATCTTATTCATCACTAAATTCACTTCTGACAACGTTTTAGGCAAGACATGAACTGTTTAGCTTTCGAATAAAGGCAGTCTTGCGAAAATTGATGCAGAATTAACAATTTGCTTCAAAGTTTTCAGAGTTGAGAAGCTCCTTGAAGTGAGGCGACAGCCAGCAGGCACCTGCCCCGGCCGCAGTGGCATTACGAGCCAACACCGGGCCCCTATGCACGGCCCCCCTTCTACAACACGTGATGACGGCGCAATATCCACGAGTAGGCTACCATGAATAGGACAGGATAGGATCATAGAGACACAGCATATAAGAGATGAGATGATGTTTGTGAACTGAACAGTACGGCAATCATGCTAATGAATACAATCACCTTTTCAGCAGATGTCTTATTTACAACACGATGGAGCAAGCAAAGCCGTTTTGTGTTCATGTGCGGGCGGGATTTATTCAGTTTGATAAATCCCATGGTAAATCGGCTGGTTTGCTAAACAGGGAGGGACTATAAATCCTGTCTGTTTTCTGTATTTCAAGACCGAATTGCTCCACAATATGAATACAGATTGATCACTTATGTTGTTGTCTAATCACAATATTACACTTGAGGAGGCCTACACTTCGAAATTAAACCCTCTCATGTAATATGGCTTAAACAAACGTCAACGTTATACGCTGATGCAGTTTTAAATGTTTTATTACCACGAGTTTACAGACACGTCTCTGCTGATTCTCACCTTTGCACACTGTTCTGAGATTGAACGTGTCCCGGCTCTCTCTCTCTCTCTGATGCGGGTTTGTGTGCTTTTCTTTTTGCATCGTTTCTTATTCGCAGCGCGTTTGTGTATTTGGTTGTGTTGTGTGTATTTGCAGCGCGTTTGCTGAAGGCTGCTGAATGTGTTGTCAAATTAATGAAGTTGTTTTCTTAATTTGCTTGTGTTTTGTCTATTTGCATGTGTTTTCTTAAGGTGCAGGGCGTTTTCCCCTGTCGGCCACCGTATCTATTGGCTATAACCGCACTATGCAAGTTTGCGAGATCGGGTAGCGGATCTGTAGCCTGGCTCCGCCCTCCTACTTACTTCCGCTCAATTTTAATTTCCCTTCAGTACTACGTCTGGGTTCGGGGGAATAGTCTTGGGTTTTCTCCAGCCAAATTTTTGCCGGTCCAATCAGCGAACAGAGGGAGTGGCTGAGAACGATGACGTTGAGGCCGTGCGCTAGGGTTGTAGTTCCGTAATGGCGGCGGAGAAAGATGCGACCGAAGCCCTTCGGTCCGTTGTGGCAACGCTGCCGAAAATATCCAGAAGTTAAAGCCTGAGCAAGAGCAATCTTTGCCGAGTTGTCTTGGTGGCCATGATGTTGTGGCCCTCCTCCTCACGGGGTTCGGGAAAAGTTTGATTTTCCAGCTCGCTCCATTAGTGGAGAGGTAGGCTAAGGCTAACGCTAGTGATGCTAATGCTAAATATAAGCCTTGTCGGTCTCCCCTCTTGTTGCACATGCGCAAACGTTAGCGATTGGTTATGGCAGGTCCAATAGTTTTAAACTTCAACAGAGTACCCGCCTTCAAGGAAGTTAACACTTGTCAATGGAGAGTGGCCAGACTCTCTGTACAAATAAAAATGTACGAGAGTCCGGTAGGACCAGGCTAGCAGATTTGTAGTTCGAATGAGACATAATGGACACAATTCCGCTTCCAACCTGTAGGGGGACCGAAGAGGAAAAGTGCTTTGGTGTTGCTTTAAGATTGCTCTTTCGAGGATTCTTGAATGTAATTATTGTCGTAAACTCTGTGGGGTTTGCGGTTATCTTGACCTGACTGTTGTTCCCTGGCTCAGGTTTATATAACTCTACAGAGGCAGAGGAGAGGAGGGGAAGGCTGCAGCTAACTGATATGACTGTTGAATACTGACCAGTGCTGTTATTGTAATCACCAATGCGCACTTTTTTTTCTCCCTCTGCTGTGTGACCTTCTGCTGCTTCCTCCTTACCTCGTTCCCTGCCACTCCTGTCTCACACACTCTGGCTGTGTCCCATTTTGGCATTTACCCAAGTTCTCCTTAACGTTCCCTCGCCAATCCGATTGTCAAGTCTGTGCATTGAACTTGTCTGAGTTCTCAAAGAGGAATCTACAAGAAACGTAAAGTGTCATCCAAAGATGTGAAATGAGCTGCAATTTGGAGCTCTTTTTGAGTAACTTTGCATTGAGGATACAATATACTACTTTGGCAAAACAAATATATATATATATATATATATATATATATATATATATATATATATATATATATATATATATATGGCTGTTGGGACCACAGCTGCTATTAATGATGTGATCAATTAAAAACCTCTCAGAGGTTACTGCTATACTTCAAGAAAGAGTCACATGCTTGTTATTGTGTCCTATTCTTTACTTTTCTTAAAGCAACACCAAAAATTCTTTTGTACCTTAAAATGTTTCCAAAATCGTTCCAGTGGCTCATCAACTCGTAACGGCACTTCTGCATTCGCTTTGCGGCCCTCTAACTACGGTGGCCGACAGGGGCAAACGCCCTGCAACTGAGGAAAACACATGCAAATAGACAAAAACACAACCAAATTAAGAAAACATCTTCATTAATTTGACAACACGTGCAGCATTCAGCAAACGCGCTGCAAATACACACAACACAACCAAATACACAAACGTGCTGCGAATAAATTAGAGTCGGGTATGGCTGCATAGTAAAAATGTAGCCGTCTCATGCCCTCCCGTCCATAGACTGTATATTAAATTCATATTATTATTATTATTAATAACATAATATATTATTAATATAAAGTCTACGCTCCCGTCTCATGCCCTCCCGGCTGGTGCAGTCCCCTAGCTTTGACTTTTCAAAATAAAAGCTTGCGTCTGATCCGCTCTTCTTCCTTTGCCGTTTTGGATGTTTGTGAACTGAACAGTACGGCAATCATGCTAATGAATACAATCACATTTTCAGCAGATGTCTTATTTACAACACGATGGAGCAAGCAAAGCAGTTTTGTGTTCATGTGCGGGCGGGATTTATTCAGTTTGATTGACCGAATTGACAACACAAATGGCAAAACAAATATATATATATATATATATATATATATATATATATATATATATATATATATATATATATATATATATATATATATATATATATATATATATATATATATATATATATATATATATATATATACATATATATATATATATATATATATATATATATATATATATATATATATATATATATATATATATATATATATAGAGTGGTATGGTGAAGACAAATACATTCAAATGACAAATTCTAAATGTTTGATAACTCAAATTTCAGTCCATTAATATGCACTCTACCTTACTTTTGTATGCTTTTACCATTGACCTTTACTCTTAAAGGTGCTCTAAGTGATGTGACGCGTTTTTTAGGCTACAACATTTTTTGTCACATACAGCAAACATCTCCTCCCTATCTGCTAGAAGCCTGTCCCCTGAACACACTGTAAAAACCGACAAGAAGGAGCTGGTTGAGTCATGAATATGCATTGTGGAAGTAGCCTACGTGCTAACGCTGCTGCAGTGATGGCTCAACCAGCTCCTTCTTGTCGGTTATTGGCTGGAACACTGTTTGTTATTTTTGGTGGTGCAGGTTGGTACAGTTTGTTTTTGTTGCCGTTTCTGGAGCCTGGGCTGCCTACAGAGACCGCGTTTTTTTACAGTGTGTTCAGGGGACAGGCAGCTAGCGGATAGTGAGGAGATGTTTGCTGTATGTGACGAAAAATGTTGTAGCCTAAAAAAAACGTCACATCACTTAGAGCACCTTTAAATACAGCACAGACCGTTGGGAGTAGGTATTTAACCCACATACTGGACTTTGACGTGGTAGAAACGGGCCTCTGTGTGTAAAAGTTACGCTGTATGGAAACACAGATCTTGGCTCACTCTAATTGTTTCTCCATGTTGTTTCTCCCAGGGAATGTCCAGCATGATGATCCCTATATTCCTGACAGGGCTCTGCTTCCTGTTGCTCGGGCCCACTTGTTGCAGTGGCAGCAGGATCCTAGTAGTGCCCTTTGATGGCAGCCACTGGATCAATATGGAGGTGATCCTCCGAGAGCTGCACTCCAGAGGCCACATCATGACTGTGCTACGCGCTGACAAGAGCTGGTACATCCCTAGTAACTCTTCCATTTTTACTTCAATTGATGTGACCATGCTGGAGGATAAGGCGGCGGACATCAACTTATACAATAAAATACTACTAGATGTTATGGAATGCCGCAGGTTGCCGACGTTTATACGGACCTTCTATCAGCAGTACTTAATCACATCCATGTTGGCAAAGGGCCATGAGGTCATGGCCAGATCAGTTGCTACAATGTTAGACGACCCTGTTTTTATGAAAGAAATGCAAGACTCTATGTTTGACTTAATATTAACGGATCCTGCTCTGCCTATAGGTGTTGTTTTGGGTAGTTACCTCAAGCTGCCAATGGTTTTCAATGTGCGCTGGATTAATAGTGGAGAGGGCCATTTGACCATAGCTCCCTCTCCAGTCTCCTATGTTCCCGTATCAGGAAGTGAACTTACCGATCAGATGGATTTTCTGGAAAGAACCAAGAATATGTTACATTTTATCTATAGTTTGGTTGCACAGCACGTTTTCATTAACCCTGCCTACTCAGATGTGTTCCAGCGGTATTTCCCTCCTGGAACTGACTTGCTGTCTTTGCAGCTTGCAGCTGATATCTGGCTGGTGAGGACGGATTTTGTCTTTGAGTTCCCTCGGCCCACCATGCCCAACGTGGTCTACATAGGGGGGTTCCAGTGCAAAAAGGCTGATCCTCTTCCTGTTGAGCTGGAGGCCTTCATGCAGAGCTCTGGAGAGCATGGGGTTGTGGTCATGTCTTTGGGGTCTCTGGTGTCAGCCCTGCCTCGTCAGACTACAGAGGCCATTGCTGCTGCTTTTGCTCAGCTACCTCAAAAGGTGTTGTGGAGGTTTGTGGGTGAAAAGCCTTCATCCTTGGGGAACAACACCCTTCTGGTTAAATGGCTCCCTCAGAAAGACCTCCTGGGACACCCCAAGACCCGTGCCTTTGTAGCCCACGGAGGCACCAACGGCTTGTATGAGGCCATTTACCATGGCGTTCCCGTTCTGGGCCTGCCACTCCTCTTTGACCAGTTTGACAACCTACTTCGGCTAAAGGTACGTGGGGCAGCTCGGGTAATGGAGGCCAACTCACTCACCCAAGAAGACTTCCTGGAGGCTGTAAAGGAAATCCTGGAGACTCCCTCATACCGTAACAACATACAGCGTCTCTCACAGTTACACCATGATCAGCCAATGTCTCCTATGGCCACCGCCATCTTTTGGATTGAGTACGTTATCCGGAACAAAGGAGCGGCCCATTTGCAATCAGCAGGTTTTAGTCTGCCTTGGTACTCCTACTTCTGCCTGGATGTGGCTGTTTTAATTATGGCCCTCATTGGAGCCTTTGTCTGGGCTTCAGTCTTAGCCTGTAAGGTTCTCTGCTGCCGAAGTTCTCGGAGAAAGAGCAAAGCTGAGTAACTAATTCAAACTTATTACTTATACTTAATGCCTGCTGTAAGGGAAATTATACTGCACAATTAAAAACATTGTCATGTTTGGACATATGTTTATTATATGTAATATTTATTACAGATGTGCTAAACTGCACTGCATGTATAATCAGGTAGTATTTTTTCTTTGTTAATCATAAATCTTTTCCATGTATCCTTTACTCTACTGAACCTTAGCCTGATTGTTTTTGAGAGACATGCATGTCCAAGAACGGTTTGTCATATAACATAGTGTCCTCTAAGGGGCCCCTAAGGGAAGTTTTTTTTTCTTGTGGACGATGATCTTTTGAGAGAACCTAACTGAGTGTTCCTTGGTTAGTTAGTAACCAACAGAAAGGTCAACACAGATAAGAACCAGTCTTGGCCAAAGGGAGTGTGAACAAATAAGGAAACTAGAGGTACCACTCCAAGGTACAAATGATGTGAAAAGTTTGGAAACGTGGGGGGGGGGGGGAGGTACACGGACGCCAAGTACTGATCTTTTATTATATAAATCAATATTTTATTATGTAAATTGAACATGAGAATTTAACTTCTAACCCTTAACCCATAATATCGTATCGTGTGGCCTCTGGTGATTCTTACCCCAAATTTCTGCATCTAATTCTAAACTTTTGAATCAATCTCAGAACCCATCGATCTGATGACAATTTAGCCTCTGGGTGCAACAGCCAATATTTAGGGGGTTACGGTGTAGCCAGTGGATGTCTGGGCCAAAACTTCCTCTTCTCATCACCATACTATAGTCACATATTTTTATGAACTAGTGTCATGGTGATGATGCTCTATCTTCTGCAGCAGTAATAATAATACACTTAGGGTTAGGGTTAGAGCACCTTTCAGAACACATTTAAAACACAAATATAATAAAATAAAATAAACGCCTAAAATACATGAAGGGCAAAATAAAAATAAATAAACAAGAAAAAAAAACTATGAAATAAACAGGCAGCTCAGATAAAATCAGGATATGCTCTCTAATAAAGTACATTTTTAGAAGCGATTTTAAAAAAAAGACACTAACTTAGACTCATTTCCTTGTCATTCCAGAGCCTCAGGCTCTGACTGCAAAAGCTCTTCCCCTGTTTAGTTTTCAGCCTGGACTCCAGAAGAGACAGAAGACCTCAAAGTACGCGAAGGTTCATAAGGGATTAAAATGTCTGAAATCAAATGTGGATCCAGCTCATGAAGAGCCGTAAAGGTCCAGTGTGTAATGTGTTTAGTTGTTCATTATCAAAATCTGTGTTGCCTGTTCACAAACTTGTCCTTTTTCATGAATATTTACCACCACCATCAAGTCCAAGTATTCCTTTTGGCTTAAAGGGGTGATAGAACGATTATATAGGGTATTTCAAACTGTTCCTTATGGTCTCCTAATAGGGTATATAACATTGGTTGGGCTGAAAATGGCCTGGTTGATATTTTATTGGCCCTTATGCATCCCTGTGTTTTGGCCCTATTTGTAACAAGAGCTTTTCTTCCAAATATGGTATGGTCATGAATATTTAGATGAGCTGCGCGCTGATTGGTTGAGCGAATCCCCATACAGACACATTAAGAGACGTGCGCTGATTGGTTGAGCGAATCCCCCATACACACACATTAGAGACGCGCGCTGATTGGTTGAGCGAATCCCCCATACACACACATTAGAGAAGCGACAGAATCTCATATTCCAGACACTGCAATGTTTCATTACCATATTCACTTCTGAGACTTTTTTATGCCAGAAATCAACTATATAAAGCTCAAATATGGGCCGTTTTACGAAAATTGATGGCTAATTGCAAATTTGGTAAGACGTGTCGGACTTTAGGAGCTCCACACAGTCTGACGAGAAAGCGGCAGCCTGCTGGGTTGCATACCCAGGGCAAAGTCACCCTTTGTGGATTAGCTACTGCACTACCGGGGCTCCGCGGCCCGCTGCCGGTATAACTATAATATATTTACAGTTTGAATTTCGTCATGCCACTTATACAATATCTACCTAAAAGTCTTTTAAAGCTAACAATGGTGTCCGATTTCAATTTTATAATTTTTTGTAAATTTCAGAGGAATTCTAAGAAGAAGCTAGCCAGCTCTCATTGATAGAGCTAGCTCTATCCAGCCGCAGGCTCTATCAATGAGACTCGCGGACAAGAGTCGTTTATTTCACCGGTCGTTTGTTTAAATAACTCAACACATAATAATTACACACATTATAAGATTAACTGGAACCTGTGGTAAGAGATTGCTGGCGTAACTAGCTCGCTGACCGCACTCTCACCCACACACACGGGCCATTTAGCAGGAAGAGGGGAGCTGCAGGCCCTGGAGCTCTGTCCAGGCAGCGTTTGTTAGTCCATTAACCGACAAAACGGTGACTTTGCGCGGGTATGGAGTGCCGTGGGCTGCCAGCCATGTCGGAGCTCAATCGAGCTCACAGCAGGCCGAGGTCTGTGAAGGAAGGCAGGCCAGGCGGCGAGGCAGCTACACAGGCAGCACCGGCCGCTGAACTCCGACACACAGTCAGCCAAAATTTGCAATTAGACATACATTTTCGTAAAACGGCCCATATTTGACCTCTACATAGTTGATTTCTCGCATAAAAAAGTCTCAGAAGTGAATTTAATGGTAAAATAGCAGATGAACAATGTATACAATTTCTGAAATCTGCCCAACCTAGAGTCAGAAGACTAGCTGATCTCAGGTCAGTTGTGTAGCCTATGTAAATGTTGGGGCGTGACAAAGAGAGAGACTAGAGCAAAATGAGGAGGAGCTGCCGAGTTGACGTCAACTAGGCGGCTTGTTGAGATTTGCCCGTTTTCAGAGGCAGTTTCAAATTGTGAGATTTGCAGAGAAAAGAGATGTCAGTGGGATTTAGAGGTTCAATGTATGTCCTAGTTACCCACTAAACTATTCAACTATGACAAGATAAAATCGGTTTTGCATTCTATCACCCCTTTAAAAGGTCCCATGACATGGTGCTCTTTGGGTGCTTTTATATAGACCTTAGTGGTCCCTTAATACTGTATCTGAAGTCTCTTTTATATAGACCTTAGTGGTCCCTTAATACTGTATCTGAAGTCTCTTTTATATAGACCTTAGTGGTCCCTTAATACTGTATCTGAAGTCTCTTTTATATAGGCCTTAGTGGTCCCCTAATACTGTATCTGAAGTCTCTTTTATATAGGCCTTAGTGGTCCCCTAATACTGTATCTGAAGTCTCTTTTATATAGACCTTAGTGGTCCCCTAATACTGTATCTGAAGTCTCTTTTATATAGACCTTAGTGGTCCCCTAATACTGTATCTGAAGTCTCTTTTATATAGACCTTAGTGGTCCCCTAATACTGTATCTGAAGTCTCTTTTATATAGGCCTTAGTGGTCCCCTAATACTGTATCTGAAGTCTCTTTCCCGAAATTCAGCCTTGGGGCAGAATTACAGACACTATAGGCAGTCCCACAATGAGCTTTCCTTAGTATGTGCCATTTCTGTGTCTGTAGCTATTGAGGAGGAGAGGAGGGGGGGGGGTTACATGGCTACTGTTGGGAGTAGCCATGTAACCCACATACTGGACTTTGACCTGGTAGAAACGGGCCTCTGTGTGTAAAAATTACACTGAAACAGATCTTGGCTCACTTAGGATCTGGAGATCAAACCATATGTCTGGATTTTGATACAAGACCAGGTGAGGCATTTGACTAACTTTTAATTGAACAATCTAACAAATGACATACATATGAGCTATACCTTAAAGTAACTGGGTTTTACAACTCTAATTGTTTCTCCATGTTGTTTCTCCCAGGGAATGTCCAGCATGATGATCCCTATATTCCTGACAGGGCTCTGCTTCCTGTTGCTCGGGCCCACTTGTTGCAGTGGCAGCAGGATCCTAGTAGTGCCCGTTGATGGCAGCCACTGGATCAATATGGAGGTGATCCTCCGAGAGCTGCACTCCAGAGGCCACATTATGACCGTGCTACGCTCTGAGAAGAGTTGGTACATCCCTAGTAACTCTTCCATTTTTACTTCTATTAATGTGACCATGCTGGAGGATGAGGCGGTGGACATTAACTTTTACAATAAAATGCTACTAGATGTTATGGAACGCCGCAGGTTGCCGACGTTTATACGCACCTTCTATCAACAGTACTTACTCACATACATGTTGGCAAAGGGCCATGAGGTCATGGCCAGATCAGTTGCTACAATGTTAGATGACCCTGTTTTTATGAAAAAAATGCAAGACTCTAAGTTTGACTTAATATTAACGGATCCTGCTCTGCCTATAGGTGTTGTTTTGGGTAGTTACCTCAAGTTGCCAATGGTTTTCAATGTGCGCTGGATTAATAGTGGAGAGGGCCATTTGACCATAGCTCCCTCTCCAGTCTCCTATGTTCCCGTGTCAGGAAGTGAACTTTACGATCAGATGGATTTTCTGGAAAGAACCAAGAATATGTTACATTCTATCTATAGTTTGGTTGAGCAGCACTTTTTCATTAACCCTGCCTACTCAGATGTGTTCCAGCGGTATTTCCCTCCTGGAACTGACTTGCTGTCTTTGGAGCTTGCAGCTGATATCTGGCTGGTGAGGACGGATTTTGTCTTTGAGTTCCCTCGGCCCACCATGCCCAACGTGGTCTACATAGGGGGGTTCCAGTGCAAAAAAGCTGGTCCTCTTCCTGTTGAGCTGGAGGCCTTCATGCAGAGCTCTGGCGAGCATGGGGTTGTGGTCATGTCTTTGGGGTCTCTGGTGTCAGCCCTGCCTCGTCAGACTACAGAGGCCATTGCTGCTGCTTTTGCTCAGCTACCTCAAAAGGTGGTGTGGAAGTTTGTGGGTGAAAAGCCTTCATCCTTGGGGAACAACACCCTTCTGGTTAAATGGCTCCCTCAGAAAGATCTCCTGGGACACCCCAAGACCCGTGCCTTTGTAGCCCACGGAGGCACCAACGGCATGTATGAGGCCATTTACCATGGCGTTCCCGTTCTGGGCCTGCCACTCCTCTTTGACCAGTTTGACAACCTACTTCGGCTAAAGGTACGTGGGGCAGCTCGGGTAATGGAGGCCAACTCACTCACCAAAGAAGACTTCCTGGAGGCTGTAAAGGACATCCTGGAGACTCCCTCATACCGTAACAACATACAGCGTCTCTCACAGTTACACCACGATCAGCCAATGTCTCCTATGGACACCGCCATCTTTTGGATTGAGTACATCATCCGGAACAAAGGAGCGGCCCATTTGCAATCAGCAGGTTTTAGTCTGCCTTGGTACTCCTACTTCTGCCTGGATGTGGCTGTTTTAATTATGGCCCTCATTGGAGCCTTTGTCTGGGCTTCAGTCTTAGCCTGTAAGGTTCTCTGCTGCCGAAGTTCTCGGAGAAAGAGCAAAGCTGAGTAACTAATTCGAACATAACTTATACTTAATGCCTGCTCCAAGGGAAATTATACTGCGCAATTAAAAACATTGTCATGTTTGGACATATTTATTATACGTAATCTTTATTACAGATGTCCTAAACTGCACTGTATGTGTAATCATGTATTTTTTCTTTGTTGATCATAAACCTTTTCCATGTATCCTTTACTCTACTGAACCTTAGGCTGAATGTTTATGAGAGTATAACAAATTTAAGGGTTTCGGGATGTGCATGACCAAGAAAGGTTTGTCATATAACATAATGTCCTCTAAGGAGCTCCTGAGAGAAGTGGTTTTATCTTGTGGACCATCACCTTTGAGAGACCTAACTGAGGGTTAGTTGGTTAGTTAGTAACTAACAGAAAGGTCAACACAGATAAGATGTTTCTTATCTGTCTTGGCCAAAAGGAGTGTGAACAAATAAGGAAACTTGAGGTACCACTCCAAGGTACAAATGAAGTGAAAAGCTTGTTTTTGGGGTGCACATTTCAAACTAACCCTTCCTGTCTGTACCATTCTCGAAGCATTAATAAAGTGTAACAATAATAAGATTTTTTTCTGGTTCCTCTTTTGCCAAGGTATAACAACAAAATTGTCACGACACTGCCCAGTGTTTGCTGGGGAGATAAACATTCACACATCCACAAATAAGTGGATTTTGACAGCAACTGACTCTTTTTTAGAAACATTTCTGCTAGATGTTGGGGGCGGGGGGGATCGATACAGCATAGTATCTTGATATTTTCCATGGCAATGTATTGGATACACGGACGCCAAGTACTGATATTTTATTATATAAATCAATCTTTTATTATGTAAATTGAACATGAGAATTTAACTTCTAACCCTTAACCCATAATATCTTATCTTGTGGCTTCTGGTGATTCCAACCCCTAATTTCTGCATCAAATTCTAAACTTTTGAATCAATCTCGGAACCCATCAATCTGATGACAATTTAGCCTCTGGGATCCAAGGGATCCATTTTGATGTACATTTTGGTCACCCTTGGGCAGACACGTCTGTATGCTCACGGTTGTCTTATTGTCATGAGAGTTTGTTCACTGTTTGAATAAAGCTGCATTTGATTTGAATTCATCAGACTGGTCATCATCTTTGAAGTCTCCCAACATCATTTCTGAGTCATCACCCGATAACAATGACTATGTTATATTAAAATCATATGTGCAAACTCAGAAGGGCTGAAAAAGGTGACACACCTCTTCTGTGTTTTTCAGACAATGGCAGCTACAGTCTGGTGTTCCAATCCTCTACAGTGAAATACAAACACACTTTTACACCGTTTAGTTGTCAGCATTTTAACCGTGTTTACTCCAGCTGCTAGCTAACCGTAGGCTAACGTTACCTGCTGCCAAGTGTAGCGTTAACTAGCGTCCCATGCAGCAATGTTTCAGTTGCCTCTAACGTCCATTTTCGGAGCATCACAGAGAAGCGCAGTCATTTAAGTGACACGTAATAAGGCACCGATATCCACGTTGCTATTCGGTCCGGTAGATAACGGTCATTAAGGCACCGGTGCCGTATTAGCGCCCGGTCTGTGCAGGTGCGATGGATCGCGTGCAAACCAATAGGATGTCGGAATGGTATATGTTTATACTTCTCAACCAACCACAATCAAATTCACTCTATCCAGACGGCGCGATTTATCTGGATAGATTTTTTTTTTTGTGTGGGTTTTTTTGAACAATGACAAGCCGGAAGGAAAACAAGCAAAACTGTAATAGGAGTAACAAGGCTATTTTTAAAATGTAAGGAGAATATAGTACAGATAATTGCGTGAAAATGTAAGGAGGAGAAGTTAAAAGTATGCTGTAAAATAATTACTCCAGTAAAGTATAGATATCCAAAATTTCTACTTAAGTAAGGTAACGAAGTATTTGTACATCGTTACTTGACACCTCTGGAAATCGAATGTGGAGCCAGCTCATGAAGAGCCTTAAAGGTCCAGTGTGTAATGTGTTTAGTTGTCAATGGGCAACACAGATTTATCAAAATCTGTGTTGCCCATTCACAAACTTGTCCTTTTTCATGAATATTTACCACCACCATCAATTCCAAGTATTCCTTTTGGCGTAAAGGCTACCATAGCTGTAATACGTACTTTGAACAAATACATTGAAATGACAAATGCAAAATGTTTGACAACTCAAATTGCAGTCCATTAATATGCACTCTACCTTACTGTTGTATGCTTTTACCATTGACCTTTGTTCTTAAATACAGCACAGACTGTTGGGAGAAGGCATTTAACCCACATACTGGACTTTGACTTGGTAGAAATGGGCCTCTGTGTGTAAAAGTTACACTGAAACAGATCTTGGCTCACTCAGGATCTGGATATCAAACCATATGTCTGGATTTTGACACAACAAAACCAGGTGAGGCATTTGACTAACTTTTAATTGAAGAATCTAACACATTACATACATATGCGCTATACCTTAAAGTAACTGGGTTTTACAACTCTAATTGTTTCTCCATGTTGTTTCTCCCAGGGAATGTCCAGCATGATGATCCATACATTACTGACAGGGCTCTGCTTCCTGTTGCTCGGGCCCACTTGTTGCAGTGGCAGCAGGATCCTAGTAGTGCCCGTTGATGGCAGCCACTGGATCAATATGGAGGTGATCCTCCGAGAGCTGCACTCCAGAGGCCACATCATGACTGTGCTACGCTCTGCCATGAGCTGGTACATCCCTAGTAACTCTTCCATTTTTACTTCTATTAATGTGACCATGCACGAGGATGAGACGGCGGACATTAACTACTACAATAAAATGCTACTAGATGTTATGGAATGCCGCAGGTTGCCGACGTTTATACGCACCTTCTATCAACAGTACTTAATCACATCCCTGTTGGCAAAGGGCCATGGGATCATGGCCAGATCAGTTGCTACAATGTTAGACGACCCCGTTTTTATGAAAAAAATGCAAGACTCTAAGTTTGACTTAATATTAACGGACCCTGCTCTGCCTATAGGTGTTGTTTTGGGTAGTTACCTCAAGTTGCCAATGGTTTTCAATGTGCGCTGGATTAATACTGGAGAGGGCCATTTGACCATAGCTCCCTCTCCAGTCTCCTATGTTCCCGTGTCAGGAAGTGAACTTCACGATCAGATGAATTTTCTGGAAAGAACCAAGAATATGTTACATTCTATCTATAGTTTTGTTGAACAGCACGTTTTCATTAACCCTGCCTACTCAGATGTGTTCCAGCGGTATTTCCCTCCTGGAACTGACTTGCTGTCTTTGCAGCTTGCAGCTGATATCTGGCTGGTGAGGACGGATTTTGTCTTTGAGTTCCCTCGGCCCACCATGCCCAACGTGGTCTACATAGGGGGGTTCCAGTGCAAAAAAGCTGGTCCTCTTCCTGTTGAGCTGGAGGCCTTCATGCAGAGCTCTGGCGAGCATGGGGTTGTGGTCATGTCTTTGGGGTCTCTGGTGTCAGCCCTGCCTCGTCAGACTACAGAGGCCATTGCTGCTGCTTTTGCTCAGCTACCTCAAAAGGTGGTGTGGAAGTTTGTGGGTGAAAAGCCTTCATCCTTGGGGAACAACACCCTTCTGGTTAAATGGCTCCCTCAGAAAGACCTCTTGGGACACCCCAAGACCCGTGCCTTTGTAGCCCACGGAGGCACCAATGGCATGTATGAGGCCATTTACCATGGTGTTCCCGTTCTGGGCCTGCCACTCCTCTTTGACCAGTTTGACAACCTACTTCGGCTAAAGGTACGTGGGGCAGCTCGGGTAATGGAGGCCAACTCACTCACCAAAGAAGACTTCCTGGAGGCTGTAAAGGACATCCTGGAGACTCCCTCGTACCGTAACAACATACAGCGTCTCTCACAGTTACACCACGATCAGCCAATGTCTCCTATGGACACCGCCATCTTTTGGATTGAGTACATCATCCGGAACAAAGGAGCGGCCCATTTGCAATCAGCAGGTTTTCGTTTGTCTTGGTACTCCTACTTCTGCCTGGATGTGGCTGTTTTAATTATGGCCCTCATTGGAGCCTTTGTCTGGGCTTCAGTCTTAGCCTGTAAGGTTCTCTGCTGCCGAAGTTCTCGGAGAAAGAGGAAAGCTGAGTAACTAATTTGAACATAACTTATACGTAATGCCTGCTGTAAGGGAAATTATACTGCACAATAAAAACATAGTATCTTGATATTTTCCATGGCAATGTATTGATCCATGGATGCCAAGTACTGATATTTTATTATATAAATCGATCTTTTATTATGTAAATTGAACATGAGAATTTAACTTCTATCCCTTAACCCATAATATTGTATCGTGTGGCTTCTCTTTTTGAATCAATCTCAGAACCCATCAATCTGATGACAATTTAGCCTCAAAGGCAACAGCCAATATTTAGGGGTTATGGTGTAGCCAGTGGATATCTGGGCCAACACCTCTTCTTCTGCACACCGGCCGTTGTTTACATGGTTTCAGATTAGCAACTTGAGAATAACAGCAAGAATAGAGTTGGAGTTGAGAGACTATGTCTCTGACCGGATTGTTTCTCTGCATATGAATGCAGATACATGTTAAAAAAACTAATAAAAAGCACATTAATTGTCAGAAGATAGCAAATGGTTTCCAAGATTGTATTTCGACCAATGTGCTCCACCGTTTTTTGCTCTCCACACGGACTATTTACCTGCATGCAACCAAAGCTCACTCGAACATGATTGGTCAATACTACTTGGACTACAAACGGAAACCGGAACGCTTTCGATACCAAAATCTTGTCCCGTTGCCTACAGATTCTGCATGTAGGTATCGGTTTATAGAGATTCATTTTAAATAAATAAAGGTCATAATCATTGTGTATTATTGTTTGTTTGTTCTAGATACAGACAATCTTATTTGTAACAAAATGTAATGAAATGTTTTTAACAGAGACAAAGGAATACCAAAGATAAGTCAAAATGTCAGTTTTGTGAAAAAATGGGGAGCAATTTTTATATTAATTAGCTTAAAATGTTCAAATGTAAAAAATCAAAGTCTGCTATTTTCAAGCTTTTCTATGTTGGTTTCCATAATTGCAGTTCTATTTTGATTACAAAAAAAACAACTTTATGGGTAAAGTGTGTTTTCAAAATGATCTGACCTGAGAATAAACAGGTGATAGGTGGTCTAACAACCCAAATTGAGGTTTTGCTTACCTAACAGTAGCACATGTACAGTATATTATCATATCATTCAGAATGTTTTATTAAAGATCTGACAGATACAAATGGTGACAGCCTCCATGTTACAGCCTGATCTTGGTGAGCTTCTCATTAGTTTCGCCCACTTCCTGTTTGACACAAGCTCTTTGCACAAAGATAAATCTACTAAGAGCTCACATATTAGATACGACACACTTATATTTTGTCTTACAGCATGTGCTAAGATACCAAGATAACATCAATATGATATGTACATAATAATGACCTACAGCCATTTTGTCATAATTTTATAAATTTAAAAAGCATGTGTGATGGGAAATGTCAGAAAGCTGTACTGCGCCGTTAAACAGATTATAATTGCAAACACACATGGGGTCTTATCATGAGATGATCACAGTTCACACTGCCAACAAATACAAGATTGTGGTTTTTGTGTTTTTGTAGCTGCCAAATTTGGAAAAGAACCTGAGATCGTGACCAAGCAGAGACTAGAGCACAGAGGGGAAATGCTACTTTGGTCACTAGACTGTTGCAGAGCTGGAAATTAATCGCCATATTATGGTCACATATTTTTATGAAATAGTGTCATGGTCATGATGTTCTGTTTGCTGCAGCAGTAATAATAGGCCTAATAAACTTTGGGTTGTGGGTTTAGGGTTAGGGTTATAGCACCTTTCAAAACAGTTAGTGCTTCGCCAAAAAAAACAGAACACATTTAAAACACAAATATAATAAAATAAACGCCTAAAATACATGAAGGGCAAAATAAAAAGAAATAAACAAGAAATTAAAAAAAAACTATGAAATAAACAGGCAGCTCAGATAAAATTGTGATATGCTCTCTAATAAAAGTACATTTTTAAAAGACACTGACTTAGACTAATTTCCTTGTCATTCCAGAGCCTCAGGCTCTGACTGCAAAAGCTCTTCCCCTGTTTAGTTTTCAGCCTGGACTCCAGAAGAGACAGAAGACCTCAAAGTACGCTAAGGTTCATAAGGGATTAAAATGTCTGAAATCAAATGTGGATCCAGCTCATGAAGAGCCTTCAAAGTCATCAATAATCTTAAAATCAATCCAAAAGCAAACCATCGCACATATTAAAAAGGCCTATGTACTGAACTTTTGCACATTCCCTCATCATTTTTGCAGATCCTGCACAAAACCATACAGCCAAAAACTGTTGTTTTGCGCATATTTGTTAGTGTCTTACATCTCTTTTGTTGTAATATTTCTATTATTCTTGTATGTTGCTGTACTATGCTTTACTGTTTTATCGTATGCATGAAACACCAAGGCAAATTCCTTGCAAGTGAAAATGTACTTAATAAATCCTATTCTTAATTAGATTATGAACAGGGAGCCAATGGAAAGAGGCTAAAACGGGTGTCAAGTGATCGTACCTCTTGGTTCTGGTTAAAAGCCGTAGTTCTGTACAAGCTGTAGTTGTTTCAAAGTTTTTTTTGATTACGAAAGACAAGGGAAGAAAAAGAAGCAGGAGCTTCACTATTTGCTTCACAACGTGCCATGCCTTTTTTCTCAAACAGCTTCCAGAAGCACCGAACAACTAGATATTAGAAGAAAGAGCATTATGTTCTTGTAGTCCTTGTTCATGTAGTTGACCTGTCAGCAGTATACTGCCTTTTTGAGTGGCAAAAGGATGTCGCAATGAGCTTGCAAGCTTGTTTTCTCACTGCAGCTTCCTGTGTGAACTTATTTTGCAGAACTCCGAGACCATCTCTCTATGTGCATACAGTGTGTACAGCTCCCGTATTCCATTGACAAGATCAAATTCCTGCAGCCAGTCTGTTGCAGTAACTACTTATTATGCTGGGAGCGTCTTCAGGGACACTTCCCCCTTGAGTTTACTTATTTTCTATGCCGTGAGCTGATATATGTCATGTTTAATGTGGTTTACGTAGGGGCTTGGAGATCTTAATGCAGATAGAGTGGTAGTAGTGACTCAGGGGACTGGTCAGTTTATAAGTTACAATCTTGGATTCTTTAATAAATCAGAGATTGGTGACATTTTAAAGGAAGGGAAAGGCAAAGTGAGTGATTAGACCCTCCTCCATGCTAAACCATGTAGTAAAAATACTGCCTAACCGCCCAATGTCTCAACGTACCCATTCTTCTCTAAAACAATTTCAATTGTGTACGCTTTTTTTTCTCTCCCACTGGTGCCTGAGCAAAGTTCACCCTGGGTAAATTACACTCATTCAGTGTCTACTACCTGGATTAATGAAATAAGTCACTTTCATGAGAGGGGCAACGTTTTCAGCATTAAGTGTAGGCTCTACATTCACTTTCACAGCAATACATTTGCTTTCAGGGCTGTTTGTTTGCTCTCTTTTTCTGTGGTTTGTAATCTTATCTGCCAATCAACTCTCTTGTAAATCTCACACACAAAACAAGCTTGACTTAATGTGGTGGGAAACACACTTTTTGAGTCCCCATATACAGTACAAACACATTTAACAAGATAACCATGACACATTTAAGTAATACAAATTTAAAGCACTCAACTAAAATAACATTTCTACTCACATAGTAAAAAGAATCAAATGGGTTTAAAAGTAATTTAAAGACACCGTGATTAATGTGTTCAATGGCACACAGCCAGCAATCTAAAGGGCCTTAGTGGACACCCTACATCAGTTCCTTTCCTTCACAGCTCCTGGCCTCCTCAATCATCCTGTCTGCTACTTACTGGAGTTAGAGAGGCAGGGGGGGACAAAGAGAACGAGAGTATATGTTTTTGTTCTGGGCCAGAAAGGCGTGCTCCTGCCTCAGGATGTTGCCTTTAAAGCTGAAGAAGTGGGTTTCCTGTGGAGGAAACGATCACAGAATAGACAAGGCTGGGTCCAGACACCGTGTTCCCAACATTTCGTGAGTACAGGTCACCCAGCTGCAGAGAGGGCAGCGCGCTTTTGTGGAACAAAGCTGGGCTCACAGCCTTGAGAGGTGAGTGAAAAGTCTTGGTTTGAAATATATGGTTTAACTGCTCATGCACCTAATTATACTAAACCATCTGAGAATGCTCTTCTATCTGCTTCGCAGGCATTCGTGTCTGTCCTTGATGGATCCTGGATGCTTTGGAGACTGGTTGACTGACAGAACGTACAGGAGAATGCATTCATGAATAATATGCAACGGAAAAAGTGGATGCATTAAACGCATAACAACTGAGACTTTTGTTTCAAGTGACTGAATGGCAGTGGTGAAATGTAACTAAGTACATTTACTCAAGTACTGTACTTAAGTACAAATTTGAGGTACTTGTACTTTACTTGAGTCTTTTTTATGTTACTTTCTACTTCTCTTCCACTACATTTCAGAGAGAAATATTGTATTTTTTACTCCACCCTATTAATCTGACTGCTTTAGTTACCAGTCACTTTATAAATTAAGATTTTTGCACACAAAACACATGTAATTTATAAAATAAAATGTTTTAATATAGATTAAACTATCCAACAATGTAACGGCCTACTGTACAAGTCCAGCTGAAATGATTCGACGGTCAAACAAAGAACTGATTTGATTGTTTCCAGTTTCTAAAATGTGAGGATCTTTCTGCATATAGTACTTTGACTTTTAATACTTTAAGCACATTTTCCTAATGTGACTTAAATACTGTTACTTAAGTAACATCCAATGTTTACAGTGTGGAAATAGTACCAACCCATCATCCTGCAAGTACCTCTAGTTTCCCCATGTCAGGTGCTTGACCAACAGAGACATGTCCAATGACAGCTGCAACCTCCCGTTGGACACGGACACGTTTGGCCTGACCTGTATCTATGGCCTGATCTTCTCTTTGGGTCTCCCCAGCAACCTGCTGTCTCTCTGGGGACTGTACCATCTGGGTCGCTCCGGTGGAGGAGGCTGCCAGCTGGTCTACATCCTCAACCTGCTGCTGTCAGACCTCCTCCAGCTGCTCACCCTGCCACTGTGGATACTTTATCTCCAAGGTGGCCACCGCTGGCCCTACGGACAGCTAACCTGCGAGCTGGTGGGCTACGTGTTTTACGTAAACGTCTACGCCAGCGTCATGTTTCTGTGCCTGATAGCGCTGGACCGCTGCCTGGCCATCGTGTACCCGCTGAGCAGCCGCAGCGTGCGGACTGTCAGGGTGGCAGCAGTGTCCGGCGTGGCCGTTTGGACCCTCACCTTCCTGTTCTGCCTGAGCGGGCTGCTACCGTCTGTGTTTGACGCCGACAGACTGCTGTGTCTGGAGCAGTACCCCGTCAGCCCCAGATATGCCCACTTCAAGATCACCACCGTGGTCCTGGGCTTCCTTCTGCCATGTTCCATACTCGGGTGAGTTAACCCCAAGGTCCCAGTGATGATACTAAAACATGTTATGTCACGTTGTCTTTCCAAACCTGTCTATGAAAAGGTTCTTTGGTCAAATGAGTCTGATCTTTTCCAGTGCTAAAGAACTACTTTCTTGTCTAAATAATTCAAGTGGTCAAATTTGTCAAACAGCACAATGGAAATTTGGAGACTATTTACCAAAACCTGAAGTTGAAGTAATTCAATAAAATGTATGGGGACAATTGCATTACACTAAAAAATGAGATTGAAAACTGAAAACACAGAGTGAATGTACAAAACATCAGTGAAACCCTCGGGATACAGAGTTACTGAGCAACATTTTTTAATGTTTCTTAGCAACGCATTCTCATGAATGGGTTCATATACCGTAGGAAAATGTGTGCACAACTATTCGTATGATATTTATCAAATGTCTGTAGCGGAGCGCTTCCAGGACTCAAAAAGTTAGCTTGAGGTGCTCTTCGGATGGGATAAACATAATAATAAGGAAACTCCAAGGCACTCTCTTTTAGAAAAATACAAAGCCTTTATTTATGGCTTAGTCATCATAAATCTTAAAGTACTCCGACGCGTTTCGGCATACAAGCCTTACTCCCTGAGGAAAGTTTGTATGCCGAAACGCGTCAAAATGACGGTGACCTCCGACCGGTCACTTGACAGTTAAGATTAGCAGTTGTTACAGTTACGCTTAGCGAAGAAAAGGTGACTGTCAGCCAGATACCATACACCCTGGGCGACGGTCATGACGGTGGCCGATACGGTTGAGTTTAGCCGACAAAAGTTGCCTATCGTGCGGCGACGACAGTTAAGTTTAGGCACCAAAACGACTAGTTAAGATTAGAAAAAAAGCTTGTGGTTTGGGTTAAAACACCTTTCACCTTAAGTAGTACTCCCGGGACACAAACATCCATTTCCTCTGTTAAAGTCTTAGGTTTTCCACTTAAAGCAACACTAGAGAACTTTTCCAGCTTCGGTCCCCCTACAGGTTGGAAGCGGAGTTGTACATTACATTATGTAAATTTGCCAGATCGGGTAGCGGATCTGTACTTCGAATGAACTGGACAATGTAATGTAATGGACAATTCCGCTTCCAACCTGTAGGGGGACCGAAGCGGGAAAAGTTCACTAGTGTTGCTTTAACTTCTTCCGGGATACAAACAACCCTCCTCACTACATCTACGATCTTTGCGCTCTTATACAGCGGCAGTCAATGTGGTGCACACAGCAATAAATACGTGGAATACATACGAATTAAAGTGCATTAGTTTTCGTAGCTATATGCACAAATGGCAAACAGCCAGTTGTGAGTGGTACAGTTTAACAAATGAACTGGTATAACATCCTCCAGCGACATTAAACCATTTTGCATATTCTGATGGCCGACACGCTGACTTCTCATCTGCAACTCTGCTTCCTCCCTTAGCTACACCTCAGCCCACATTGGAGTGACACTCCGGCGATCTCCTTCCCTCTCCGACCACGAGCGGCACAAAATCGTAGGCATACTAGTCGTGATCACCATCAATTTCATAGTTGTGTTCGGACCCTACCACCTCGTGGGCGGATACAGATTTGTGTCCTTGCTGCTGACTAATGAGCCCTGTGGATTTGAGCGTTCCATTTTCCTCATCTATCGCCTGTGCTACGGCCTGACCAGCCTCAACACCCTGCTGGATCCCCTCTTCTACATCTTCCTGTGCCCTGATGCCCGGCTAGAGCTGCAAAGATCCCTGCCCTGTTTGGGAAGGGGGCAAAATACCGGCAAAAAGACTGCCCTCAGTTTCAGAGCTCACCCAGACAACAAGAGGGAGAGTGAAACTGGACAAAATAATCTAGCAATATAACTTGGATTTGACCACAGAGCGGACTCCTTGGATTTAGTCAAAGCAATTGCGCCACCCAGTGGAAATGCACATTCCAGTTTCAACTCTCAGTGAATACATGAATTGAAAGCTGATAACAGTTGCACTTGTTGATCTAAATACAGTTTTAGTAGGACGAAAATAAAAACATTTGTATGCAGCACACAGATCTGAAAGAGCAAAGACTCGAAAGTGCTGCTTACATAAACTCAACACTTAATTTAGTAGAAATATATCAAAAACCCATTCTTTTGTGATAACCATATCCATACCTTGAAAGGAGAGATATACATCTGATTCACCTATTTACTAGACTTTCGAACAGTGTATGGAAATGAACCAACGTTTTTTTTTTTTTACTGCAATGTTTACAACAATTAAAAAATCATCTTAATCACTTGTTTACTGTCTTTTTTTTTTTTAAAATAGAATGGGTGTGAATTAGCCTGCTCCGGAAACAAATGCATGAGTGTGGTTGTATGATTGCAAGACAAGTGTCACACTGCAACACCAGAATGCTTTTCTTGTCAGTTTATTAATGTTATGTAAATGTCACAGCATTAAAACGTTTAGATATTACATGAAATGACTGCAATAACTGACAAAGACATCTATTCTCTATGATAAGCACAATGGGCAAATTTATAAAAAAAAAAAGAAGAAGAGCACACTCTTTCTCTGTAATGTAGCTCGTCAGTTCCTGCAGATACTGATCAGAGACACCTCATTTTTCTGTGACTTATAGTCACAACTCTTTTTACAAAGTCGTAAAACAAAAGAAGCACAAATGTATGGGTCATTCAATAAACATCGATCAAGCATCCAAGTAAAAAAAAAAAAATAAATACTTGTTCCAGCAGTCGGCATTCAGTTGAAGGTTAAGAGTACACACTGTAGAGTAATACTGAGTAAATCCTTGAACAATGTATGCTACAGTGAGTCAGATAAGCAATTTGAAGAATGGTTGAGACATTTGAATTACCATAAATTCTAACATAAAAGCCAAACAATGGTCATAACAGTAGGGGCCATTGCCAGCACAAACAAATAAAGCTCTGTTGCTAATACAGATCGGGTAGAAAATATTGAGGAGGGATTGAAAGACTTGTGATCTAAAGGCTCAGATAAGAAATTCAGCATAATGTAAATTTCTACCCCCTTGATTCCATCAGTACAACAACAGTCCAGTGGATTTTACTTGTGAAAAGGATTAGGTTTAGATTAATTTAATGAAATGAAATGCCTACTGAACGTTTCAAATTAAAAGCCTACCTGGAACGCAAGGAGTTATGCCAATTGAGCTTCTCGGTTGACTTGGGAGCATCTTGATTTATCATAAAGCAGAATGTGTTCGTCAGATCGGCACATCACCACATTAGGCACAACTAATATTTGTATAATTAAAAAAATATCCGCATAAATTTTGCGTAGCTGACTCAAGAGAGCCGCGCCTTCTTGAACTTATGTTGTACTCTGTTGTACTGATGAGAGTGATGCTTTGCGGTAAAAAAGCATCCTCAATTTATGTAAAGACACATCATCAACAGTAAATTCATACGGAAGCAGATCAGAAAACACAGAGGCTTCTTACTAAAATGTGATCAAATATAGATAGAAAACTAAAAAATTACAAATAAAGGCTGTTCCAAAGGAGAAAATAGAAGCCTGGCTACTATTTAAAAAATTCACGTTACGCTTTCGATCAGTCCAGAGTAGATTCAGTAAGACTTTTAGTATACTCCTGATCCTTTCCTGTCAAGGTTGTCAGAGAATTCCTCTGCTTCAACACCATCTCGGACGTGCTCACAGAGCTGCGAGCGGTGCTGCGGCGTCGGGCAAATTCTGCCAGATCCTCAGCCAGAACGCTCTCCATCACCGCACCCATGGAATGCCTAATCTTATTGCACAGGTCAGGACAGCTGAACACATACAGAACGGGGTTAAGGACACTGTTAAGGAAGCTGATGGTTGCTGAGATTGGGAGTGCATTGCTTGCAAATGACTGCGCAGGATGTCCAATGGGGGCCATCACCTCAATGATGAAGAAGATGTGGTACGGAGCCCAGCAGAGTACGAAGCTCACCACCACGGCCACTACGAGCCGAACGAAACGGAAAGGGCGTCGGCAGCCTCTGCGCGCCAAGCGGTTGTTCACGGCAGCGTAGCTGAGGATGATGATCAGTAGAGGGATCAGGAAAGCTAGAAAGAGCTTCATAAAGGCCAAGGCCTCCTTGCGTTCCTTACATAAAGACGCCAGGTCAAATGGTTTAGCAGGGAGGAGTTGAGCATAATTGTAGTAACATTGGATCTGGCCGCTAGGTTGGGGAATGGTGTCACGGAATATGTAGAAGGGGATTGTGAAGAGGACAGCCAAGGCCCAAATCACCCCACATACCTTTCCCACACGTTGGACATTCCTGTAGTTCTGAGCCCAGACGGGTTGCAGCACCACCAGGCAGCGGTCCAGAGAAATGGCCGCCAGCAAGAAGCCACTGACAAACATGTTGAGAAAGAAGATGGAGGAATGGAGGCGGCAGACGGTTTTGCCCAGGGTCCAGGTCTTGCCGCGGGCCATGTAGAGGGTGAAGAAGGGCAGGGAGGCGGTGGCCAGCAGGTCCGAGGCTGCGAGGTTCAGGATCCAGACGCTGATGACAGAGCGACGGACATGGAAGCCCACTACTCCGAGGATGAGGAGGTTTTCTATGATGCCAATGGTAGAGAACAAGCCATGGAGGGAAATGGCGAACACGCTCAAAGAACTCATCTTGGCTGTTTGGTTTGATGCGTGAAATATGCTGAGATTTGTTTCCATCTGGCTGTCAGGACAGGTCAAATTTGATAACGTCATACTGAGCTGATGTCCTTTAACTCCCTTTTGCTGCACACTGCTGAGATCTACAACAGAAATCAGAACATGTTAACGAAACAGTCGTTAAGTGGCAGAATAGTTTCTAAAATGTCTGTTAGTGTCTGTTATAATGTATGCAGTACATATGGTGTCAGGGCTCAGAGGTTATAAGGGAAGTTTTAGCTCTTATTTCTAAATGGCTATTCTACGGAAGAGAATTAGGGCCACATGTGAAAAATGTTATTGATTCCTGAGTTTAAAGTCAGAATTCTGAGTATAAAGTCAGAATCTGGAGAAAAGTTCTGAGTTTAAACTCAAAATTCTGACTCAGAACCACATGTGGCCCAAATCCTCTACCATACTATTGAGATAATGTTCATGACATGAGCAATATGTCAGTTTGTGGTTACAACATGGCAATAAAGTCATTTTTCCATTATAGGTACTTAATGTACCATGAATCTTTAAAGGTCCCATGGCATGAAAATGTTGCTTTATGAGGTTTTTTAACATTAATATGAGTTCCCCCAGCCTGCCTATGGTCCCCCTGTGGCTAGAAATGGTGATAGGTGTAAACCGAGCCCTGGGTATCCTGCTCTGCCTTTGAGTAAATGAAAGCTCAGATGGGCCGATCTGGAATCTTGCTCCTTATGAGGTCATAAGGAGAGAATTTGGCCCACCCATGAGAGAGAGAGACATCATGACTTTCAAATGAGCAAAGTGGCAGTTGGTCAAGGCCACACCCCCACCCTCCACCTTACCCCCCTCTCTCCTCCTCAATAGCTACAGACACAGAAATGGCACATCCTAAGGAAAGCTCATTGTTTGACTGGCTCTAGTGGCTGCAATTCTGCACCAAGACTGAATTTCGGAAAGAGACTTCAGATACAATATTATAAAAGCATCCAAAGAGCACCATGTCATGGGACCTTTAAATAAAGCTAGTAGAGCTCCAATTTACTTCTGTGTGAACCTTAAGTCTTAAAGCTACAAAAAGGGGAATTTGCAACTCTGTTTGCAGCCTTTGTGGTATCTCTGTGCAGTATTTCTTTGAAGTCTTATCTTTTACATTTCCTGTCTGATCTGATTGTGTAACAACTTGCCATTGTATATGAAGCATACATACAGTAATAAACTCAAAATCGAACCTAAGTTTTTAAATTGCACACTTTTTTATGTCATGCACTGAGCAGGATGCACGTGGCTTATCCTGGTAAACACAGATGCTTGGATCGGAAATCACATAGCTGTAACAATAAAATGTGCTAACACAAAGATTAGGATGAAAACCTGAGGTGTTCACATTTGAAATAAAATGTGTAATGCTCAAGACGTATCACATTTTTCTTTTACTGACTGAAGAAAATATTAGTTGGACCGGACATTTGTGGTGACTTTGCTCTGCTGCTGATGCAAACTGCAAAAGCAAAGAAAGAAGCATTGCAAATATAACTTGAAGTCCGGCGTTATGTCTTAAATGCAACCTTTTGTTAAAAGAACCGTAATACACATCGATAGACATTTCATATATTTCGCAAGCATGTTAATTTGATTTGTGATGGGTGATAAAAATGACACTAGTGATGTTATCTGGCTCATTACGAGATAATCACTCTAAAACTGAAACTTGTAAAAAACATTGGCCTCTCCGTTAACCGTTGTCCTTGCTAAACACACAGACCTACTCCTGACAAAAAGTGACTTACCTGTTACTCTGTTTCAAGGCTGAAGAGCTCTGTGTCATGTGTTTGACATGTCATGACACAGTACCCGGCACTAGCCTCAGGGGCGTACAATTGCAGTAGTAGGAAGTCACAAACCTCAAAAGGAACCTAAACTAACCGCTAAGTGTGAACAACCCAATTTCATTTGACTTTTCAGAAGTCAGGTCTTCGATATGAATAAAGTCTGTTAGATACTGGTTTCTTTAAAAGAATGTGAAAAAATGTGTCTTTCATCTACTGTATGATTTAAGTTGACCAATTTATCACAGTGCACAGAGATATGTGCGGCTTATCATTTCATAATTAGTTACATGTATTTAAACTAGTTTAATTACATTTTGCAGTAGCTTGCTGGTAGTTCAAATGCATTTGCCTAGTTATTCAAGTATGTTCATTACGTATTTTTGTATCTCCTTTTTTATACTATGTATATTGTATTATGTGTTAAATGGACCTGTGTCTGCAATAAAGCTTTATTATATTACTTTGTTGCTATTTTTAACTTAATTATTGAAACTACAAACAATTTTGGGTCATAAAGGCGATGCGGTTTTATTTTTATTTTACCATTGCTTCTCTACTGTACTGTAAAAAGGCCCTGGACACCCACACAGGTGTTTTCAGTTATTTTAGCTGATTAGACCTGACCACGACAACCAAAGAAAACAGACTACACCCTCCTAAAACCGCGATGGCTGCACCTGATTGGAAGAAAATAGTTCAAAAAAATGTGCTTCTGAAACAGTTTTGTGTGAGAAATAGGCTATGCTGAATGTCTTCATTTTAGATTGACAACGGCCTATGCGATTTTTGTGAGCTTTTGAGAGGCGGCGAGCCGGAGGACCGGGCAACTTGACACCCCACTTCTTGAAAGACTCCGCAAAGCTACCAGAATGCATTGCGCAGCTGCTTACATAGACAGTAAATGGGAAGCAGGGAAATGACGCTTCACAGTGGACACGTACTATCACTGGGTAATCTCACATTGCCAGGCCTATCTCCTCAGTGCTGGGAGTATGGTCTGGCTACACCCCTACCTATTCTGGGATAGGTCTGGCTTGCTCTGGCTTGCTTGTATTTCTTTAAACCAATCACAACCGTCCTGGGCGGTGCTAAACCCCGATAGCATAGATCGCAGAAGGTGAGGGACAGGGATGTCAGGCTTTTTCCCAGCAATGTAAATACATTAAGCCAGGCTAAACTGTGTATTCATGTTTGGTGCAATACCTGGACTTGTCTCACTGATTGACAAAACCAAAGCTGACATTCTGAGTTGCACTTTTCCATGAATAGTCGATTTTTTTTTTTTATACTTTTTATTTAATTTATTTGTGGTTTATGTATGACCTGTGAACAAGTGAGCATGTTTTTGCGATAAATTGAGTGGCATTTTTTGCTGGCATGTGACTTTTATTGTTTTATTTTGTTATAATTTGGTAGAACATGTATCACACTGTCAATTTGATAGTTTGAACTACTTTTTAAAGTAGCTTCAGTTAACCAAACAAGATTTCTCCCTATAGTTTTGCTGTTGTTCAACTTATTCCAGTGTGAAGTCAAAGTAGCTTACCAAACACTGTTTGTCTAATCTGTTGATCGACACAAAATGAAAATGAAATGTCCTATTGCAGTCTTTTTTTTTTGCACAACTTGCTTTTTGGCATCCGAAAAGTGTCTGATGACCTATTACCAAAATCACTTTAACGCCCGCAGTATGAACATCAAAGCATACCCATATGAACAGACCACAATGACCTGGATATGCTAACATAACAGGAAAACAACAGCATGAAGGTAAAAAAAGTTGTTTAAGTCAAGTTTTTTAATTACTTTAATCCTAACCAGAACTCTGCTTCAACAATTACAATCTAGGATAAAGATGGAAACAAATCACATATTGATGTATCTAAAGAGTGAAAGATTTTGTAAATTATAGCCCCCACTTAAACACCATTAAAAGGTGCAGTAGGTAAGACTTACTAATTGTCATATTTGCTGAAACTGACCCTATGTTCCAGTAGAACTACATGAAGCAGGTAATTAAAAAAAAAATCCAGCTCCTCTGGCACCACCTACAGCCTGTAGTGCGATTTGCATAAATCCAAAGCTCCCTGTTCAGATGCGCCGATCAGTGCCGGGGGGGTATCTAACTGCGTGTCAATCACTGCTCATGCACACACATTCATTCTCCCTTGTGGGTGAAGGGGCTAAGGAGACCGTCTTGGGCTTTAGCAAAAAGGGGGGAGGGACTGACAAGTTGTCGATGTTCAAATTAGTTGGGTCCTGGATCTTCGCAATCCTACCTACGGCACCTTTAAATTAGTCTATCTCCCACAAATAGTCAATGTCTTTGTCAAATTATATTAACATTTCTCCTTAACATTGTTTATGACTTTGGAGCTATCCTGTATTTTCATCCTCCCCATAAACCACTAAACTATCTACCACAGTGCCATTCAATTCACCATTCAAGACAAGTCGAGTTCAAAGTGAGCAACCGTGATACGAGATCACAGTTACTTTAGGTTTAAAATGTCCTCATACCAGTTCTGAACTGGACTGATATCTGGTACTATGCACCCCACTACTGGAATGGACTACAGATCAAACTGAAGTCAGAGACACTAGTTCCTTCTTGTGCGTGTGGTCTCTTCTTCACAAATTATAGTGATCTAAAAAAATTATTCTAATCCTGCTCTCGATAGATCTAAACTAGGCCTTTAACGCTGTTGCGCCCTCCCCATATGCTACCCAGGGAGAATAAACTTTATATTTTTTATTTTAGACGATAACCATCTTTATATCCAAAGCGTTTAAGGAGTTGGATAAACATATAAACACACTGTATTTTCTTAAGTGCAAGATTTAGTTATGAAGGTGCCTCACTGCTGTGTTGAGAGCATATAGTGTGCTTCTTACACATGGGCATCAGAAAGCTGAAGACTAAACAGAAGCAGAAGTTAACAAACATGAGAGTTGTAACATGGTAAAGAATGTGTGTGCCAATCCCTCTTTTACATACCAAACTTCACTGTTTCTAAGAGATATGGGTTCACGTGTGACCTTTTACCCACTGTGATGATGTAAATATCTGTGACTCGTCATCACAGAGCAAATACAACCCTCAGCTTTGTGCTGTATTCAAGGTTTATACTGACACCTGCTGGCCCACTGTGGCGTTGACACATTTATTTTTGTGAGAAGCCGTCAAAGCTGCCAAATAGTACCTCTGTGCATTTCAATGATAGATATTTTTTAGTCTCTTTTTCTGTGTTGACATAATACAAATTACAGTTTTTATCATATAATACTTTTAAATACATGACACATACTTATCATAATAATAATAATAATAATAATAATAATAATGTTCAGACAGATAGACTGATAGATAGATAGAAATTATACTTTCTATAGTGTAAAAGACAAAATGTGAGTAAACAAATAAAATAGTTATTGAATAAACAGAAAAAAAAACTATACAATAGGTATCAACATTATACAAGTATACTTAAAAATAATAACTTAATTAAGTGGGGAAATAACTTCAATTTCATACTGTACAAACAGTACAAATGTGAGTTGGACATAGTGCGCGGAGTGCAAAATGAAATGCAAATTGTACTGTAAAGTTATTGTGCAGTTATGGATCAGATAATATAAAGATGTTGAAAGACTTATGCAGGGGCAGAGTTTTAAAAGAGATCGTTAGTAGCACAAATCATCATGAGGGCAATAGTTTTTCAGATACTCCTACCTAAGGTAGAACAAAACAAGACCATGTTTTTTTCTTACTTTTCTTACCCTTCCTTTATGAAATAGATGGTTGTAATATAACATCATGTAAAGTGCTGAAATTGATCAATATATTGACTTACACCCTAACCCTAACCCCATATGCGGAAAAAAATGCAGAATACAACCACTCATGTAATTTTTCACCTATTGCTTGGATTTGGTCTCATCAGTATTCAGGTTAAGAAAGTGAGAGGCCATCCAGTCTTTGATGGCAGCGAGACTAAAGACATGGGTGTAATCAGCATAACAATGGTTGGACACCGCGTTAAAGTGACAAACAACATGGCCAAGGGGTAGCAGATACAAACTGAATGGAGCCAAGTCAGACACGTCAGATGAAAACCAATTTAAAGCAGTACCACCTATTGAACCCAGTCCCAGAATTTGCTCTTATTAGAAAATAATGATAATGGTAAGTTTTCCTGTCCATACTCATTGTAATGTCATTTGTTTGCAAGGTTGTTTCCGTGGTGCGGTTCTTTAAAAAGGCCAGACTGAAAATTGAGGGTTCAAAGTGGTGCTTATGAGTTTTTGGCAACTTCTATCTGAATTTTTTATTTGTTTCTCGTATAAAGGGATGTGCTTCTTTTTCGGTTGTTACATTACATTTACAAGCGAACACAAAGCTCGATCCATTTCATGAAGTCAAGGGTGAGGCCTAAGCCTTGGCAATTGAGACTTTCAGTCGACAAAATACAAAGATAGAAAGATAGTTCATTAGGGAAGTTCTGATGGTCGGATCTCTTATGCCATAAATGAGAGTACTCAGACATCTACGGAAAATGAAAACATTCTGTGCATGCACAGGTAATTTCCTTGTGACAATTATCAAAAGAGCCATGAAGAGAGACTGAGGCCTAGCTGCACCATATGCAGCAGCATAGCGTTACGAGCTGAAGTTTTGTCTGCAGGCTCTCCAGATCCTCAAATGGAAAATCTAACAGTATAATAACTCGTGTCAGGATATACACAGTTTTAAACCAACAATTTTTTCTTTTCAGACATGGGAGATCAAAGTCAAGTTTTTTCTATTAATTCTATTTACATTAGCAGACTTATCTCCACAACGCTGCGGATGAAGGTCTGGCTAGTCCACACATACATTCCTGGATAGGAGAATAAACAGTTTTTTGCATTTCTTTAAACCAATCACATTAATTTTGGGACGCCGCCAAGCTCCGGACGCAGCTTCCGTTGCTCTGCAAAATAGTATTGTTTAAGAACTCGTTTAGCGGAACATTTGCCGTAAACTTATTCTTTGTAAATCTTTACAATCATTCCCCGAAAAAACCAAGCAGGCCTGCCTTGTTGCATGATCCAAATGTTCTTTGATACTTGCCATTTTCAGCCTGTAACATTTCTCAGAGGTTCCGCTTAATACCGCTTGATGCGACGGAAGTTTAAAGGTGCTCTAAGTGATGTGATGTTTTTTAGGCTACAACATTTTTTGCCATATACAGCAAACATCTCCTCACTATCCGCTAGCTGCCTGTCCCCTGAACACACTGTAAAAACACGCGGTCTCTGAAGACAGCTCAGGCTCCACAAATGGCAACAAAAACAAACTGTGCCAACCTGCCCCACGAACCATAACAAACAGTGTTCCAGCTAATAACTGACAATAAGGAACACGTTGAGCCATCATTGCAACAGCGTTAGCACGTAGGCTACTTCCACATGACTCAACCAACTCCTTCTTGTCAGTTATTGGCTGGAACGCTGTTTGTTATGGTTCATGGGGCAGGTTGGCGCACTTTGTTTTTGTTGCCGTTTGTGGAGCCTGGGCTGTCTACAGAGACCGCGTTTTTTGACAGTGTGTTCAGGGGACCGGCAGCTATATGTATGTGACAAAAAATGTTGTTGCCTAAAAAAATGTGTCACATAACTTAGCGCACCTTTAAAGTTTAACTCAAAGAAAGCAGAATGTGAGGGACATCTAGTGAAATTTTCAGAACTTTCCCATAAATCAACCGTCTTCGATATACCCTACTTTGGACTGAACGTTTTTATTTTTTTACTTTGCCTTTCCTGATTCCTGATTAACTCCCACAGGAATCATAAACCATGTCAACATTTACTGAAAACATTAACGAGCAAGGTTTTGAATATTTAATGTGTCTAAATGAGTTATCAGGAGACTAGGTCAGATGGGAAGGGTTTCTATCCATGACTCATTACTATTTTCAGCAGCTGAAAAACAACATTGCCAAAACAACACTGACATTCAAGATTTAGCAAAAGGCACCTGACAATTAAGGAAACATGTCCGAAAACATAACAAACAGTGACTCTTAGAGGTGCATAAAACTAACTTTCTGTCATATTTGCTGAAACTGACCCTATCTTCCAGTAGAACTACATAAAGCATGTAATTTAGAAAAAAATCCAGCTCCTCTGGCACCACCTACAGCCTGTAGTGTGATTTGCAAAAATCCACAGTCCCCTGTTCATTTACACCAATCAGGGCCAGGGAGGGCGTCTAACTGCGTGTCAATCATTGCTCATGCACACGCATTCATTCTTAGGAGACCATTTGGGCTATAGCAGAAAGGGGGCGAGGGACTGAGAAGTTGTTGATGTTCAAATTCTTTGTCTAAGTCCTGGATCTTCACAATCCTACCTACAGCACCTTTCATTTAAAAAAAGTTATCGGACATCAAATGAACTATGGACCCCTTAATTAAAAAGGGGTATTTTGCATTTTATGTGGGGCGCCCAGATAGCTCAGTTGGTAGAGCGGGCGCCCATATATAGAGGTTTACTCCTTGATGCAGTTCGACTCCAACCGGTTTAACTCCGACCTGCAGCCCTTTCCTGCATGTCATTCCCTTTCTCTCCCCTTTCATGTCTTCAGCTGTCCTGTCAAATAAAGACCTAAAAATGCCCCAAAAATGTTAATCTTTTTTACGAGCAATATTTATTTGACAAGACATTTTATTTGTTGAAAAAGTACACTACAGTAGGTTAATTATTTCTGCTTCAAACTGTATTCATGTAATAAGTATGTAATTATTTACTACAGTTTGTGAAAGTTTACGCCATCTTGCCTGTTTAGGGCTTACGGTCAGCTCTGTGCGTTGCTATGATTGTTGTACACAAACCAACTAGCCAACAGTTTGCAAGGGATGCATGTCCTAAGGAAAAAGAAGTAGAAACACAGCTCCTTTAAAACATTATGAAAGACTTGGATATCAACGTGTTTTTGGATATGCGCAAACATCTGTGGTAGAAATTGCAATATTTAGGGGAGATCTTCGGTCAACGATGTCTTTTAAGAGTTTTATTTCTTGCAAGAAAGGTTCAGTACATCACAGAAGAGTCTAAGATAATGAACAGATGAACTTGAAAGCATAAGGTACTTATGTATTTCTGTTGCTGGGCAGAAAAAGGCCAGGTTGTGACCGAACTGAAAAGGCCAAAGAAAGGTTAGTGGGAGACTGGTTGGAACCAGAGGGGTGTTGCACAAAACCAAGATAAGGGATTAAGCTGGGATATTCAGGTTATCCTGGATGAATTTAGCTTTGACTTGGTTGCACAAAAGCAGGTTGAATTAAGCCCAGCCAAGTTACCATGGCGATTTATTCTTTGCAGCTAGCCTGGTCCAGAGCAGGCTAACAGCCAGGCTAAAATTAATCCTGGAGTCTGATGTGTTAAATCAGCTGCCGCTCTGATCCGAAATAAACGTGTTTAAC